>NC_140771.1:82337034-82710008 GCF_044657685.1 Stegodyphus dumicola | reverse complement strand
AATTGTATCACTTTTAAAGCAAAAAATTCACAATTTACAAACATATAAGAGGAAAGAAACTGAGATCACTGAGCCGGGTAACAAAGTGGATATATATATAAATATATTTATATATGTTTGGTGCGGCCGATTGCAACCAAAATACGAGGTGCACATCTACAGGTAATAGCAGTCCCATATACAAAATTTCAACGTTCTGAGGCTACTCGCCTTTGAGTTATGCGAGATACGTACGTACGTATAGACACCACGAAACATTCTCTTCAGAATTAATTTTAAAGCAGTTTTATAATTTTTTTTTTTTTTTTTGGAGGAAAAGAGTCTTTTATTCTGTCCTTACGTACAGATGTCACGCAAAAACATCGTTAAATTGCATTCGATAGCGGTCAAAATGAATATTTTCGTTGAAATATACTGCCTGAAACTTTTCGCGATTACAATACTTCCTTTTTACTTTGTACAAGGAAGTAAAAACAACACAAAAGCAAGTTCATTTCTTAAAAAAATAGACGTAGAATTTATTTCCTTACATGCAGTTTTGACATTTTTTTCTATGTATAACAAGAGAGGCGGCAAATTTAAGGACTTCCCAAGTCGGCAAAATTTGTAGCTACTCCAAAAATACTTGTTAAAGATATTTAACGATAAAGTTTTTAATATTTTGGGTTATTTTCATTCTGCATTATTCATAAGTTTCAGTTTCATTCAAAAATAATTGGCATCGACAGACGGAGGAAAATTATATTTTGCAAAAATGCAAGTGCTGCTTTTGTGAATACAACTATCAAGAAATTTAATCATGATATAATGATAGTCATTCCATTGTTCTGTTGTTTGTGAAACACATTAAAAATATTAAAGATTGAGCTCGTCTCTAACAAACTCGAGTCTGTCGAATAATTTGAGATAAGAAGCAATTATCTAGCTCGCTTAGATATAAAAAAAAAGTTACCTGCAAGCAATTTAAAAGAATACAAATAACTAGATGTAGTATTATCATTCATAAAATGGTAGCATCAATTCACTAATAAGGCAAACTATAAAAGAAGATATTACGTAATTTTTAAATATGGAAGAAAAACTGGTATTGCTATGAAAAAATTACATTTGAAGGAAAGACTGAAAAATATGCATTAAAAAAGCAGCTGCACAAGTAGGATATTGAATGCCATGAAAAATAAATAATTAAGTAAATCTTGAATGAGAGATGTTATTTTTCCTTTAAGGCTTTCTTGCCATTATTAAAATATCGGAATCGAAATTCAAACTTAAAGGGTTGAAGTGGAAGTAATTTTAAGAGCACTCGATATGAAAGGAATGTCATCTCATTTGCTTCATTATTGCTTTCTGTTTCTGTATATTTCATATCATATGTCAAACTTAAAAGAAAAATCTCATAGGGACACCTTATGTCTTCCTTATACGCCTTTTGAAGTATACACGTTTTTTGCTGCACATCATTAAAACTTATTTCCTCAAATATCTCAACTAACCGATTCCTCAAAGCAAGCTGAGAATGACACAGAAAATACATAATTGAAATTAAATATTCAGGTCAATTTTTATCAGTACTTTAGTATTTTCATGAACTTTTATTTTTTCATAATGAGCATAAAACGTTTCCAAATATAAGTATAGGAACAGAGAGACCTTATTAAAAGGCGGATTTCTTTATTTGCCCAAAGTTATTATTACTCTTTTTCAATTTGTAATTGCCAAAACATGAATATTTTCGTTGTTTAAAACACCTCTGTCATTGGAAGAATATGACTATGACAAACGATTGCTAAAATAAAGGCCGGGTAAGGATCTTAAGCCGGGTAATGGGAGCGCATATAACTTCCGATTGCAATAAAAAAGACATATGCATAAGTAGATGTTAAAGCTATCCCCAATTATGCAAAATTTCAGTGTTCTACAGCTAATCTTTTTTAGGTTACGCGAGATCCATATGTACGTACTTCGTACAGACGTTAGAAACAAATCCATTTTGTAATAAAGAGTCCTTTATTCTTCGCACAGATTTCTTCCTACATATAGACTTTGCCCAAAAATTTAAAAGTAATGGTTTCGGGAACGGTCAAAATGGGAAATTTCGCTGAAATCCGAAATTTTTCACAATTACAGTATTTCCTTTACTTCGTGCAAAGAAGGAATAAAGATGTTATAAAAGAATTATTACCCAAATCTGATTTTATTGTAGTTATCACAATCAATGAGCACGTTGTATGAAGCTTAAAAGCATTCTAAACTCTGAATAAAACATTTAAAAGTATCTGTTGCTAAGATTAATATTATTTCATATGCTTAAAACGGGAAGAAATTATATGCGTTAGATAACTATAATAATTCAAAAATAAGTTTAACGGTTAAAATAAATGCAAATGGCTGTCAAATCTGCTGAAGTCTTACGCACGTGTTATCCTATGTGATAACACACAGGAAGAATTTATCGTTAAAAGTCATAATTTTTCTTACATAGATAATTTTAGTAAAAAGAACGAATAGTAATTTTGGAAAATAAAGAGTATTTATAGTTCTATAACCAAATTTATAAAATTTTAATTGACTCGTAATTCGTAATTTATATTCCTGCTATCGGAGATTTAACATCCAAACAAAAACCAGTTACTTTAATGGTAAAAAGTAATACAACATTAATTTACTAATTTATATTTCCGTTTTTAGAATTTAGTCAATTACGCTGAAACTTTTTAAGGTAAAACGTAGTTCAAAAATAATTTATATTCAAAAATAATTTATAATTTATACTGCTGTTGTTTATTTATCATCCATGCAGAAACCAATCATTTTTAAAGTGAGAAGTGATGGAATATTAATTTATTATAAATTGCTGTAATTGGAGATATATTAACCATACAGAAACCAATTATTTTTAAGATTAATAAGAAATATATATTAGCTCTAATTACAAAATAATATGATAATATACTAATTGCAAAATAATATAGCACAGGGGGATACTTAATAATATAATAATACCAAAAAAATAGGGACATTGCTATGAAATGCATAATTACAGACTACTTACATCAAGCTGGGAGGGGTTTGCTCTTTTAAAAAAATAAATCCAGTTGTTTCAGGAAATGTGATGAATATGAACGGATAAAAAGCCTTTTGAAGTAATTTCATAGTGCAAATTTTGCACATAATTTGTTGTAATATTGTCTATAGCCCTTGGTATAGAATTTCTCTCTAAGTTTGTTAACGAAAATTGAAACTGTTATGGTAAATTCCTTTTAAGGTGAAACTATTAAGGTAAACTGAAAATTGAAACTGTTAAGATAAATTCAAAACAATTTCATTTTCCACGTCATTCTGCAGGTTTTGTTTCGGCTAAAGTAGCTTAAGAACTGACTGACATCTACCATTCGTATGTACTAAGAATGGACACCGTCGACCATTCTTAGTACAGTTATAAGGTATTTCTCCTGCCTTCTTGGCATGCCTTCGTGGTGTGGTTGTTTGCACGCTGGGCACGTATTCCAGAGGTCCGCAGTTCGATTCCAGGAGAAGGCGATTGATCATTTTTCAAGTCTCCAGGTTCAAATTACCTAATGACTCTACACAGTGCATTTTCAATTATGTAGTATGATATGCGTGTGTAGCAGTGTTCACGCACTCACACTCAACGCTTTGTGCGAGCGCATGTAAAAACCAATCGCGCACAAATAAGAGCATGCTTTGTTAGCCCCTGATTTGCGTCGTTAGGTTTAGTTTCAACGTACAGTTCGAAACGTCATACAGTTCATTCTTGAGCGTTCTAATCTTCTCATAAATCTTGTTGAGGAAAATAATGATTTAATAAATTTCTGGAGAAAGCTGATTGTACTGGATGCCATATACGGAGTAGCAAAAGCTACATCGAAAGGAAAACCAGTGACATTAGTTCGACCACGGCGAAAGACTATTCTTAATATGATTAGCCTAGTTGTGAAAATTAGATTAACCTAAATTAGATTAGCCTAATTGTGAAAAATTCGTAGCAATAACTGAAGTTGTTAGCCAATAAATTGTAAATGTAAAATTCTTTGTAAATATCGATCAGAGAGATTTCAAGGAATCGTTCAGTGGCGATTCGACTGAATCGGGTTAGCAGTGCTTGAATCATTATCATTTCAAATCTTAAAGAATAGAAGAGTCAGAAGTGGTAGTGAAATTAACAAAGAAGATACTGACAATTACATTAGTCCCGAGACTTCTGTTGGAACTCTATTGGACACCGTTGACCAAATGGGATTCGAATAAAATGATAAAATAGCACTTTGAATAATACGTATTGAAATTCGACAAATATTTAAAAGTTCTTAAAAACAGTTTAAATTTTCAGATCGTTACTGAGATTTATTTATAAAGTAACTTAAGGATTGACTAACACATATATACAGTTCTTATAGATTCCAGTCTTAGTATAATGCAGTCTAAATTATTTGGTTAATTAAAATTGGAAATGTTTTAAGATATAAACGCATATAATATGTAGGAAATTTCATAATTTGGATTATCCTTTTTTTTTTTTTTTTTTTTTTTTTTTTTTTTTTTTTTTTTTTCCAATTATCCGTGACCTGATTTCACGGCAGCATATAAGCATTGTGTACTGCGCCACGCGCATAGGGAAAAATCCGTGTTTGTAACTGGACATAGTACGTTCCTATGAGATCATTTTCTCTTGGCGTATTGATGTTTAGGAGGGATTCTTACGGTTTTGTTTTCGTTGAATGACGCGCATGAGTGATACGAAAATCGTTTGCTTTCTTTTAACAATAATGCCAGAAGAGAAGAATTACTTGCAGCGTTCTGTAGATGGCTTCCTGTTTTATGGAATAATAAAATTATAAAATCCTTTTAAAGTTGCTGTTATTACCAGACGCAAACTTAAGCGCTTAGATTATATAAATAGCAAGTTCTAGAATTCAGCACAAAAAACAAAACACACTGGATTACCAAACGATTTCGACCCAACTGTAAAGGCAGTGTGTGCTTTTAAGTATATTATTATTGCAATTTTGTTGCGTTCGTTTCCTTTAACATTGCAGAAAATATTTCCTTTGCAAATGCATATGTTATTTCCATGTTAGTATCCATGTCTTTCCCATTTCTAATGTTCTGTTGCCTGAAATGAAAGAAAAAAGTGCATTCAGTATTGTCGCTGAACGTAATACACATGTACAAGGAAAGGAAACTACTTTTCTGAGAAAACACTATTTTTACAGAAAAGTACGAAAGATATTGCACATTAAAAATAGGCAATATTCATAAAGTAATATTATTTAATTTAAACATACGTATCTTTATTTCTCTAATACAAATCCATAGCAGTCTAACTTCAAAAATAAATTTTACTACAAATATAGTGAACTTACTGTGTATTATGTTAACTTAAAACATTTTTGCAATCTGTTAAAATTGACTTGTCTCATATTTTCGGAGATTACATCTGCAGAGAATGGATATATAATGAACATTAAACGTAGAGGAAATGATCTCATCGGAAGCTATACCCAGTCCCGAAAATGTATTTTTCCCTATGCGTATGGTACAATACAGAATGCTTATATTCTTCCCGGCATTAGCCCGGATGTTCAAGAGTACACTGTAATACATCTGAATATTTCTAGAAACTCACTCAGGGAAAAAATAAATATATTACGGCACTTGGTTTATTAAACAATGTCTGTCTCGCATATACACACAAAACTCCCTGGAGAGCCAACTGCTTGGCTACTTTAGTAAATCCAAAATGTATGGTTGCTTAAGATACCCTTGGTATTAATACATAATTTTTCTTCTCCAACGTGTGCTTTTATACTATTCTGCAACTGGAATACAAACAATTCCCTCTGTGAACAGGATATAACAAAAGCAGAAACCTGCTGAGCATTTCTTATGAGGCAGTCTACTCGCTATCAAGATTATGGGGCCCAAGAGCTTCGGAGCATTATTCCACGAGTAACAGTGACGTCATTCTACGAATTCTCTGGTTGAAGGAGAGAAAGACGAATTTATTTTAGATCCTAACTCGAATATATTGCAAGGGAGAAAAATGAGAATTCTGATCATGACTGTAGCTTCACGGATAACTTAAATTATTCTTGATGACAGGATCATAATTTTTTTTTCATAAATCGAATTAACTTGGATTTGTTTTCGACACTTTTTTGACAATTATTTTCGTGATTATGGGACATCATTATTGTGAACACTTTGAATAAAAATGTAACTATTAATTCATTATTTAAGATTAGTGTTTACTGAAAAGAGGAGAAGGTTTTCAAGACATGGAACATAAAGCATTTAAAAAAATATGTAACGTACCCAAAGCATCATGCAACACGAGAGCTGGATTTAGACTTGATAATGCCCTGAACTGTTTGAGAAATGAGGCTCTTTAGTCTGCTATACTATATTTTAATTTTTTGGAAGCTTTCCAAGAAAGTGGGGGCCCAAAGCTATATAGCCTGTATAGCTTATACGTAAATCCTGCACTGTGCAACACCTAATACAAACATAGGTATTTGGTCTCTGATGAAGAGAGCTCCGTTGTTATGGTCTTTCGAAACACATTCAGAATCTCTTATTGAAATAAATACCAAAAAGAATTTGGATTTCTTTAATTATTAACGTTCAAGCCTTCGAAACACATTCAGAATCTCTTATTGAAATAAATACCAAAAAGAATTTGGATTTCTTTAATTATTAACGTTCAAGCCAGTGTGAATATTTTTCATTATCTAATTTATTCTGTAATTTTCTTCCCTTTTTTCAGTTAATCAAATTATTAATTGCGAAAGCACCAAAATTCTAAAAATGTAATTTCTTGATATTCGAGATATATACTTACTTGCGTCCGGGTTCGTAATGAATTGAATACTCACAGAACCAATGATAGCTTGATAAAATGTTTATTTCTCTAAAGAAACACTATACAGTTTTGGAACTTTCACAAAAGTACTCCTACAGTTCTTCGCCATGTGACACAGCATAATCAGTAGTTACCACTTCAAACTAATGAGAACGTCAAACGCAATGCAATGCACAGTTCATTTAAAGAACGAAGCTCTCCCGGAGATCTTACACTACTAAAAACTTAACACTAAACTAAAAATTAATAACTAATGCTCTGTCCAGTCTTAAATAGTTTTTCCCCATCCGCCGTGAAATTTCAAGGTACTATGATAAAATAAAGTTAAAAAAGCTTTTTATACAATAAGCGTTTTTTAAAATGAATATAATAAGTAATGCATTAAAAAGAGAAAAATAATAATCATATTGTTTAATGGGTATACTAGATTAAAATAATTTTATTTGCAGAATTCATCTGAAATTTTATATAAGGAATAATAAAGCATGCGGCGTCCATGATAAATTAAAAAAAAGCTAATGCCATTTGACAATTAATATTTAAATTAAGATATTTCGTTATTTAGCCTCCTCACGCTTTTATTTTTCGCTGTATAAAATTATACATGATTTCTGTAAATATAATTACAGAAATATTTTATTTCTCTTTATATTTTGCTTTTTTTTTTTTTTTTTTTTTTTTTTTTTTTTTTTTTTTTTGTATATAACATGTGTAACCTTCGTATTAATTTTATCGAAAATTTTGGACTTTAAAACTTTTAGTAGCTCAGCAGGATTCACATAAAACCCCTGATTGGACAATGCTAGTCTTCTGCCATCTCATCCTCACTCGCCAGTGAGATTTGAGAGACAATCCGTCTCAATTACTTCTTGTTAGTCCAAAGAGACAATCTGCTTAGAAGAACTATTAATTTCGTTTTGGCATTTTGCGTTGATTCACTATAAGCGTTGTTTCACTTTTCAAATTGTTGCCACCAAATATTATCGCCTTGTATTATATTTAAAGAAATTAAATAATGAAAAATCTTCATAATAAAGAAATTGAATAAGGAAGAATCTGCATAATAAAGAAATTAAATAAGGAAGAATCTGCATAAATGTATGTATATTTCTCGCATTGTGATAAAGCAAGGTATCTAGAGCCATCAAATTTTGAATATTGAACGTTTCCACCCGTATATGGGCATCTGGAAGCCCAAACTTGAAATCAGGAATTTGTTTTATTATCAATTTCATATTTTGCAGAACTTTAGGGAATTTTTGATTAACAAACTCAAGGATTTGAAAGCGAGCAATGGCAATGTTGTACAGAAAAAAAATTTTATCTCCAGCGCGTGAAACTGTGTATCGGAAATTGTAAAGATATACTCATTTTAAAATTATATTGCGATATTGCTTGAACTGAATTTTATGGTTTATATGTGAAGAACATGATATTTAATAAATGAAGGTAACACACAAAACGTTAAAAAAAAAGCCTCTCTCTGGCGTAATGTAAAATCTGAAAGCTTTCAGATATTTTTATTATTATATTTATTATATTTTGTATTTATATTTTATCTTACTGTACACACTTTTGCGGTGGAACAACTTAATGAGCTCTCATTTGTGACGCCCCTCGTGGGATTTCGTGATAAGCTCTTGTAAAAGCGGAATTAATTCCCTCTGTAAACCAGAATATGCAAAAAGCATCAAAGTATCTTAAGAATACGCAACTAAAGTATCAAAGCATCTTAAGAATAATTTTAAAAAATTTGAATGATTCAATTAAATAAAAGGGTATTCAATTCGTGATATAGCTAATTAAAATCATTTTTGACTTATATTGTATATTCTTTCACTTTTCAAATATATATTTTCACTTTAATGCGTTGTTGATTAATGCAATTTAATGCGTTTAATAACTTGAGTCTGCTGCCATTTAAAAAAATTAAGATATTATTCTTTTATACTTAATTTGTCTGTTATTAATTAAACAAATAAACTACTGAAAAGCAATAGATGCAGTTCTTAAAAATATTATTATTTTTTTAAATCTGATAGACTTAAACAAAAATGCATTTAATTCATGGTGTACCTAATTAAAAACATTACATCACATATTTTTTCACTTTTTAAATATTTAGAAGATATTATAACATTCCTAAGTTTGTCATAACGTATTCTCATCTGGGATCCTGTAAAAAAAAGTTTTCGCGCTTCCAGCTGAGCCATCTCAGTCGATAATCTCTACTGTAAACCATATTAAACCTTTAAAAGCTCTTCTGGGCGATCGTTAAAATTTAAATCTTTTGAGAATTTTTAAGGGTATTTCTTTCCATTTTAAGAGGAGTTTCCGGCCGTTGATAAGCGGCATTTTTAGTGAATTTTCAAGTCACCAAAATTAGGGCTGTTATAAAATTTTCGAAAACGTGTTGCTATTTAATAAATTCTGTCAGTAGATAATATTCTAAGCCTATTACCTGACAGTACTCGCTGAGTTCGTGACAAAAGGAAAATCTAAAAATCACAAGGAAAAATTAAAACAAGGATGTAGCCATTCAATCAATGGAATGAGTGATCTCTCATGTGTGCCCAAACGATAAGACGTTTAAGGGAACAAAATAGAAGGCTATCTCCTAGTGAACATCGAACAAATTTCCACCTTCTGTTAACAGAACATTCTTACGTCTATTGATTTTTCCTTCCTGGAAGAAAAATAGAAAGATTTTGCTTAAAAGAAGGTATGGAATAGAAATGACAAAACTTTAGACTTCAAAGAGCTCTCTTCTATCTTTATTTCATTTGTTCTATCTTTCTTTTAAAAAGTACTAGTACAAAAAATAAAAGTAATTGATCGGAAAGACTAAGCAATCATCTGTCAAAAAGAGAAGAAAAAGAAAAGAAAATGATGTAGAATGAAAAATATAAGCATCCATTTTTAAAAGATTCTCCACTGTTCTGTAAAATACAAGTTTTTGTTTTATTTTATTAGATGTTAAGTTAAAAGATGGGATTTATGTTCTTCTGCACATTTGCACTCTGTCATTAAATTGCATCGGTTATTAGATATTTACTATAACATGGTTTACCTCCCAGCAACCTATATATACAGGTTAGTGAGGCAATGTGTTCGGTCCTTGAATAAGCACGAATTAATGTCCTCAACATGCGTTTTTACTATTTTTAGAATGATGTTTGTCTGTTTGTGTATATGTGTATGGCAATTTTTTCCGTTCGCAAGAACTCTTTAAAAAGTGCAAAAAAATTTCCATTTTCTACATTTAAACTTTCTACATTCATATAAAGAGTTGATTAGAGTTTGGCAAAATCAGATAACCGGAAATGTTACTTTGATTGAAGCCTATAAAACATTTTACACTAGCGTAACTTTGAGCGCAAGAAACGCAAATTAATTTGACGGCTGTACGAAAGGAAAGGGAGAGCACTAACTATTTTTACCTACTGCCAGCCTATATACGCAGGTAATAGAGATTGTGTTTTCGGGAAAAAAGTTAGTATTTGATTTGTATTTGACTTGTATTTGATAGCATTTGATTTGTTTTATTTATTGCATTTATTGTTCATGTTGTTTATTATTGTAATGTAATGCTTATTAATGCATTTACACCACAGTTGTAAGTTTGACTTCCTGTCCAGGGATTGTACTGCCCGGGACGTGCAGTCCTTGGGAAGGGGGCAGTGTTACGAATTTGGTATTTAAAAAGCTAATGTTAGTTCAATTATAAATTAAATGGTTTTATTTCTCGCGCAGTGCAGCGCGTGACGAATATTAAAAGAAAGCTAAGCCGGAAAATTAAAAAAATACAAGAGCGCGTGCGTTAAATAAATAAATATCTCTTTTTGATTTCGAGAAAGTGCTGGAAAATTCTAGCGCGTGATTTTAAAATCTTATAAAAGGAGGAAAACATCTCAGTTTGTAGTAGTTGCTTAGTTTGTTGTTGTTTAGAAAACTGCCGTTGTTGATTATAGCGAATTCGCGGATTAGCGTTCTTTAGCTGTTTTGAATTACGTTCTATTGTACATTTGAGTAGTTAAAAGATAACTACTGTGAGATATTGTGATACTGCATGATAATTTGAGAAAATTTAAGCATTTCTGTTGTGATAATAATATATTTTTGTTCATTTTTCATCGGACTTGTGCATTCATTTCATAACGAACCCGTACGCACGCAACAATATTGTATATATGGATATTCGAAATCGGAGATATATTTTATACTTTACCGGTCTTTCATTTAGAATTCTATATAATGCCTAAGAAATATATGAAAATGTTAATCATTTTGTTCATTGCCGGTAACATATATATTATATTCGTTATATACAAAACAATTATACTTTGCAAGAAGATTTATGTATCGTTTAAGTGGCCGTCGAGTCAGATTTCGTACCAATAGTTATGTTTGGTTGTAAGTAGCATACTGTTAACAGAAAAATACCTAAATGTGAAAATGGTGTATGGAAACATTTTGTTTTTAATTAATTCGAATATCACTTACCAATGATACCCAAGAATATGATAAATCTTTGTACACTTGTACATATAAAATTTTCTTTCAGGCCAGTGTTAAATATTTACTTGGTTGATGAAAAATTTTATTTTTCAGTGACATGGAGGTTGAAAAGCTTTACCCTCTTGTATTGGTGACGCTTGTTGCGCTGTGCTACAGCAACTCCTTGCACTGCGGGTTAGTATTCGATGACTTGGCCGCCGTCAGAGACAACAGAGACATCAGATCGCATACTCCAATTCTCAATTTATTTCAGAATGACTTTTGGGGAACACCTATCAGAAAGGTAACTTAAATCAATTTCATTAGTTTCTGTATTTTATTGCAAAATTAACTGCTAATTTTTTTATTTCAGTAACACAAACATTTTGTTAATAAATTAAGGGCGAAAATATCTAATAGAAATCTCTAAAAAGAATCTAGTGTCAAACCTCTTGTATATCTTATAGAAACATGGCCCTTTTCCTTAAACTGAAGTATTAGCATCACCAACAACTTTACCAACTTCACTTTACCAATTATCTTGGCGCAATGTAGTGATATTTTGCAGACGAAAACATAAAAGTTACTTGCTAATGGTTGGTGCAAGCTAATGGTTTCGCGAATTTTCTGCAGATATTATCAACATATTTTTACGAATTTTGTATTTAGTTAGATAATTTTAGCAGATTATAATTAAAATTGTTGTATTTCCTCGTGCAATGCAGCGCGAGAAAATTTAAGAGAAAGTTATGCCGGAAAAAAAAGTACAGGAGTAAGTGCATTTAACATTGAGAAAATTGATATCTCGGTAATTTGTATTAAAATTGAATGAGTGTAATTGATCACTATATTATCTGTAACCGTAATTCCATCCTCTTATTACTTTCCAGAAATCTTGAGAAGCAGAAAGTATTAGAAGTTTCTCGCGGATCGGTTGAAAGTTATAATAGCCAGAGAAACAGCATCTCAACTCAGTAGCTTAGCTACTGCTATTGCGATTTCTTTAGCTCTGCGTGAACTGAGATATCTGAATTGGCTTTCTCTTTAGATAACTCTTTGCATTGCATAGTATTTTAACGTTTTAGTAGTTTAAAGTATAGCTACTTATTATTCCGCTTGGTATTGTGAACACTTGTACGAATATCTCTGAGGAAATTCAAGTGTTCTGATATATGTTTTTTAATTAGAATACATTTTTATTAACCTATTTTCGGACTTGTACATTCAATCTATTATGAACCCGTACGCATGCAACAATATGAAAAGAAAATACTCTTTAACAATTTAAAACAAAAATGTTAATTCTTAAATAATACGGTATACATAAAAAATGTAACATTTACGTTCTTCTTTAACTCTTTCTGTAAATTTTTCGCGCTATTCTTCTAAAGCGATCTGCTTCAAAGTTATAAAACTGAAGAAACTGCAAACAAGCACAATCGGCTATTTACCAAACATACCTGCTCGTTAGTATGTTTAGAGATTTTTGTGACAAAACTCTGTATTCCTGCAAAAATGTTACGACAGTTTCTTCCATTGCTGGCAGATTCCACAAGCATATATTTTAAAATTGAGAATAAGAAAAAAAAATATCACGTTTTGTTTGTAAAAAAAAGTTGGAACTTGGAATACAACAAAAAATAAAACTCATAAGAAATAGTTATATTGCTTGATTGAAGAATTTTGAGCATACGGTGCTCCAACTATTTCTAATTGTAGGAGTTTAGAACATCTTGAACGAAATTTTTCGGGGCATGCATTCAGTTGAAAACTTTTCTCAAGAACGACGTATCTAAGAAAGCAGGTGAGATCCGAAAATTATTTCTTCTTTTTAAAATATTTTTTTCCTGTAGTGGCGAATGGTTAAATGTTTTTGTATTGAAACTGTTGCCCTAATTGTTTGGAATGTCAAAAAGAAAAATGGAAGAGTTATTTCTTAGTGAATCATATAGCAGTGAAGAAGAACCTATTACGAAACTGCCAAAATGAGGAACAGCCGAGACCTTTCAAAAAGAGAAATATAAATAGAATTACAACATCAGATTCTGATTTGGAAACTGATAAATGCAGTGATAATGAATGTGGTGTAGATGCAAGTGATCATATTATACAAGAAATGGCTGCGGAGGAAGAAAGAAAAACTGTTACCGAAAAAAGTACCATTCAGTTTAGTGAATGGAATGAATTTAGTTGTCGGCAGCAATCGTTTTCTTTTCTTTCTTTTATCACTCAGAAAGTTTTTTCAAATACCTACTAACTTAACCTCGCAAGTATTCAAATAAGCATCACCCGAATACGGAATACGTGGAATAATTTTTGCCTTACCCCAATGCGGGTGATGCGGCAATCAACTTTACAAAATATATATATTCTAGATATTTGTGCAAGCGATTCGATAAAACATTTATACAGAGTTTCTAAACGTCCACCCTAAAGAATCTTATGTAATGTGTATAGAATTAATTAATACAATTTTACTGAAAATACAGGTTCAGTTTACAGAAAGTTAGACAATAATTCCTTAAAATTCTAAACAGCTCCTTACTTTAATGTTCTATAACAGATGGTAAAGAAGCTTTCGAGAGTTAAAAGCATTGTAAAATTTACAACATTTTCTTTTGGGGTTAAAAACACTGACTTGAACTTTCGTTTCCAAATAGTATGTTTTAACCTAAATTTTAAAATGATCTATAATATGGTGAGGGCAATAAAACTTTCGGAATCGACATTTTTCTTAATATAAATATTAATTTTGTTTTGATTAAACAAAAAATTAATCTATTTTAAATAATACTTAAGTTTTACTAATTAAAAAACTATTTGTCTTATCAAAGTTATATATGCAATAATTAAAATAATTTATTTCAGGAATTAATTTTTTAATTAACAGCATAAATTTAATCTTTTATTTAATTTTAAGATTTAAATTGATTTTAGGCCTTTAAATTTAGAGACCTTTAAGCTAGAAGAAAAAGAGCAAAATTGCCCTTAAAAATAATTAAACACTTATGAATAAAACGTTTATTTTTTGCTGTTCTGTATCCAATATAGTACATCAAAAACTAAACATTTGTATTGAACAAAGTTTGAAAATTTTGCAGATTTCTATCAAATACCATTCTATAAAGGGTTTACAAAATATTTACAGGTGGCCGTCGATTTTTCGCACAATCGGATATTTCGCACATTTTTAAAAATTCGGTTATTTAAAAACTTTTATCGATATTGCAAAAACTTTGATTTTAAATTGAAGCCAATGTTAATTTATCAAGCAGAAAATCCTTGAACCTTGAAAAGGAGAGAAAAATAAAGAATTTTCTTCCAGTCGTTTGGAAATAAAATAAAAGGCCTAGGTTACTGCATAAATATTTAAAAATTGGTTCACTTTTCATTTCTTGTCGGCAGTTAAGCAATATTGTAAAGTTAAAAATTTACAGTTTAGAGCATTATTAATCTTCCTAAAATCTCTGCAGAATTTATACGAGGAAGCCAATGCTATATTTATCTTCTTGATACAACCTGCCTTTCAGAGTTCGTATATCAAACAGTGATAGCTGCGTTTAAAAGACAATATATAGCGCCAGTAATGAAATAGACCATGAAGACAACTGGTATGAATAGTGGTTCTACGCTCAGAGATTTTTGGAAGAAATATTGAGCACAATACTATATTGAGCACAATAAAAAGTACTGGAGTTTCGCGGACTTAAATAAAAGAGTCAACAGTGAAAGGTTCATGAAATAATTATGCCCACAAATGATATGGGATTTTATGAATTCTGAAGAAACTTCGAGAACTATCGCAGAAAATAAATAGCAAAATGAATGAATTCAATTTCAACATCAACAACGAAGGTGTTAACGAGTTGATGGAATTTCACTCAGTACCTTTGACAAATAAATACTTAACTGTGGACCAAGAGTTAAATGAAATATGCGATAAAAATAAGGAAGAAAAAGCTGATAAAAATTGTCAATACTTTAAGACTCAGAAATAAGAATGAAGCCTTAAATGCACGTCGACAAGTTTTTATTATTATGGAAGAATGTGATTGCAATGAAGAAAGTGTATCTTGCTGAGAATGACACAGCATACTGTAGAGATCAAGAAAACAAAAATAAAAAGAGTGGTTTTTAACTAACTCTTGATAAGTTTGTAAATAAAACACCTGAAAACGCTTAAACACGCCTCGTTAACTTACTTAAATGTATAGGTAAATAAATATTTTTAAATGAAATTTAAAATTTAAATTTTTTTACATCTTTTTACTTTCGTACATTTAACATTTGCACACATTTTCAGGAACTAATTATGTTCAAAACTCGAGGGCCGCCTATATATCAGTTTACAAAGCATCATTTCTATAGAGTTTCTTTATAAAATTTCTATAGAATTTCGTAAAGAAGCTTTTCTATAAAGGACTGCGTATAAATTCCTAAAGGAATATCTATAGAGTTCTAGCAGCCTGTGTAAAACCATTTCGTATGGGGTTGTAGAGACATTAGGTAAATTGGAAGCAGGAGTCATAAAAAATTAGCAACGCCTTCGCCGGGATTCGAACCGCGGACCTCTGGAATACGCGCTCAGCATGCAGACCACCATACCACGAAGGTATGCCGAGAAGGTGAAAAATACCTTATAGGTTAGCATAGCGTACTAGCGTAACAAGCTAGGAAGTCGTCAAACTCTGCCAAACTGTGCAATGAAAAAACTGCAAACTGTGAAAATGCAAATATCGACTTAAGAAAGCATCTTCGTTATTTTTTTAAATATTACAAGCTATGATGCTAAGCAGCAATATTAGGCTTAAACCGAAATTTAAAATACGATATACCCTCAATTATCCGAGTTAATGCTAATGAAAAGGCTCACAGAAAATTTGAAAGCACAAATAATCCAAACTATTAATTTTCATGCATATTGTGGGTGCTCATTTCTTAAAAAAAGTAAATTTTACATTTTTTTTTTTTTTTTTTTTTTTTTTGAGAACGTTTAAATATTTGACGAATTTCAATGCGTATTTTTCGAATGGCTATTTTACCGTTGTATTCAAATCCCCTTAGCTCGAGAAAGTCCAATTGAGTTCAAAAGAAGTCGCTGCTGTCTCGAGGCTAATGTAATTGTCAATAGTTTCTTCGCTTGTGTTTTCGGCATCACTCACTGCCTCTTCTGTTCTTTTGACATTTGAAACAATATTCCGGCTTTCAGTGCTTGAGTGATGACTCAAGCATTGAAAGCCCGGCTCAGTCGTATTGCCATTGAAATATTCCTCGATATTTTCACGATCGAAATTTTCGAAGAATTTCACATTTTCAATTTTTTGGCATGCAACTTCAGTTATTACCTCGACTTCTTTAAAATTAGATAAATCTCCGATTTACATATTAGGAGTAAAATTTCTCCGAGATAAAAAAAAGTGTTATTGGTTTTACTTTCAACCAGGCTTTTGTTACTCCGTATGTGGCATTCAATACAATCAACGGTTTCCAGAACTTTATTAAATCGTCACTTTCCTCAGCAAGAGTAATGAGAAGAGTGGAACAGTAAAGGTCTCTAACCTTTTCTTTTATGTTTAGTAATTATCATGAAGTTTTTGATATTCCATATTCTTCGGCGTACCTTGTCGATTCACCATGTTCAAACCTTTCGAATGATTCCTATTTTTTTTTAAATATTAAAACAACTTTTATGTGCTCAATATTGAAGCGTTCTTTACCTATTTCAGCTCTAAAACTTTAAATTAACAGTCTAAAGCATAAAAAGAAAATATGCACGAAAATACATATGGAAAAGAATTCACAGAGATCGATCGAAACCGTACCTTCAACTATGCACATGGTTATCGTTGCAACTAAACCTAAAGACGTAATCCAACGGTTTTTGGAGCGTGCTCCAGTTTACGATTATTTACTCTTTACACAGTTTCGCACATAACGCTGAATGTGCGTGCATGGGCATCACCACTGACGGATAATCTGCAGCTGGATAATCGAGAGAGTATTTGTGGAATTTGCTTGCAACGGAAGAATGTGAATTCAAATTTCTGCAGGGATAAATATTTTGCAGCAGAATCACAAATGTTGAAATTCACGTTTGATAGCGCTATAATTCGGGAAAAAAAAACTTTTTTGGAAATGCACTTCAAAAAATTTTAATGAACATCGGGATTCGAAGCCTAATTGTTTAATATTAACAATTAGGATTATAACAATTAGGAACAATTATAACAATTAGGATTAGGATATAACAATTAGGATTATAACAATTATAACAATTAGGATTCGAAGCCTAATTGTTGTAATAACTCTATAAGAGAAAAAAGTTTGAATTATCTATATTTTTAAATACATGTATACTTTTAGTAACATTTGCTAAAAGATTGATTTCAAAGAGGCGTGAGTAAGGTGGTCGCCAGAACATTCTAATTTATACAAGTCGTCTCCACTGGAAAAATGTCTGAGAATGACTTTTCATCAAAATTTGTACATTCAAATTTGGCTATAACTATGAGGATTCTGTTACTTAGAGAAAAAGATTTGTACCCGAAATATGTTTGCTTTATGTTGTAAGGATCTTAAGTTTTACTAACGTTTATTTTATTTTAAATCTTTACTATCACTTCTTATTTTCTACTTCCGGCCAGAATTATAAGCGTTAAAGTATTTATGCAAAGTTTGTCTGGCGAACGCCAAGTATTTAAGTTGTGTCTTTTTGCCAAGCGAGAGAGAGGAAGCAGTTAGTCGAAGCAGGCCGCTTACCTTAGAAGTTTTACTCAGTTGCTGGTTGCCGTCCAGGCCAGAGGTTTTAATCCTCTTGATAATTTTTAAACGTATTGTAGTGTTCACAGTTCTTTGTACTACATACGGTTTCCTGTTAAGATAAGACCAATCTTCCACGTTTATTATTTTAAAATTAAATTAGAGTTTAGTTTTATTTTTATACTTTTACGTTTTGACCCCAAGTAGCGGGTCTGTGTATTTCCGAAGTACGGAAGTTATTGTAAATAGAGAAAAATAAAGGGTATACCCTTCTTGTGTATCCTGTCTACTTCCCACAGTTTTGAACATAGTTTTAGTAAGCTCTCTGTTCCGAGTCAGGTCCTTGCATGTTCCCGAAGAAGGTTAGACGGAACATTGAACCTGATAGTGGCGCCCAACGAAGAAGAATAACCATGGCCGAGTTTCAAGAAGAACCTGTGCTGCCTGCAGAAACGGCTCAGAATCCAGAGATGCCAGCTGCCGCCCTGGAAGGATTTGGTTACATCGTCCAGACCATGCGTGCTTCGATGAAACCAGAAGCAACATTAAATGGAAACTCACCGGTAACCAGTTTTTTGGAAAAATTGGATGACCACTTCATGCTCTACCCCGTGCACGAATTTCAAAAAGTACCTTAGCTACCAGCGCTTTGAGGGGCCAAGCGCTTAACTGGTTCAAGTGTATAGGCAGAAGTCTCTTGGGTCAAGCAGGAAGTCCCACCTATACTTACGAGAATTTCAAGACTGCCCTACTAAAAGCCTTTCCTGTTGTAAGGGATCGTGCGAAATTAGAAACGGAACTTTTTAGTATATATCAACAAAGAATCGAAAACCTCTCAAGCTTTATTTTAAGAAAAATTCACGTCTTCAAACTCTTGTATGGAGTGCAAGACTTTATTGAATTAAGAAATCCGACTACACTGGAAAAGGTATTTGAGCTAGCAATCCAGTTTGAAAGTAGAAGAACGGCGGACATTGAAAGAAGACGCCAATATCAACAGCGAAACCAATTTAGTGCGCCAAGACTACAGCAAACTCAAGCACACGGCTATTGAAGCAAAGCGAATCAGTGGGCAAGGAAACCCGAGCATTCAAAAACTGCCGGCGAACGTCGACAGTTCAATAGCAATCCAGGAAAAAAGTCTCAAGGCCAGTGGAAAAAGAAGGAAAGCACGGAAAGGAAAAATAATTTAAACTAAAACGGATTTCTGCTGACGAGAGGGTGCGGAAATCCGAAGGCCACGAAAACCCCTCTTCCTTCAAGTTAAATACAGTAATGTTGAAAAATATGACTCTTCCGAAGATTGAAGTGTTGGTGAATAATATCCCAGCCACCGCACTCCTGGATACAGGCGCGCAGTGTTCCTGTGTGGCAGAAGATTTTTTTAGGAAGTATTTTCGGAAATACCGCATATATAATTCGGATAATACGACAGTGTTAGCGGCGCAAGGAGAACTATGTAAGTGTATAGGTAAAGTACCGCTATATGTCCGTATCAAGGACGAACAAGTAAAGTTGATGTTTTTTATAGTAAAGAATCTGCAAGCACATATAATTTTAGGAATAGATTTTCTTTCAGACGCACAAGCAACGCTGGATTTTAATGAAGCGTCCCTTAAGCTGACGATGAAACCAGTTCGTGCAGAAAAGGCTGAACCGCCGATGTTAAATCTTGACCACCTGCCTAATGACGAGCAAGGAAGAATCCGACAAGTGGTAAGTGAATTTGCTTCGGTATTTAGTGATATTCCAGGATTTACTCAGGTTACTAACCATAGTATTGACACCGGAGTTTCAATGCCAGTTCGCGACAAAGCATACCGGTATGATAAGAATAAGGAAAAAATTATAGAATGGCATATCACCGATATGCTACGTAAAAAGATCATAACGCCCATCTCAAGTAGTTATGCTAGCCCGGTGGTTTTATGTAAGAAAAATAATGACTATCCTTTGACACATCCAAAAAGGTGGAGATTCGCAATTGATTACCGTAAATTAAACTCCATAACTAAATATCCGGTATATCCGTTACCTATAATTGAAGAAATTCTAAGGAACATAACATCCACCAAATATATGACGACTTTAGACTTAACGACTGGTCATTTTCAAATAGGGGTTAGGCCTGAGGACGTGCCTAAGACTGCTTTTATAACCAAGTCTGGCACTTATGCATTTTTGCGTATGCCGTTTGGCCTTTCAGGGGCCCCGGCAACATTTCAGCGATATGTGGACATTGTGTTAAGGCCTGTTCTTGGAAAGTCCACATTTATCTATTTAGACGATATCATTATTACTAGTGATAATCTCGACCAACACGTACAGGATTTAAGACAGGTGTTTTCTTTATTAAATGAGGCCGGTCTAAAAGTTAATGTCGAAAAGTGCAAATTTGGAGCCCTGAATTAAAATATTTAGGTTACAAGATATCTCAGAAAGGAATAGAGACAGACGAATCAAAAATAATCGCTGTACAAAAGTATCCGACTCCAAACACGGCGAAGAAGCTCTCTTCTTTTCTAGGACATTATTCATATTATAGGTCCTTTATAAAAAATTTTTAAGCTATTGCTGAACCATTGTTAAAATTAAAAAGGAAAAAGGCAAGATTCTCGTGGACGGCCGAACGCAATAGTGCTTTCGAAAAATTAAAACAAGCATTAACGCAAGCCCCTGTGTTGAAATTTCCTGAAAAGGATGAGAATTTAGAAATTTCAGCGGATGCTTCGGATTATGCGGTAGGAGCGGTACTTTCGCAAAATCAGCAGCCCGTGGCATTTTTTAGCCGAACTTTAAATCAAACACAAAGAAACTATTCCGCGACCGAGAGAGAGGCAACTTGCAGTTCTGTTAGCAGTGCAAAAGTTCCGAGTCTATTTTGGAAAGGCGCCAATAACAGTGTACTCTGATCATGCGGCGGTAACTAGATTGTACTCAGGGAAAAACGTATCCCCAAGGTTAATAAAATGGGCACTCAAGCTACAAGAATATAATCTGGTAATCAAGCATACCCCCGGAAAGGAAAATATCGTAGCAGATGCCCTATCAAGAATTAAAATAGATGAACAAGGTAATACTGTAAAGGTGTCAATGCTCACAGCATGTACAATAAATTCCCGGGAAACTGTAATAACCGAACTGGGTAAGGATCCTGAGTTTGGAAGCATTTATGAGTATTTAAAGGATTCTGAAAATTTTAGCCACCAAGATATTGCGGCGATAAGAAATAGGACGACCCATTACGAACTAATAGATGCTCTATTATTCTATACAAAAACTACGAATTCCAACAACGAATTTCGACCTGTTATCCCAGCTAGTCTTAGATTAAATATCCTGCAGGAGCTCCATGACAGCCCTTTAGCTTCTCATGCTGGTATTCGAAAAACTATCCAACGCGTACGCGAGGCAGTCTAGTTTCCTGAACTGCAAAAGTTAACAAGGGCGTATGTCCAGTCCTGCCCAACATGTCAAGCAGTTAATTATATTAATTTCTGCCCGGCCGAGTTTCTAAATAGTATTAAATCCGAATTTCCAAATGAAATAATTGGCATCGATTTATTGGGCCCTTTCCCAAAAAGTCAGTTAAATAAAAGTCGCTATCTCCTTGTTATGGTTAATCATTTTAGTAAATGGACCGAAATTGTTCCCTTAAAACGAGCCTTCGCGAAATTAGTTACTGATTCTATTTTAAATAAATATATTTTAAAATACGGGGGGCCCCTAAAAGTTATATCGGATAATGGTCCTCAATTTGTAAGTAATGTATTTGAAGACATGTGCCAAAAACTGGGCATACGTCATTTAAAAATGGTCCCGTATCGGCCGCAATCAAATATAGCGGAACGGGTCAATAGAAATATAGTGAAAATTATCCGTAGTTATGTTAAAAATTTTCATAAAAGCTGGGATAACTATGTCAATGAATTTGCTTTCGCCCTTAGGACCGCAAGACATGATACAACGGGCAAAACTCCTGCTGAGTTATTTCTAGGCAGAAAGATTATAACGCCGTTAGATAAATTATTTTATGTGCAACAAAGAGCCCCAGAATTTAAAATGGGTGATATAGAAAAACTACTTAAGGAAGCAAAGAAGAATACTGAAGTAGCACAGAGAAAACAGAAACTATCTTACGACTTGAAACGACGGGGAGTAACTTATAAAGTAGGGGATGAAATTTTAAAAATTAAGCATTCACTTTCTTCAGCACCATAAAATAAAACTGCCAAATTTTATCCACGATTTGAAGGACCTTATATTATAGAAAAAATAACTCACGCTGTAGTAGTGTTAAAAGCGAGAAATGGTGAAACCTGCTCCTCAAACATTGATCAAATGAAACCGTACTATGATCGTAATAAAATGCAAATATTTTCAGATCTTTTGCAGGATCCGGCACGGCAGACACCGCAGGCACAAGCTCCAAAGGTAGAAAAACGACAAGTACAAGGGCAAGCCATTAAGAGGCAGGAGCAAGTGAAAAGAAAGTTTCCCCGCGGAAAAATTGAAGGTAGCAAAAAAAAGAAGCCGTTCCACCGTCCAGAAAAGAGAGTTCGCGAACACCCCCAGAATGAAGAAGGGAGAAGGATGACGTATGCAAAGAGAACCAGGAGAAATGACGGCAACTATAACCCGGCTCTAAAACGGAAGATCTACTCATCCGACAGGACTCTCCGCAGCAAATGTCGCCGAACTGCGGAAGGGCCATCAGCGGCGGAGGAAACGTTACAAGGAAAATTTGAACTGCCAGCAACCAGGTCCAAGCAGGAACACGAAAGAAGTTTCCCGGTTCCGCCAAGACCAGCTGCCATCAAACGACCAAGACCACAGGCAGAAGCGAAAAAGAATGTATTCAAGGGTGACCGAACTGGAGAAAAAAGGAAGCATCTAGAGGAACGCACTGAAGGGCGAGCCCGTACAAGAAGGAGGATAAATCAAACAACTATCTGCACTACCTTTAAGGACTGGACCCAGAAAAGAATGTCCGAATATCACAAAGATAAGTAAAATTTTATGTTACTTTGCAAACTTAAGTTAATCTTTCATTCTTACTGCAAGTGGCAGATTTCAAGAAGTTTTACCTCATGCGAGGTCTACCTTTATCGCCAAAAGGGCGAGAAATCAGTTGTTACCGATTTTGATATTATGTTTTTCAATTACTCGCGCGTAAAACTAAAGTTGATGTATAATAGCGTTGTGTAAAGACTTAAATATTGTAAAAGGTTATTGTATAAATTTTATTTAAAACATTCTAGCAAGAAAGAAGTTTAGTCTGAAAGACTTTTTGAAATGTAGTATTTCAATGTAGAAAGAATTGGCACTTGCTTTGAAAAGAATAGAAGTTAACAATGTACTACTAATGTATGTTTTTAAATGTGTAAAATTAACGGCATGTTAATATGTTCTTATATACAATGTGAACTGTTATTTTAAATGTTAAGAAATACCGTGATATGGTAAAAGTGAAAGTAATGTTAAATTTTTTTTTATTCGTGTGACTGTAAAAAGACTAAATCATGGTGAATATGTGTTAAAGGTTGAATGATGTAGTTAGGCTCTCTGACGCTACACGTCAGAGTTAGCCACTTTCAGAATAGTACCTCAGGGTTTAGAGTTGAAATTAGGGTGTGTTACGAGGTCTTGGTATGTTGAATTTTAACACGTTAGTGTTTGGATTGTAGGAGGAAGTGTTGAACACGTAGACAGAAACACATTCGTGTTTGGTGTTCTTTTACAACACATGTCAGAGAGCACGGGGAGAGATAACTAAAATAGTTATGAATGAAATAAGAATGTTAAGAGAAATATAATTATACATGTTACTTGCCATTTCATTGTGTACCATTTCATTAAACTAGTTTTCCTTCCAGATCTCTGGAAGGAAGCAGATTTGAATAAAAGCTCCTGTTTAGATGCAGTACAGATGAAAAAAATTTGTGTGTCCTTGGAGCTGCTATTGTAAAAACAAATTTCTTTCTTTTAAATTTCTAGTTTCTAGCGAAAAATGTTTGTAAAAGATTGGCCTCGCGTTAGATTCTAGAGCTAAAAGTTTTCAACAAGGTCGTTTTAGACCTCAAACTAATTAACTCTGGCGGGAAGTATGTAAGGATCTTAAGTTTTACTAACGTTTATTTTATTTTAAATCTTTACTATCACTTCTTATTTTCTACTTCCGGCCAGAATTATAAGCGTTAAAGTATTTATGCAAAGTTTGTCTGGCGAACGCCAAGTATTTAAGTTGTGTCTTTTTGCCAAGCGAGAGAGAGGAAGCAGTTAGTCGAAGCAGGCCGCTTACCTTAGAAGTTTTACTCAGTTGCTGGTTGCCGTCCAGGCCAGAGGTTTTAATCCTCTTGATAATTTTTAAACGTATTGTAGTGTTCACAGTTCTCTCTGTACTACATACGGTTTCCTGTTAAGATAAGACCAATCTTCCACGTTTATTATTTTAAAATTAAATTAGAGTTTAGTTTTATTTTTATACTTTTACGTTTTGACCCCAAGTAGCGTGTCTGTGTATTTCCGAAGTACGGAAGTTATTGTAAATAGAGAAAAATAAAGGGTATACCCTTCTTGTGTATCCTGTCTACTTCCCACAGTTTTGAACATAGTTTTAGTAAGCTCTCTGTTTCGAGTCAGGTCCTTGCATGTTCCCGAAGAAGGTTAGACGGAACATTGAACCTGATAATGTAACAAATTTCCACTTCCTTCAAATTAGGTCATTTTCAAATTCATTTTAATTAAGTAAGATCTCAAGAGAAAATCTGTCATGTAGGAAAACGAATCTTTCGGGCTGCCTCTAAAACGACATTATACAAATAATTAATAGAAACATGTACTCGAGTTACTATTTTCTTTGATGTTTTTAACAATAGGATGCGAATAAATTCCCTCTGATGTTTTAACAAGGAAAAGTGAATTTTCTTTGAAATATCCTCTTTGATGTTTTAAATATGAAGAAATGTCTCCCAAAGGCTATGATTATTTACATGCAGATGAATTAGCATTCTGTTAAATTTGAAATTTATCTAATATTTCTTTTGTAGGATCACAGTCACAAGTCTTACCGTCCACTTACTGTCCTGAGTTTTCGACTGAACTATGCCGTCCACGGTCTCGCCCCCTTTGGATATCACTTCGTGAACATTTTGCTGCATGCCTTCATTTGCCTCCTTTTCTACAAGTAAGTGTCAAATCTTCGCCTATTTACTTAATCGTACGAAGTAAACGAAGTTTTGTGATTTTGAATTGGTTGTAGTGCGAAAATTGAATTTCAATGGAAATATCCATTTTGACTATTTTGTCTGCGTGATTTCTCCACATACGGACAGAATAAAGGACTCTTTATTCCAAAACAGATCGTAAAATGGTTTCAGATTGTATTGTTTCGTGACATCTATGCATACACATCAAGAAAAAATTATCCCCCCCCCGATTTGACGCCTTTTAATTGCTGTTTTTTTTGGGGGGGATATCACAAATCAACTGCAAACATGTGCAGTCAGTAAACTTTGTCGGATTTAAAGGATTCTATACGGTGTGGGATTGCAAACATCCCTCAGGCCATGTTGCGTTCAGCTGTTTTGTCCACCGTCTCCCGCATGCAATGCACACTTGCCTGTGACGGCACCCATGTGGAAAATGTTTGATCTAAATAAAGGTATTCTTTTGTCCGATATGTGTTGTCATCAGTGATCTGTGTCTTGTCTCTGTCATATGCAAATTTTCTGCGTGAATCCAGATCGTGTTTCGTTGGCTGGTTTTCAGAAGTCTTTTTTTTTTTTTTTTTTTTTTTTTGTGTGTGTGTGTGTGTGTGTGTGTGTGTGTGTGTGTATGCATAACACATCCGTTTTGGGACATATCGGTACCGTTCCAACCGGTTTTCGCATTCGTTCCAACGCTGTTTTCGCATGCGTTGAACATTTTCTGACGGAAAAAGTTGGCGTTGCCATTCATAGAATCTCGAACGCATACCTCCAAATAACTGTACTTGCAGTATCATGTCGATCGGTTAACCGGAACGGATGCTAGAACTGCAGATGTTGGCAAAGTTTCCTTATAACCACCCTATATATACATATGCATATACACACACATTCCTTGCCCGGATTAAAAATCATTATACGGTCTTTATTTTTACAATTGTTTGTTGTAGTCATATACAGAAGTGTTTTAAATGACAAAAACATTTGTGGTTTGGCACTGTTCATTAAAAAAAAAATTAACATATAGCGACATCTAACTTCGAATGCAGTCTTCCGGTTCCTAAATTTATATTTGGGAAAATTTTATACTCATTATGAAAAAAGGAAATTTTAACGACTCCCGTACGACAAAAACTGACAGGAATATTTGATTTCGAAATTTGCAATTTTTGGTGTCATTTTCAACTTGCCTTGAGAGATCGATTAAGTTAGAATAGTTCGAAGAAATAAGTTTAAATGAAGTGCAGCAAAAATATATGTAATTTCATAAGCCGTATAAAAAAGTCATTTAATATCCATATTCCATTCTTTTGTGTGAAAGATAATTTATTTCTCAATTTTTATAAGCTTTTATTTAGTTCACTCATGGTGTTTCACTGTGATTGAAATTTCGTCATCGATTTTTAACTTACTTCCTGATAAGCTATCGAATTCAAATTTTGTACTTAAACTGTTTGTCGATGACAGTTCAGTATGTTAAACCGATTTTTTTCAAAATTTGCTTTAGATTTTTTTATTTATTTTGTTTGTAGATTTAAACTTTTCGGCCTCTTTTCAGACAAGAAAAATAAAATACTAATAATTGAGTTATTTCCCAAATAAAAAAAAGCTGTTGTAGTCATAAGCAGACGGAAGAAAGGTGTTTCTTGTGTAAAAATTGCTTTTATGTTTACCATCTTACACTTTCTGATTTGTACCAAGAACTATTTAAATTTGACATCATAATTATTTGGGTGTTTAATGTGAAATCTCTTAGTTAGAGGACATATAAAGAGGTAGTGGTCAAGATGTCCCATTTCCGTACATACACACAGATCAGCGATTGCTAAATTTCTGTCATTGAAATAAATGGGGAAGGGGCCATGTCCAATATGTATTGCGATATAAAATACGCTGATATAACGATTGATTATATCAATGTTATACGCTGATATAACATTGACCTTTTGGAAAAAAACTGAAATGTTTTGAGGCCTTGTCTTTCTTGATCCCATTGATGGTGTCACTTTTTACGTGATGTGATGATACTTTTAGTCTATAGCTTAACGTTGATCATGCCGTCACAAGCTCTAAAAGCATCCAAAAGCATCTTGTCAAAAATCTAAAAACGGCTTAAAGACCTATTGTAGCTGTCGTGACTCATCTCATTTGTATGACAGCAACATCAAAACAAGCCCACGAAATTCATCGAGGCAAGGAATGCAAGATTGGGCCATGTCATTGGCACCATACAGAGCTCCGAGCACTATGAAGGTGACAGTACGACTTTGCTCACTTCCGCCCCCAATTTAGATAAAGAACACCCCGGGAAGGCCGAGGGTCTCCCACTCCTCTTCTCCTACTATTAGCCTCTCGACGAAAATCCTCTCGAGAAGCGGCTTCGCTGCATGTTTAGAGAGCTCCCATGCTGCACAGATATTGCACATTTACAAAAATCCATGCCTTCTCCAGGATTCGAACCCGGCCCTTCGGTATGGCAGTCAGCGTTGCTAATCACTATCCCGGTTGGGCGGCGCTTAAGGACATTTGTGGTGTATGCAGAAAACCAACTCAAGGTCGAATATATGCCACTACAGATTTTCAGGACCGTTATTGAGCAACTATTGCTAACATGAATAGACAACTAGCACATTGCAAGAGAGTTCGCTGAAGCTACTGGAACCCAACTTTCGATGAGTGACAAGCTGAATAAACCTTAGAATATCTTGATTAGAGAGAACAACGGGATCAAAGAAAAAGGAATCTGAGAAATAAAGTGATAGTAACCATGATAGGGATCATTATTATTTATGAAGAATGAAGCTTTGACATTTTGTCGACTGGTTGAAAGATGCTTTAAATCCATTTGTATTACAACATGCACTTCCATTGCTTCGAATTACGTAACTTCATATGTTTTTTCTTTAAAGAGCACATTTACAAGGTATTACCGCTTTTCTACGTGTATGTTCTTGTGTTGTAACTAGTAGCCCACCTGTTCGGTATAGTGGCTGAAGATGCTGGCTGCATATCATTTGGATTATTTTGAGAAGGCAGGGATATATTGAGTGACATGAAGACGCTTTAAAATACTGGTAACTCTAAATACTGGTAAGTCTTCTCAAGCAGTTTGGCAGTAAGGGAAAAGGAGTCGGAGGTCTTGGGATCCGTCTCCTGGCATGTTCCTCACAGTACAAGGGCGAAGTTGAAAGTATAGCGAAGTTAGAATATACCTGTAGGACCACCGGTGAAATTCTGGTGTCCCATATACTTTTCTAACTGATACATGATCTGCCGTTTGAAGTCCAGCCAGACTATGGTTTATTTCTCTTGTTTTCTATCTTAAAAACCATAATAACTCTACAATAGCTCCCGAAGAAAACGCGGCGGAAGATAATTTGTTATCATCAGTATTTTGGCACTGGGTCTCGTTTCTGTCTCCCCAATTGCTCTATTTAAGTGAGAAAAATACAAAGAATTATCATCATCCCCGCTGCGTCCTATTATTATGTAACTGGTAGCGGGTCCAGCTTGCAGTCAAAACATCATGGTGTGAATCCCGAAGTGGGCAAAGCTCATTTTTCATGTTTTCAGCTCCTAAAATAAAATCTAATAGCTTCACAATCAGCAATTCAATCAGCAGTTCTGTTACTGAAATTTTCACACAGGTGACATGATTTTTCTCCGAATCTTTCGAAAAGTAGACAGAACGCTTTTTATTCAACATCAGTGGGCACCACATAGCTTACTTGTAAGCCTATTAAATTATGCACATTTTTACTGCACTTCATTTAAACTTATTTCCTCGAATTATTCTAGCTTAATAAACCGATCAGTAGAGTTGAAAATGACATCAAAAACTGCAAATTTTGAAATTAAATATCCTTATCAGTGCTTATCGTACAGAAGTCAAACTTCTTATTTTTTCATAAAGAGTATAAACTTTTTCTAAATATAAATATAGGAACCGGGAGACCGCATTAAAAGTTTTATTTCATTACTTGTCCAAATCAATTTTTTTTTAATTTTGAAATTACCGAAACACGAATATTTTCGTCATTTATAATACTACTGATCGGTTTATTAAGCTAGAATAATTCGAGGAAATAAGTTTAAATGAAGTGCAGTAAAAATGTGCATAATTTAATAGGCTTACAAGTAAGCTATGTGGTGCCCACTGATGTTGAATAAAAAGCGTTCTGTCTACTTTTCGAAAGATTCGGAGAAAAATCATGTCACCTGTGTGAAAATTTCAGTAACAGAACTGCTGATTGAATTGCTGATTGTGAAGCTATTAGATTTTATTTTAGGAGCTGAAAACATGAAAAATGAGCTTTGCCCACTTCGGGATTCACACCATGATGTTTTGACTGCAAGCTGGACCCGCTACCAGTTACATAATAATAGGACGCAGCGGGGATGATGATAATTCTTTGTATTTTTCTCACTTAAATAGAGCAATTGGGGAGACAGAAACGAGACCCAGTGCCAAAATACTGATGATAATAAATTATCTTCCGCCGCGTTTTGTATTATGAAGTATATGTCTACAACGAACGATTGCGAAAATATAAATCGGGTAAGAGGGGTAGATATGAGGAGGTAAAATAATTATAAACCCCAGTAAAAAAGAGAGGTTCATAACTATGTAGATGTCACAGCAGACCCATGTACAAATTTCAATGTGTATGCGGTTAATTTTTTCTGAGTTATGCGACATACATACGTACGTACAGACGTAATGAAAAATTCATTCTTAATCCATTTTGAAACCAATTTGCAATATGTTTTAGAATAAAGAGTCTTTTACTCTGTCCGTACGTGCAGATATCACGCAAAAAAATAATAAAAATGAATTCGAAAATAGCAAAGAAGTTTCCATAAAATATGAGGGTACTTTTCAACTGTTCTGTTATTGGGACGGAATTGAGAAATGTATGCATGCATACGTGTATGTTCTGGATTCATGTATGCAATGTGTACTATGTATGTGTGTATACACAATATACATATATACGCATGTTCAATACAAGCTACCTAGCTAAATAACATGTGTACCATCAAGTTCTAAGTTACATACTTTTTTAATTCAGTGTTGATAACATAAGAATACCAATATATAAACGCAATTTCTGGATTTTCTATGACATTAGTTTATTTTATTATTATTATTAAATTATTTAAAGTGTTTCTTTTGTAATCGGAAGCTTCAGATCCTACTACATTCATAGCGAGTTATCGTCAGATTGCATACTAATTTGTGATGCATTTAAACTCAGGTTTTTTGGAACCGAGGAGAGACAGTTCCTGGCTCTAGCGTAGTGTGCTTGGATTCTGCCAGCGGTAGCTAGTTGTAATCACTCATTCCAGTCACATTAATGTGACCTTCTTTCGACGTCACCACCTACTTTCAACGTCAAAGTGAAATAACCAATCACAGATGGCAGATGGCAGCACATTGCAGTGGAACGTATATAAAGGATGTCCGAGAGAATTGAACTTGTTTGCGTAATGCAGAAACGAAGCGATTTATCTGACGTCCAAAATTGCATGATCATTATCTTTTGGGGCGTGTGGAAGCCTTTTCGAAACGGCTAATTTTCTAAACCGTATTCGCGTGCTGCCGTGGCAAATTTATACAGTGCATAGCAAAATGACACTATCCAAAATCAGCGGTGAGGCAAATGTGGTGCACCATGGGCCATAGATGACAGAGGTGAACAACGGCTGCGGAGATGCATTCCGGCGAATAGACGTTCAACCGTTGAGCAACTGACCGCCAAGATGAACCAAGGTGGTTTCAACAGTGTCGTCTCAACGCCGGTGCAGCGGACTTTGCTGCGTATGGGCCTCCGCAGCAGACGCCTGATTAAAGCTCCTATGCTGACTGCAGTTCATCGGCGACAAAAGCTGGACGAAAGCTTTTTTCTGATGAAACACGTTTCATGCTCGATCGGACAGATGGACGTTGGAGTATACGGTATGAAACGTTGGAAGACAAACAACCTGCAACAACTGCCGGAAGGGTTCAAGCTCGAAGAGGAAGCATTATGATCTGGGGAATGTTTTCGTGGCATTCTCTGGATGCACTCAGCATTGTGGAAGGCACGACGGATCAACAGAAATACACATCTATCCTTGCAGACCATGTCCACCCCTACATACAAATAGTTTTTACTCAGAATGATGGCATCTACCAGCAGGAGAATGCGAAGCTTCATACAGCTCGCAGTGTGCGTGCGTGGTTCGAAGAGCACCAGGGTGAGTTTACCGTGCTCTGCTGGCCACTAAACTCTCCGTACTTAAACTCAGTCGAGAATCTGTGGAACCACATCAAACGGGTTGTTCGCACCATGGATCCTCAACTGCGTAACATAGCGCAGCTTCGCTGGAGTCGACATGGATCAGCATCCCAGTGAACACCTTCAAGAGCCTAATTGACTCTCCTCCTGTACGTCTGGCAGCGGTTCGCTCTGCGAAAGTATGTTATTTTGGCATTTCACAGGTGGTTACATTAATGTGACTGGACTGTGTATATCGGATCTGCATTCTTTCGTTGCCGATACTTAAATCTGACTCGCCAGCAATTTATTGAGCCAGTTTAGTATTTACTCTTAGACTACGAATCAACGTTTAAATTTGACTTTCTTATTTATTTGCATCTCCACAGGCTCTAGTTATTTGAAGTACAATATCGTATCCTTATGTTCAAAGTTCTGTTTAAATATAAAAGGTTTCGTTAAAAAACTTTGTAAGACTTTATCGTGCTGTCTCAGACATAGCAGTAACTCGTTACCTGGGTTAAAGGACTAAAGTAACAATACTAGACTAAGTATAGCTTTATAATTTATTTAAACAGTGTTATTTTTAATGTATTTTATAAATTAAACAAGAAAAAAGCATAGAAAATATTGAAGAATATCAAAGGTTGAATTAACTAGTTTTTATATTCATAAATTAAAACTAAATACTTAGCAAGTAATTAAATAGCTGAACGTATCCTTCCCTCCTCCCCTTGAAACTATAACAGGGTTCATAGCCACATTTTAGTTAAAAAAATAAGCACCTATAAGCAGTTTTCAAGCACATTTTAAGAAAAAAAATAAGCACCTGTCTAATTACATTATACACAACTGCATAACCTTAAAAGAAAAATTAGACTTGCAATTTAAAATATGAGCAATGCAATATTTATCAGGAGAATGAGCATTACCTCAACCACGGAAAACAACTTTTTTTTTTTTTTTTTTTTTTTTTTTAAATTTTAAATGACAGTTCAATTTACAGAATTAGTTTACAATGAGAGAAAAAAAAACTATGCAGAACTAAACTATATTACAAGATTTAATGATGAAATTTCAGTTCAAAATATAGAAAATAAATAATAATAAGTCATATTAATTGTATTCGCTTGGCATCTAATAATAAATACAATTTATTTTCCCACTCATATTAATATTTAAATATTTTAAATCAAAATTCTGAACATTTTCTAAATTTTCATTGCATAACAGTTTTCCCTTAACATATATTCCAAGCAAAGTAATTTAAGTAAAAAAGAGGCACATTTCTGAAATCAGGAAACGGGAAATTACTTCATTCAGTCATCCTTAAACAGTAAAAGCTTAACTAACCCGCATACTCGGAAATTGCCGAATATTCCGTATAGTCGAGCGTAACTGGAAAAAGAGGAGGGGGGATTGTAGCCGTTCTTTAGATTTCTCGGCTAAATAAATGATTTTGACATTTCGGTATGTGCATCATATAAAAATAGACCAACGAAACTGAGAAATATTCTGCTTAGAAAGCACAGTAAAACTCTTTTAAGTGTTCATAAATAAATCTCAGACTGAACATCAAAATTAATTATTTCTGCAAAATATCGCAAACATTATTGCGCAATACGTGCGGCGTAATTCTTCCATATGTGATATTATGCAATCGGAATCAACAGTAGTTCGGAGAGTAAAGAACTAAATAAACATTCGGAGAGTAAAGAACAACAACATTCGGAGAGTAAAGAACTAAATAAAGGAAAGAAAGAGACTTACTAATCTGGGGCGTTTTTGATTCTAATTTTGAACAGATTACGTTAAATTTCCGCAATTTTCATTATTCGCTTGGGTTGGGTAGAGCGCAAAACTTTTAGTCCTATTCATCCAGATTGGACAGTGGCAAAAAAAAAAAAAAAAAAAAAAAAGTCTGCTGCTTCAATAATAGAGATTTTGCGGAGAAAGGGGAGAACCTCCCAACCTCCGTATTGTATAATGTATTGGGGGGGGGATATTCTGACTATTCGATTACTTTCCTTTTATTTAAGCCATTCCGAATATTATTCCTTAGAAAGCTAATCTGTGTAAAAAAATACACCCATTTTTGGAAGTTTATCTACACTTCAGGCAGCTACTGCAACTATATTACTACAAATATTCATACATATGCTCATAATATAAGCATAACGATCATAATAAACACGAATATGAACTTACCACGCGGAACGAGAATGCAAATTATTAAAATCTTGATAGAAATTCAAACGTGTGTAGTATTTGGGTGGGCGGAAAAGAATACCGAATTACCGGAATTTTCTACGGTTTTCGCAATTCTTTGACCAAAAGAACGACGTGCACCTGTCTATACTCTCGCGCGTACCATAGGTTACGTTAAGGCAGAGAACATGGAGGTAGGAAGTAAGAAGGAGTCGCCCTAAACCAGTTTCTCCGTACCCTGCTCTGAAGCACCGGCGATCCCTACGTGGTGACCAAAACATTGGGTCATTTACCATTGAGTTCTATGGGATTTGACGCGTTCGGGTGTAAATATTTTGTAATTACGTCGCAAATATACATATAAATGTATATATTTTCTTTTTCTACAATACTTCAGAGTCCTAAGTATGTGAAAACAACATATTTTTAAACAACATTTCATTCTGAATGGAATTAAATGCTATACTTTTCACAGGACAGTTTTCTCAGAATGGTTTAATTTGAATGAAATATTTTCACAAGTTTTCGTTAATTACATTAGAAAAAAAAATTAAGGTAATTCGATTTTATTCGGTTAAGGTACAAAAATTAAGATCAAAGTTTATTGTATTATTAATATTAAAATTATGCATTATTTCTTTTCTATTTATAGAGCTTCTTCCTAAAATACTTTCTTAAATATGACATGATTTTTTGGCTTCTTATAAATCGAAAAATGTAAGTCAATTTATAATTAATGCTCTATTCAGTTCATTTTAAATTAGAGAATTATTAGGAAAATAGTATTTGACTTTCTCTGAACATTTCTGAAAGGGAATAAAATAAGTTTTTTTTTTTTCAAGTATTATTTAAAACTTGTAACTGAGTTATTATAAAATGTAAAGGGAATAATTCTTTTAATTATACTTATCAGATTTTTTTTTACCCTTCATTTCAACAATACATATTCCAAAACTCTTTATTACGTTCTTAAGTGCGCATCTCATAGCATTTGCTTTACAATACCTTTTAACAGATTGCTTTCCAATACGAACAATTCTTGCTTAAATAGTTTTATAACGTATTTGTCAACAGGATTTCAGTTTATGTTTACAATTCAATATTAAGGTTATTATATATTTAGATAACATTTATAATCATTATAAATTAGATACATTTAATCATTAGATTTCTTCACAGTACTATCACAGTTGTTTATAAGTGAATAAATTCTTCATTTCAAATACATTTATAAATAATTTAATGAATATTTAAGTATTTTGTCAAAGGCAGATACATGCTTTTTGCAAGCACATGCATAAATACCCATACATATTTCCTATTTATCATTTCCGGCATGTGCAAATCTTTAATTTCTGTGCATACACTATATTTTTCGTGTAAAGTAATTTACATTAATTTAGCATACACCCGAAAGTTTTACATAAAAAATATATATGAATATAATTTGAATGAAAATTATAAGTATTATTTTTAATACCCAATCAAAGGTCAGTTTTTCTTCAAAATTCCCCCACGATGGCATCTCTCTCTTTAGGCAGATAGCCCTTGCATGCGTTACTCTACTTAATAAAAACTTAATCTGACCTATGTGCCTAATTACAAATATTTTAACATACATAATTTTATATTTACATTTAGCCATCAAGTTTCAAACTTTTCAAATCTTCTAGAAAATAAATTTTGGCAGATCTCTTTTAGCAATTTTCTTAAAATCTATATTTTTGTAGTGCAACAGCTTAGAATTTTATAAAACAAATTCATAATCAAAATCGCTGTTGTTAGTTATCGAAAAATAACCAAGATGTGATTTTTGCGTAAATGTCAGTAAACTATACAAATTGCTATTATCCATCACACTATGAATGTTTCTTTCATGCGAGAGTGTCCCTTTTTCGATTTCTATGGAACTGTCGTGTGTCGAAATACTATCAGAATTTTGTCAAGCGAGCTTCTGAATGTAAACAAAGAACACCCCGTCTGGTGACCCAAGCTTCAAAGCAGTGCTTCACTTCTAGCGCGGAATGGCCCCTCCTCCCTTTCCTACCTCCATGGCAGAGAAAGGGGGGGGAAGCTATTTCCGGGAGTATGATTCACCATCTGACGTTCCATATAAGGACGAAAAGCTGTTTATTTAGTTTCGGCTTTTGTACTGGAGGAAAAATGCGCATTCATTAAAAAAAGCACTAAAAGCAAAAAATAAGCACTAAAAACAAAAAAAAAAAAAAAAAAAAAAAAAAAAATAAGGGCTTTAAAGAAAAAGTAAGCACCTATAAGGGCCTTTATATTTTATTTTCAAATATAAGGACTTATAAGCACTTGTAAGGACGGCTACGAACCCTGTATAAAATTCTCTCCTGGTTGATAATCCTTGATCTAAATCTCCGTTCTTATTAGTAACTGGCCTACAGCGGCCGAGTGGTAAAATCGCTGAACACTGGTGGTTTCGATCTGAGTTCGATTCTAGGCGAACGAGCTAGCTGTATGAGTGTTTTCCTAGTTTCCGTCATGTGTAACGTGTATACAAGCCAGTTACCCTTAGAAATTCCTTCTCGAAGGCGTTCTTGTCCTTACGCAGATAGTCCTAGTGTGCTTTGTTATAATCAGCTAAATTGAAACTTATTAATAACTACCCGAAGTACACGACGTTGCCTGGGATTTACGCTGAAATGAAGCTTCATTTAAGAGGACGAGAGGGTAGTTTCTTTTGAAATATCAGGTAGGAAGAAATTTTCCTTTTATTTTATTTCACGGTGAACTGTACAAAATTTTACCAAGCTTGAAAAGAACTGTAGAACAGGCTTCTGGTATGTAACGCTTTTAGTTAGAACAAATACATGTTTTGCTATCGGTTATGTCATCTTTCGGAAAGGGGGGAGGTTTCGGAAAACAACTATCCACTTTAGCCGACTTCTTCAGGAACTTCTAACGGAACATGAAATATGTTTGCGTAATTTGTTTTCTTGCTCAGATTTCATATATCCCTCTAAATTTTCGTTCTAAACTTAACTGCTGGTCATATCTTGCGTAGAAGCATATTTTATAATAGCATTCAACTACCCTACAAGATGGTACTACAATAACTTCTGGCCGTACGTTATCTCAATAACTTACACTGTCCGCTCTCTTTTAAAGAACAGAAATGAAACTAGCTCCCCTTAAAGGACATAAAACTTCTTTACCCACACAACTAGTTCTGAACTAGCATAAATCTCTTCTCCAACCGCGTGTGCGAGTTTTTATTTCACACGATAAAAGTCTCTCCTCCCCTCCCCCCTCTACAAGAAAAGCTCTAAAGTATAAGAAACCATCTCTTTCTCTCTCTCTCTTTTGCGGGCTTGTCATCGTAAACTCTATCATTCTTCATCCCGTGTCAAGAAGAGATATACGCCAGAGATTTACGACTGCGGTGCAATAAATACATCGATGACTTGGACGAAAGAACTTAGCGATGGAATACGGAAAGAATGCGATTCGCATCTCAGAAGGCAAAAATATTTCATGTTTAAGAAATGGTGTAAAATCCGCAAAGACACTTTTGTTGTTTGAACACAGATCAGTTTCGAAAACAGTCCTAAAATTCTTATATTTTTATGCATGAAATGCCTAGCGAAAGTAGGGGCACACCTCCAGCTATTGAGTACAGGAGTGGGAATCTTCCTGGAATCTCCCTTATTGGAATGATTCCCATGCAAACTATCTATCAACGTAAATGTAAGTAACATTTTAAAGTTAAATTTAAATCGTTAAAATAATTTGGAAAACAAAAACACTTAAAATTAAAAGACAACTTACATTTAGAAAACAAATAAATATTTAAAAGAACTCAATAATGTGCCATTTTTTATGATTAAAAAATGTTTAACCCCTCAAAAAAAAAACTTGTTTTATGCGAGCTTTGAATTGAGAAAATTTGTTGATTTCTTCATCAAAATGAATGTTCTTAGCTACCGCATTTTCAATGAAAGGGATTTCCAAACCCTTAAATCTTGTTTGCTTATTGTTCGTTGAAGATAGCTATTAAATCAACTTTGAAAAGCTTCTGAAGCAACTGGACACACACTGTCAAAAAAAAATCTTTAATGCCAAATATAAGCTCAGAACTGATTCTTGAAAGTCTATTTCCACAAAGAACTTTAACATTTGCATTGCAAATTACTTTTTAGCTTCGTTCTTTTTTATATAGCAACATATTGTTATAAACTTAAAAATTCGTCGGAGGCTTTCCCTGATCAGAGGCCCAAGGTGATCCTCCTCCCTCTGCACACCACTGGGACAGACAATATGCACGAAAACATTTATTTATTAGTTATGTAAATCTGAACTCTTATGTCCGCAGATGATAATTTGTGGCAATAATTAATTGCAATTTATTTGTCTCAGAATAAATTTTTGGGAAGGGGGGGGAAGAAAAGAAAATAGAGCTATTGCGTTATCTCAGTAACTTACCCGTCAGTCATAGAAAATTATGATCTTCTATGATTGACAGTGTAAGTCACACTTAATGATAGAAGATTATGATGATTTAGCCGCACTTTAATCATAGAAGTTTATTATTTTATCTTATTAAAGTAGGGCTAAATCAAGAATAATGCCTTCGGTGTTGCACATGGCAATGAAGCTACATCTCATGCTATTGTATTTAGATTGTTTACAGAATTTCATATAGGCTCAAATCATTTCCTGGATGAATGAAGAACATACAGGAAGTATTTTTTCAGCTATAGTATCAGAAAATGTATCGGTCATCGAAAGATTTTAATCAATGATAAACGCTTTTTCTATCAAATGATAACAAAAGGAACTTAACATTGGCTTCCTCATAAGGTAACAGAGTACCAAAAACCGGCGCATGCCAGAATCAGTAAACACTTATTATTTATAAAAGTATTATTTATCAAATCATGCTTGGTGACGAAACGCACATTTTGCTTTCTTATGTTCCTACACGTAAAGAAAGTAAAAAATGGATCTTTAATAGAGACCCCTTACCAACAATGGTGAAAAGACAACGATCATGACGAAACGAAAAAAATAATGTATGCTATTTTCTTCATAAGTGTACGACTGGTCAAAGCCATCAAGTTAGAGAGACAGATGACAATTACAGCTAACTGGTACACCACTAAGTGTGCTCCAGGCGTAAATCAAAACAATATCAGAACTTTTACATTCATTGTTGCAACGTCACTTGATAAGATTTTCAGTACTGTAAATTTGCCAATACTATGCACCGAAAACTTCATATAAAGGGACTGTATATTTAAGTATCAAATGTTTGTGTTCCACTAAGTCCAGTTCAGAGGGGCAAGGTTAAAGTGGTGTTGTCAACATCTCAGTTTGGCTGTCTCAGATTGGCACAAAGTTTTGTTCTAGAACGAGTGCATATTTGCCCTAGAATTAGATGATAAGCATATAAAGATTTGGTGAAAACGAAGCATGCGGGATCAGGTTCAGAACATCCGGAACATCATGCATTCAGAGGTGGCAGCATCATGTTACGGGCTGAAATTTCAGTGAGATATGGTACCCAGCGACACATCTTTAAAAATGGCTCTGCAATGGGTGCGTGGTATCAAGATGTCGTACAAGGACTCTTCGCTGCATCAGTTGGTCTTGATTTGTTGCTTTGGATGTTACTGTCTGTTCCATCGAGCCAACATCATTAATAAGTACCAGAAGTGTGAGAGTATATCAATTGTCCGCCGCAGTCACTCGACCTTAATCCCATTGAAAAATACTTGTGATGCCCTCCGGCGGACTGTCTCCACACATTTACATCCTTCACCTAGTCTCAGAAAATAATTACACTGGATTATGCATCATTTTGGATCTATTATCGAGTGACTCTAGATGCGTTTTGTTTCTTGACTTAGTAGTACTGTAATTCAAGAATTCAGTTGATAGCAATTGATGGACCCATTATGGACGTATATTTGAACTATAAATACTGACTCTGGAATATAATTAATTTAGTATTACGAAATATTAGAACGAATGCAATTTCTGACATGTTATGGACAATCTGTTTGTGGTATCTTTATGGTCAATCTGCTTGTAAACATTATTGTTATGTAATGCCATTGTATATTATTGTATTACATTTATATTTCTCGTGAGACTCTTAATACTGAAGGCAGCCGATTCAATATAGAGAATAAAAAGCAATCATGGAAATCTTCAAATGCGATGCTTGCAAGTTCATTTGTTTTGATCCAAAAGTTTCTTGGCGGCTGGGAAAACGATAGTTGAGAGTTGACGGGGGACGTGTGAACCATCCCTTTACCGTAATGGCTAATTGGCATATGCAACACGTCCACCTCTATCTTGAGCCAGATGGGCCACACAGGCGCTTCGCACCATACACCGAAACCCAGCGACCAGGCCATCCAGGTAGCAGTCCAAAAGACCAAAGAAGCCCCCAGAAGCATGTTCACACCAACCGCCCGGGCCTCAAAGTTCAAAGTTCAACAAATACATGGCCAGACAAGGGCTCAAAAATAAATAAATAAATAGATAAATAAAGGGTACATTTGTAGTTTTGACAAAGCATAAGATTACAAAGGTGCAAGTGCCAGTTTTGAATAAATACTATAATCACATAGACATAATTAGAACAAAACACATACAGATAGCGATAATAATAGAAAACCAAAGGAGTAAACACCACTACAGAACTACTACTGCTACATACTACAATACTACAAAACTACTACTAGAATACTTACAAACAGTACTACAAACTGATACAATGCTAAATATTACAAAACTGCCACTGCTGCTATATACTAGGCTGATAATAATGCTGATAGTATGATATCGGTGATGTAATGATCTTAATATTGATGGTAAGTTCAATACAATAGTTAGTGTACAAAGCAAGGATACAATACATGAATACATTATGCAACTATATAGATACCAATATAAGGTAAAAAGGATACATTATGTAACTATATATACACAAACACACACACACACATATATATATATATATATATATACCAATACAATAAAATCTAAAGTCTAAAATTCTGCATGTAATTCAATAAAATGGTTAATGCAAAGTTGGATCAAGATTACTTATAACGTTATGCTAATAATCCAGCTAATAATCCAGTTCCTGTATTGCAAAGAATTTAATTTACAATTCCATACTAAAGCATACATAGCGATACGATGTTCATAATTTCAATATGTTGCATCACATATTCTTAGGGTAGAGCTTATAACTTAACATAATATTATATAACTACCAACTCAATACAATAATTAATGCAAGAATTAAAATAATAAGTAAATTAAGTTAATAGACTAGTTAGAATATAATGCATTATTTAGGGTGCAAATATTGTATATTGTAATTATAATGAAATATAATACAATGCTAATAGTTCGATACAATAGTTATTAAAATGCTCGATACAAAATTTTTGATATATAACCAAATTAGAATACTTAATATTTAGCTTGTAATTCAGTAAGATAGTAATACCATATCTATAGTTTGAGATTGCGAGTATAATACTTATTGTGCAATATCTTATAGTGCATTTAAAATACAATACAATTTTTAATAATATTTGTAACAATACTGGGACTATTAAAAAGAAAGAATATAGTTATAATATGTAAATAGACAAGAATGCAACTGGAGTGTACAAAAATACAATTGTATTATGAAAACACTATGTAAACAGACAAGAATGCAACTGGAGTGTACAAGAATACAGTTGTATTATGAAAACAGGACAAAACCATTAACATTAGGCAACCTGACATAGATCAGATCCATAACTGTGGATAATGTCCATAAATTTTGAGAGTTTTCTGATAAGGTATTTCTGCTTAATTAAAAATTTACCAAATGCTACTTGATTATTCACAGGGAAAGGAACGTGAAATTCCTCCGTTAACGGGCATGTAGTAACGGGCATGTTCAGGTACGCCTAGAGTTCCGCAGACACAATATTCACTATTTGCAATTCCATGCTTGTAAAAGTAGCTTGGAAAGGGAGCATGCCCCGAGATATATCTTACTAGTTGATGATTTGTTATCTGACGACATTGATCCACATACGTAATATGATTATATGTTCGTCGACCGGTTTCATCAGTATCCCATTCTAGTTGCCATTGGGATATAACTTTTAAAAGAAGAGCTCATTTTAAGTGACATGTTGGCCACTTAAGAATCACTTCTTCAGCCTCGGTATCGGTATTTTCGGCAGCTGATTTGGCTAATTTATCTGCCAAAGTATTACCATGATCCCCAGCATGACCCCTAGTCCAAGCTAGCGTGATGTTATTTCCCACTTGATTACGAAGTTCACATTGGATGTCCGAGATAAGCGAAGAAGAATGTCTGGGGTTTTGAATCGCTTGAAGCGACGAAAGACTATCAGTGATAATTATTGCCTCCATAGCACCACTTGTTTTACAGCGTTGAACTGCTTTGAGGATGGCTAGGGCCTCCGCTTGAAATACACTATTATTTCCATGGAGATGACCCAGCCACTGATAAATTGACTGATTATTATGAAAGGCTACAAGGGCACAGCCTGTCTGTTGATCTATTTTAGATCCATCAGTGTAATATTGAATGCTTGGGATAGGTGGCAGTGTTACGTCTTTAAGGAAAATCCGAAGTCCTGTTCCTTGAAGGACTGGATGTACATCCAAATGTTGTGAGGGTTGTTCATAGCGCAATGGTGTGAAAAGTTCATCAAATAGGATGAAAGGTTTTTTCAAAACCTTGACGGATTGTATTGCTGCTTCCTGCAGAGTACGTAGATGAAGAGGGATCAGTCCCGCCATGACATTTAATGCACTGGATGAGGTGGTACAAAACGCTCTAGTTATCTGTAAGGCAAATTGACGCTAGAGACTTTGCAAGTGGCGCACTTTGCGACCCTGCATGGGTTCAGCCCATATAGCAGCCGCATAGGTGACTATTCTCTCGATAACGGTGAGATAAAGAACTTTTTGTATATAGGGACTGATTCCCCATCCACGACCCTGCATTTGACGCAATTTACATGCAATTATAACAGTTCGTCTCTTTAGTTCCAAAACATGCGGCATCCAGTTCAGTTTCTCGTCAAAGATAACGCCGAGAAACTTGAGCTGCGGTTTGATAGGTATACGTGTACCATGAATGGTGATTCGAGGCCGTCGAACCAAAGATCCTCCTTTTTAAGGGATTAATAAAATTTGCGATTTTGGTTCGGAAACTGTTAATTTAATTCTAGAACATAAGTTAAAGAGATCAGAGGTTTCAATAGCATTTCTTTGCAACTCTTCTCGAGTTCGTCCTTGAATGATAAAAACTGTATCATCTGCATATGCATATGCCCGGGTATGTGCTGGCCAGTTTGCGGCAATAACAGAATTAAATGTTATATTCCATAAATCAGGGTTAGCACAAGAACCCTGCGGACAGCCTCTGTTTTGTTGTCTTGTAATAATTCCATGATTAGTGGAGTAGATAAATTTTCTTTCCGACAAGTAACTTTGAAATGCAAGAAATAAATTCTGAGGACAATCAGCTTGTCGAAGTGCCTCCAGTATTGCAGGCCACCACAGTGAGTCAAAAGCATTCTTAAGATCTATATTGATGAAAGCACTGTGGTGACCATTGTTGCGATTATGATGTATATCTTCTGTAATTTTTGATAATACTTTTAGAGTAGACCTACTTGGTCTAAAGCCATATTGGTGATCACTTAAAAAGTGAATTTTGTGAAGATAATGCTTTAAACCGTAGACAATAATTCTTTCATAAACTTTCCCCAGAGCAGATAATAGACATATAGGTCGATAAGATGTGGATAATTGCGGATCTTTGCCTTTTTTGAGGAAAAGAACCACTCTTCCAGGTTTGAAGATACGAGGAAATACACTGTTAAGAAATAACTTATTAAAGTAATCACACAAGAAGAAGATGTGGGAATTAATGATTACACGAATTATAGAATAGTCAATCCCGTCGGGGCCTGGGGCCCGTTTCTTTGGACTATTTCGAAGAGTGGTTTTAATTTCTGTAATTGTAATCTGTGGATCAACCTCTGTGTTAGGAATAGAAGTTTGCTGCCTAATTGACAAGTGCTCAGGGGAGTCATCTGTAATATCATCCTGAGGAAGAACTGATGCTAGAATATCATTAATAGTATTTTCTATTGGGCTAGACCCAGCAAGTGATGATTCTGAAAGATACGTTGATGCAGGCTGGAAAAGCTTATCTCGAGCGATCTTATAGGGTAAGCCAAATATTTCTGTATTTGATGTGCAGTATTTTCTCCAAGCTTCTATTTTGCTCTGCATAATCATCCGTTTATACAGAGCACGCTCTCTTTGAAAAACGTGAAGAGTATTAGATGTTATTCCATTGCGTCGTTCAGATAGGCGCACGACACTTCCGCTGCTGTATGCGAAGATCAGAGTTTCACCAATGTAAAGTATTGAGCTACTTGGTAGTTCGCTTTGGAAGTATTTCGTGATAAATATCTTGAAGATTTTGCATTAAGGACTCTGAAAAACGTTCAATATCTTCAGATATGGTTAAAGAGTTGATTTGGTGACGAAGACGATTAAGAGTTCCACGAACTTGTAAAGAACTATGTTGTGTTACTTCAAAAGTGATATATTTATGGTCAGATAATGAAATCTCATCTCTGACCGTCCAATTACTTGTTAAGTGAGAGGTATCGGCGGATGTAAAAGTCAGGTCCGGCCAACCCACAGCATATAGTCTGTCGAAAGTAGGAATTGTATTCGTGGCATTGAGTAATACATAACTTTTAGAAGATAAGAAGTCTTCTAACAGACGGCCTTTGGGGTCAGTTGTTCGATAGCGCCAAGCAACAGAGTGAGCGTTAAAATCGCCGCTGATAATCTGATGTTTATTTCCAAGAACTCTTGTATAGTGTTCCAGGAAAGAGATTGTAGTGCTGATATCATCTGAGGGACTGGAGTAGATCGAAAATAAAGCTATAGTAAAATTTTCTAATTCTAATAAAAGTGCTACTTGATCTTTAGTAATAGTAATAATTGATGGAGAGAATTGAGGGTTACAATTAATTATTGCTGAGCGCGGATGATCTTCTGAATTTTCTTGATGATATACAGTCCGTAATAAAGGAAAACCAACCACTTTGCCATGTCTAGTATATGGCTCTTTAACGAGAAGAAAATCAATTTTGTTGCTTAACGCAAACTCTATTGCTTAGGCAGTTGTAACTTGAGCTTTCTGAAGATTAATTTGCAAGAATTTGATGTTAGGAACAGAATTACATGAAAAATTATACTGGGCATCTCTACTCATAGGTGGTGATGCTTCGGATTCTGTCAATATTACTTTGGTAGCAGTATGCTGCGTGGAGTTTGGAGTATGCTGCGTGGTCAATCGGGACTTGATATCTGCTGCCGTTGTTATAATCGATGCAATTGATGCATGCTGCTGTATCGGCATCGGCCGAACAGTTCTTGGTATCGTGTTGTCCAGCACACAATGCGCAATAATGGACGCTGCGGCAGTCTTTTTGCAGGTGCCCAAAACGTTGGCACTTGAAACATCTTTTGACATTAAAGTGCTCAGTGATAAGGTGGCCTTGCCAGCCGATGTAGATGCGAGGGTTGCACATGAAGGTTTGATATGCCCTTGGGCTGCACTCGGCAACCCACTTGACATTGCGTCGCTGCTTTAGACGAAATATAAGTTTAACTTCGTCACTAGTGAGGCCAAAGTCTTCTTGTATGGTAAGCTGTAAATCCTCCTGTGTCAGATCTGGGGATAAATTATGAATTGCAATAAGGTTTTTTTTTTTTTTTTTTTTTTTTTTTTTTTTTTTTTTTTTTTGTGGGATTCCTTACGTTAACAAATGTAGCTGCGTGATAAGACGTTAAAGTAGCTGCTAATTTTTTCCGATCTTCTTCCGCCAATCCACCCCGTTGGATTGGTTTGATCCGTTTAACTTGGACTCCAAGTTTCGGCAAAGGAAATTCCTGGGAAAGTTTATCTCTAAGCTTCCTGCTAGTTGTGTTCACTTTTGGATATATTAGTAAAGTAGATGTAGGAGCTGGCCGAAGGGATTGCTGTAATGCAGATGCGTAAGAGTGTCCAGGAGCTGGATAAGGCAAAGCAGAGGGATTTGGAACTAAGGGAACTTGCTGTAGGGATGAAATAATAGGTGGGTTATGAATAACTTCACAGCAGACCACTGTTGATGTATTCACCTCAACCTCAACTGTGGCTGGTTTCGGGATGTAATCCGGGGTCTGAAGAGCTAATTGCCGTAACGCATCCAATGAATGGAGCAATTTTTTCTCGTGGTTCGAAAGGAAGTGTATACTTTCCTCCTCGATAGAGAGTTGCAATGGCACGAATATGATCGTATAACAAATTAACTTTGTCACTATAGTTGTTATCAGTTGCAAGCAATGCAGTAGGATCAAAGTTGTCATTCACTGGGTCATCCGTAAACGAAACTGATTGTTGAGGCATAGCGAAACGTGAATATTACATAAGCTCACACTAGGTAATTAATTTCTCATAAGAAACAGACTGGTATGATATAATTACAAATGACGTTAATATGCTTTATATCAGTAAAACATAATGAATATTCAATATAAACAGAGAAATAATATATTATTATATAAAAAAATATATCAATCAAAAATATGTATACGATATGTAAAAGCACATAGAAAAGGCTCAGAAGGATATAACACAGTTAAAATAACAGTAAGCAGTCTTAAAAACTATGGAGAATACACTGTAAGGAGTTTGTCGAAATTGCACTCGATGACGTGAAGGAGTTGTGTCGAAATTTACAACGTTTCGACAAAAACAAGTATCATGTTTAAACTAGTATTCCGAGTCCAATGAATAGACCCTTTGAGGTTACTAGCATATTTTATAAAGTGTAAGACAGCAATCAGAAAATTAAGTTTATTTGGGTCCAGATTTTAGATAGGTTCCAGAAAAAGTTAGTCTTAAAATACTAATATCGAAGATAATGCAGTTATAACCATATTGAAAATATAATATAATAGTATATGAAGAACTTACCAATTTGCTGAAAACCCGGTAATCCTAAGTGCATTAATTACGAAGATATTGATTTTTGAAAAGAAATCACAGATTTCTGGACTCAATTTTTCCGACGTACTTCCTAAGCCTAGTACGGCAACCACGTGTTGGCCGTTCGGCACCCTTCCGTTACAAGGACGGCATATGAGGTGAACAAAATTGTTGAGCACACATTTTCACATATTTTTTGAAAACTACGAGATGCACACATACTAATGCGATGTATCCTTGGATTCAGGACACATTCACGCACAATTTGATTTATCACACGCACTTCGCACAGTGAAACTTCCACTTGAAAAATCGAAAAATAGCAGGAGCGCAACGCAGCGTGGTCTTCACAGGCCAACTGTCCAAACCGGCTCTTGCTGGAAAAACGATGCATGATCGAAGAGTTAATCGGTTTTAATTAGTTCAGAGTTTAGCTCAGAGTATTGAGAATACTGATAGATCATTATGCGAGTTTGCGCATTTGAGGCTTTTTATTTAACGTTCTTTATAATTTGAAGTGGCAACTGCTGATTATGCCCTGTCATACTGAGAAGAGCTATAAAGTTCCACAAATATAAGAATGTTTCTTTTGGGAAAAATAAATTTTACCAAGTTATCATCGATTCTGTGTCATTCAAACAATTAGAAATTCATATTCACGTAATAATATTAATCCCTTCCATCACAGGAAACAGTCAGGACATCTTGGTTAAACCACATCCCGCAACTTTCTGAGGAAAGCCTATGGATCTTGATCCGCGTTTGTCCTGAGAATTCGTAATTTAAACATCCTGAGAGTTTCATGTTTACGTCGCCGTGTTCTGGGTTATGCAGTGTGTATGACCGGAGAATTGCGATCAAATATTGTGATAAAAAAGATGTATACATATATAGGGTGCCAACTAAGTCCCTGAACAGCTTTACACTGTTAATGCGGCACCCTGTAAGAGCTAATGATGTAGATTTTTATGCTGTTATGTTATACAAGGTTTTTCGTAAAAATTTCTTTTGATTTATATACACATGTGAGGATATGGGAGATCCGAAAAACTTCATGTCACAAAAGAGTTGAAGCGAGACAGCCCGAAAGTGAATGTTTAATATGGGATTCGGCATGACAAGGTTTTAGGACCATTTTTCTTCCAGCAATAAACAATAACAGCCGGAAGTTACCTCGATATTTAGAACAATACGCACACACACACACATATATATATATATATAGGTTGTAAACAAAGTCCCAGAACAGCTTTACTCTGTTATTGCGGCACCTGTAAGAAGTAATGCTGTAGATTTTTGTTCTCTTATTTCACATGTACAAATTTACATATGAGGGTATGGGGGATCCGATAAACTTCATGTAACAAAGGAGTTAAAGCGAAGCAGTTATATAATATGGGATTCGACATGACAGGGTTTTAGGTCTATTTTTCTTCCAACAACAAACAATAATAGCCGAAGTTTATCTCGATACATTGATTGATGGCCGCAGCTGAAGGACGGTTAGCCAGAGGTAATTTTTGCGTATGTCGAGGTTGTAACTTATGTCACCGTCCACAATAACTTTGAACCTTTTTTTTAAAATTTGACCAGGACCAAAAGTATAAGTTGCTCCATTTCCAAACAGCAAGCTTTTAAAATTGCTTAAAAACTTTGCAGACACCTTGTAGTAATTTTAATAGGTCCAATTAGTATAATTTCATTGAGTCCGGTTACAATAATTTCATAAAAATATCACAACGAACTGTTGTAAATGTTGCAGCTCAAACTTATTGTATAAATTCTTTGACATGGAAACTACTTTTAATTGCGCTCCGAAAAGGCCTGGAATGATTAAAAATGCTTTAAAGCATTTTACGATTTCGGTTTTTATTCTCAATTTCGTTAGCCAATTTAGGTCTTTGCATATAATAACATAAGTAATAATTTTTAGTATGAGTTTACCTTGCATTTCGGATAAAACGTAATATCGAATAATCAGAAACTGAGTAATCAGGACTATTATACCTCCAAATTATTTGCTTAGATATTGTCCCACAACTTGGTATCTATTGATCTAAATCAGCAGTCTATTGATCCCAACGGGATCGGAATTCACCTCTTGGGATCGATGAAATTTTAAAGGAGGTCAGTGATAATCAAGGGATTAACTGGGAATCGATAGCTTTTAGTGCGGAAGATCGCACTGATTACAAACCGTTTATTAATGAAATTGGTAACTAATTATTTATTGATATAAAACTGAATCACGCAATAAGGAAGAAACCATATAAAAATAATTTACTAAAATATTTTAATGTTTGCTTTCAGAACATTTGTAAATTTGAATTTGCGAGTCATAGAACCGTTGAAAAACGGTACATCTCATCCTGATATTATGACACATAAGAAAAATTAACTGCGTTGAAGGAAGATGTTCCAGCACAAGTCTTATTCAAAGCACTTGGGTACGCGATGTTTTGGAATTTAAAAGTCACCCGAAAGAAATATCCCAAAATAAAAGTTGTTAGAGAAATAACATTATTAAGTTTTTCCTCTTCTTAACCTAGCAAAAAAAAAGATTGTAGTCAAATCAATACTTTGCGACTTGAAACAAGAAACAGACTGAATATTTTTGAAGGAGGTAATTTAAGAATTATGTTGTTGCGTGCGTACAGGTTTGTAACAGATTGAATGCTCAAGTCCAATAAAAGGTTAATAAAATTTATTCTAATCGCAAGAAATATAACAAAACGCTGGAATTTTCTTAGAGATATTCGTGCAATATCATAATATCACGCAATATAATCAGCAGCTATAAACTACTCAAAACGTTAAAATACAAAGCAGTGCAAAGAGAAACCTAATCCGATCTCACCGCAAATTCGCAAAAAAGTAACAACAGCTAGCTAAACAACAACTGAGATAAGATGTTCTCTGTCTGGCTTTTTATAGCTTCTAATACAAATCGGTCGCTGGAGAGTTCTAGTAATTTTCTTTGCTTCTCGAGATATCTGGAAACAAAAAGAGTAGAAGTACGGTTACAGCTAACATAGTAGTCAATTAAATTTATTCAAATTAAATATAAATTACCGAGATATACTTTTATTAAATGTTAAATGCACGTGCTCTTGTATTTTTAATTTTCCGGCCTAGCTTTCTGTTAAAAATCTGTCTCTTACTGCATTGCACTGGAAAATAAAGCAATTTGAATTATAATTTTAATGCAAATATCTAACCAAGTACAAAATTCGTAACAGTATTAAACTTATGCCATATATTAAAAATACTGTATTAATACAACAAGCGCAACCATCACTTTCATTAAAATCGAATTTGTGAGGAGTTCCAATCCGCAATTTTGTTCCTGAAAATTTGTTTATATTAGTAAAATTGAAAATGATAATACATAAAATAATAAATAATAAATTTTATAAACTAGATTTTTCAAAATTTTTCTATTATTCTTAGTCTAATTGATATCTTTAAGTTATTTATCTGCAATTCTTTGTATTATGATTATGTTGTATGTTGCACATTACAGAGAAAAGTGTAACGGAGTCATCGAAAAAAAAAATTCTTTTAAAAGGGGTAAAAAATTCCTGATCTAAATTGTCTGTCTTGCAATGACAAACTGCAATTTACGTGAAAATTTCAGCAATACAGCATTGTACACATATTTGCAGGCCTTGCGAGATAAAAAAAAATTACATTGTAGAGTCATTAGGTTTATTGATATAAGAGACATGATAAATGCGCAGTACCCTTGCAAGGAATAGAACACGTGCTATCTTACATTACGAAGTCATGCGGAAAGGAGAGAGAAAGTAGCTGATAACATGGCAATGTAACAATATCAGAAAAAGTTTACTGGTAACTCAATTTTTAGTCTTAAAAAACATTGCTATATGTAAAGTTTGCCATTCATTACAGATAAATAAAAAAATATTGGGCCATGAGAGCCCTCAAAACCGAGGTTTTTATATTCATCGTGGGCACTTGGCAGAACCATGAAGTTACTGAGACATAAAATCAGCATCCATTTGCTGCGTGCATTATATTTTGTTTTGCAGCTGCATGTGCGTCACAAGTTAAAATTTAACAAGTTTCAGAAATGATGCAGAAATTTGCAGTATTATGGAGCATCATTATAAAGGAGAATTTTAAGCTGAGATCTTGCCGAAAATTATAAAGCGTTTAATTTTCTGGAAGTTTTATGAAAATTATATTTTCTTTGCTGTATAGGTAGTTTGAGAGGATCATTTTATTTAGTTATAGAGACTGTACTTCGAAATAAAACAAATTTAAATCTTTGCTCATAAATCAGGGACTTGAAAATAAATTAAACACTGCTGAAATTTCAGTTGTAATTGCCCAGAAATATAAATTTTAATTTGTATTCTTACATGCACTAAAATTCAGTGTTTTATAAGAAAGTATTATTTTATGTAATATTTGTTTTATAAGAAAGTGTATCTTAATTAGGTAATTATTAAGGGTTCCTTCATTTTGAAAAATGTTTTTAGAATTTAGAGATTAGAGAGAATTTCTGGAAATAAATGAATTAGTAACTGAGAAATTATCGAATCTCGCAAAAAGTAAGAAATCAACGGAATTAAACTACCGAATTTAACTGGTTAAATTTCTTGTTGCAAAAGAACATACCAATATAAAATTTAAGATCCGGCAAAAAAAAAAAAAAAAAAAAAAAAAGCAACTTTTGTTCGGCGTCAATGTACGCAGAGGGAGGGTTTTTCTTTTCTTTTCTTTTTTTATAAAGGGAATTTGCAGAAATGTTTCTGTTCCTGAAAGAAAATAAGAACTGCCCTCAAAATCGATATTATTTCATATCTGCATCAAACTAAGGATATTTTTATGCGTAATTTTAAATGGTTGACTAAAATCGAACGCAAACAGTTTGATGACTGCATAGAGGTTTTTCTGTCAACTGACAATTTTTGTAATTAGTTTTGACTTTATGTGGCGAATTTATGTGGCATTTGACTGCTTCGTTACAGTTTAAGGAAGGTTTTTAATTTTTTTTTATTATTTAAACTGTAATATTTTGATAATATTAACCCATTTGCTGATATCAATAAGCGATTTATTTTTCATATTTTAATATACAAATGGGAAAGATTTCGGCAAATCGATATAAATTTCCGATGATAACATTGATAGCGATTATATTAAGCAACGTCTACTGTAGTGGATTTCTATGAAACATTTACAGGATAAATAAAAAAATCAAAATCAAAACCAAAGAATCTACTTTTCGATATCGTTCTTAAATATCCTTATTTCAGTTTTATTTGAGCAAAAATGGTTTATAGCACATCGTAAGAAGCTATTTTCTTTCTCATGGAAATTGCCTAAGAAATAAAAATAACACAGAAACGATTACTTGCACTTCCTCTACTAGATCGATAAGTTGGCTGACCCACATTGTTTCACGTCTAGGGATTAAACCCGAGCATACATCACTTGCTTTATATGAAGAACACATTAATTAGGATATATGAAGAAATATTAATTACAGATTTCATTATAATATTAAACATTAAAATGCAATACTTGTCTATTATTAAAAAAATATCGGAAAGGATTCAGATTTTCACGGTACTCCAAAAGGAATCTTTTAAAGTTTAATAAGCTTTATCGGTAGAGATTATCCCTAGAGATGGTTCAGGGTTAACAGCAAAATGTTTTAGAGGATACTAGATGAATATTCATTTAAAATAGTATGGGAATGTTCTATATCTTCTGTCTATTTGAAAAGTGAACAAATATAAATCATCATTACATAAAAATACTGAATATTTTTAATTCGGCATATTAGATGCATTTTTTTTCAATCAGTCCGATAAAAATTTTTAAAAACAATAATATTGCAAAGAACTGTTTTTATTGCTCTTAAATATTTAAGTTTGTTAATCCATAGCAAAGAGTTTGAAAGATAAATATTTTCCATTTTACAAAATGGCAACAGACTGGAATGAAAAGTGAAAAATTTAAAAATTCAAGAATATAAATCTTTGCGTCATAATGCGTTTCTATAACTGAATGTATTTGTCTACGATCAACGGCTTCGATAATATGGGCCAGATAGTTGTATAATAATAAGGACCTTTCCTGTTATCGGCCCCGGATTCACAAATGCATGTACACTGCTAAAAAAAAAAAAAAAAAAAAAAAAAGGGACAGTCCTATATCTCTCGATCTACTGGGCCGATTGACAAAATTCAACCTGCGTTCTTCATGTCTCGAAAGCGCGACTTAGGATATATATTAGATTTATATATAGCACTATTCTAACATAGGTATTTTGACACAAAATCGGTCTTTTTCTGAAATAACATACCAATTTTTTTACATATTTCGATTCTACGACTCAAATTACGCCTAAATATGAAATTTTGTAAAATTTGGAGCAAAATTTACGGAGAAATTCACAACTTTATGTTGGCACTATTTTGTCAGTTTGCGCCAAGAATAGTTCACTTGGCGAACTTCTTAATATATGGCAACCTAGTTTCCTTTCCCGTGAGAGGAAAAAAAGTCACCATCGTTCCTTTTTTCCAAATAATATTCTTTATATTGTATTTTTAATTATAACTTATTATTTTAAGTAATTTTTTCTTTTTCGAATTTCATTTTAATTGTTTAAGTTGCATGGCTTTTTTTCGAATAACTGTTTTAAAAATTTCTATTTACCTATTCGAACTGAGTAAATAAAGGTGCAGCGTTTATTTTTTTTCAAATAGTTTTCTTTATATATATTTTTTGTCATCGTTATTATTTTAGGTAATTTTTAAATTCTTATACTTTTCTTTTAATTGTTTGTGTTACATTGTCTCTTCAGATAATTGTTTTAAAATTTTCTATTTATTCCTTCGAACTGAGCATTTTAAATAAATTTTCCAGAATTTGATTTTATTTATTTGAATTGCGTTTCTTTCGGAGGAATACTTTATAACCCAGATTACGATGCGTTTGAAAACTGCATATATTAAAAGAGCAAATACAGTAAAGCATAGTTAACACGGCTTTCAATGTTCCGTTCAGAAAAGATATATATAAATAAGAGAGATGTATAACCGACATTTTAACTTAGGATGACTTGCATACACTACTTTAAACAGTTTTATCATTGTGCCCATTGCTTTACACAAATTTATCCTACATTTGGTTTCTTAAATGTTATTCATATTTTAGTCAAATATTTTGTTTTTGAAATCATAAGAATCAAATATCATAAGATTAAAAAGTTTTAAATTTAAAAAAAAATACAAATACTAAATTTTACCCAAAAATTTATTTTTTCTTCTCTTTTTCTTCAGGCATTCTATTTTATTCTTGCTCTTTTTTAGGCATTCCGCAAGTATATTAAAAAACATCCAGCTTTTCGAAATATCTTGATATTTCTGACAATCATTTTAAATAAAGTTATCGCCTTCCATTTCATAAAGGCCCACAAACGGCCGAGCGGTAAAGTCGCTGAACACTGGTAGTTCACTCCGGGGTTCGAATCCCGGTAAACGGGCTGGTTGAATGGGTGTTTTCGGGGATTTTTCTCATGTGTACCGTGTATGCCAGCTGGTTTTCATTTGAAAGTTCTTCACAAAGGCATCCTTCCTTTTAGGCAGATAACCTTGCTTTGACGTAACTTAATAATCCAATTCAATCCATTTCATCAATATTTGGTCAGAGCCTTTATCAGTCTTTAGAGGCTAAACATTTTGAAGGTATGTGATGAAAGAAAAGACTCGTTTCATCAAGAGGTTTTGGTTTATTTAATTATGACAAAGCACACTAGGGCTATCTGCCTAAGGGGAGGGATGCCTTCATGGAGGACTTTCTAAGGAAAACTGGCTCGCATACACGTTACACATGGGGAAACCCACGAAAACGCCCATGCAGCCAGCCCGTTCGCGGGATTTAAACCTCGGACCGAACTACCAGAGTTCAGCGACTTTACCGCTCGGCCGTTGTTTCATCAGGAGGGAAAAAAACGCCTTTAGGTGACATTCACATACAATACTGGATAAACTCCTGAATCTTCAAATAATTCGACTGAGAAAATCATGGGATTCTCCATTTATGGTACGATATGATGTTCTATAACGTAATTTAAATTTATACAACCATATAGTCTAAAACCAGTCGCTCTTCACTTTAATTTGCAATGATATCGTTTTTGTCTTTTTGATAACACAAGCTCAATTGATGGTATTTGCTGGACTACACGCCCAAGTGTTTTCTCTTTGAACGCCTAAATTCTTTGAAGTAACCTGAAAGTATATTCAAAAGCGTCCAACTTTTTGAAACATCGTGGTATGTCTAAGAGCCAAATTTTCCCTGCAAATTTTTGCTTGCTTTTGTCCCTAATTTTCTTCTTTCCTTCTACAGTTATTTTAAGTGCTCACACAAGAAAATTAAGATTTTTCGATTACTAGATTTTCATAAATTTTGCATTCTAGTCAATTTTTTAAAATATCAATTGCATCAACTGTGTTTCAGCTGAAGACAGCTTTTCATTTTCTAGACATTTTAACTATAAACAAAGTATAGAGCAAAGTCCAAAAAATAAATATTTTAATTAAAAGATTTTTTGCTAAATGACAAAGAAATAAAACAGTCCAGCAGTGTTTATTCTTCACCACCGAGTAACCCGATTCTTATATCGGTTGAAACAATCTAAATCATATTAAAGATCATGTTTTTTTATACAATCTATAACGCGAGGGAAAAATTAGCTTCTTAAAACATTTTTCTAAGAAGATTAATATAAAAGATTATATTTATATATATATTTTTAAAGCTGGGACTTGAACCAAACTGTCAAACTTTTAAAGTTTAATTTAAGTTAATCCAGTAGTTTTCCTTTTATGACCGTTTCAAAGTGAAATTTTAATTATAACCATCCTGTATATTATTAAATTTTAATTTGAAGCTATGCGTTATATGTATACCATGCGTAAGATTTTCGCTTTTATGGAAAAAATAAAGAATCGAAGCAAATATACTTAGGATATTAGACCAAAACTGAAAAAATTTCCCCTCCCTCCGAAAATAAAATATTGAAACTTCGACCATGAATTTATTGAATTATCGAAATATTCAATTTGACTTATCTTCTAAGCCCTAGTTCCGACAACAATTCCGTCAAAAATTCCGAATTACTGAAGCTGAAGTAAAAGGTTTAGTATATATTCACTGTATGTTAATAAAGTAATAAGAGTGTAGCAAAAAATAGATTATAGAATTTACGCTGATGCAACTATTTGTCTGAATGCACAACATGTAATGGAAGAGAAGGCTTGTAGAGATCTGTTTTTGACATGCCTCTAAAAGTAGATGTCATACTCCTTTTGTCTCTTCAATGTCAAAAAACTTTCCTTTGAGAGGTCCTTCTTTCCTTTTAGAGTTTTGGGGAGGAAAAAATCATAAGAAGACAAATTTGAAGAACATGCAGGACAATTGAGTACACATACTTATTTTCGGAGCACAAGCGGTTCTTCGTTTGGTTATTGAATAATGAAAAGATGCATTGTCATGCAATACAAAACATTTGGAATACGTTTTCTGACTGAAAACGTAAGATTAAAAGTCATCTGCTTAATTCACAGCCATTTACAAGTCAACTACTCGGGCAATTGCAGAATCGTTTTGATCCTAAGCTTGTAAGACAAACGTAATATCACTGGATTTAAACACTTCTTTAATCTTCTGAGAACGTTCCTTCTTTAGCGCATATTCCAAGAATATTAAGTGAATACAATTATTGCAAAAGAAATTGAATATTCATTTGCACTACGGCTTGGTAATTTATTGACAAGTTAACAAAACTTAAATTCTGCTTTTTGTGTCTAAGAATACAACAATATTTTAAATGTTTACAAATAAAATATTAAATTGGAGATTTAATTGGAGCCTCACCAGTTGCCTAGCATTTGAAGATTGTTAAATACTAATTGTTTGTTGCGAAGTCTAACCCAGGCTGCATGGTTGGTTTTCGTAGTTTTCTAGGTTCTCTTTACAAAGTTCTTTCTATGTTCTTTCTATGTTCAAATAACCAACTAACCTAGTTTAAGCGCGATTTCTAAGGGAAGTTACTAGCAAAATCCGAATACTCATTAAAAATCATGTAGCTTGCCAATCGGGAGTAACATGAAAGATACGGCGCAGATAATTGAATTGCTGTTACGGTACGCTGTTTCTAAACTTAGACGGTCATTCCTTAATTAAATAGCCCACCAGCGGCCGAGCGGTAAAGACGCTGATCATTGGTAGTTCGGTTCGAATCTCGCGAACGGGCAGGCCGCATCGGCGTTTTCGTGGCTTTCCCCATGTATAACGTGTATCCGAGCCAGTTTACCTTAGAAAGTCCTCCCCGAAGGCATCCCTCCCTTTTAGGCAGATAGCCCTCGTGTGCTTTGCCATAATTGAATAATCCAATCCAATCCTTAATTAAATATAATTGATTTGTAACTTCTACTGGAACTGACGGTAAGAATTGAAGTGCAAATAAATAATATCGTGTGCAGTCTTGATTAATATAAAATTTAAAATATTTGCATAGAAAAATATTTGCATTCAGACAGAAAGTTTTTTGAAATATTTGCAATCACTTTATAAGAAGGATTTATTAATAACCGTAATAATTATTATTATATTACTGATGATTAGGATTCAGTTCTTGACAATTACTTTCTAAATTAGAATTTTAAGGATATAATGAGAATACGCTACGCACAAAAATACATTTTATGATAAAAATGAGTTGGTTTTTTATGTTTTAAAATTTCTTAAATTCATTTAATAAACATCGTATCCTCGTTGTTAATTGAATCCTGAATGTTGGGTGGCGTTTGTAGAATTATTCTTACTTGTCCACAGAATCTGCTGACTTATCCAGCCATTAAGTAGCTGCAGATCATTTCTACATAACCATTGAACTTTCATTAATTCAGTCTCTAGAAGGCTGTATGTTTATATCATAATTTGACTTTTATAAAAATGATTATTCTAAATATTATGTTTCTATAAAAATATACTGTGCTTTAAAAATGTGGATGATAGTATCAGCCGCTCTTTCAGCCACTTCAAAAGCAACAGTTTGTTTAGAAATAAATTATGCAGTTAATGTCATAAAATTCAAATAAATATCAAACGAAAATTCTCAGTTTTAGACAATTCGATTTAAACGAAGTAAAGTAGCAGACAATAAAACGCCGAAGGTAAAAATTTACTCTTATTTTTTTTTAAAAAAGGAAGATAGAGAGAAATTTTAAAAAAATAGTTAAAAATTTGAATAATATCATCTATAATTTAAAAAAAAAATAGCTTTTCATATAGTATTGATAAATATTTATTACGCTTCATTGAGGGAAAAAATGTTATATAATTAATTCTCCGTAAAATCTTACTTGAAATTTAAGGTTAAAAATAGCTGTGGCAATTCACTGTAACAAAAATCCATAGACCACATTTGGCGTTATAATCGCTCAAAAAAAAGATGCCAAATTTCAAAACTTGAAAATATGTAAATTCGTGTATATCTTAGAAAATTTTGAATAAAAAAGTCTAATTTTTTGCAGATATGCTTAAAAATACACCTACTTTAAGATGATGGTAAAAATTTTATAGGTTATAATTCAAACTTTTTTTCGAAAAATTTATAAAAATTATTTAAAAATAGAAATTTAAAAAATAAAACACAAAAAAATGGATAAATTTTATTTGGAATGAACCTAAATTTCGAAATGTGAGAGAAAAAATCAAAAAAGTTTAATAAAAAAAGACATATTAATAAATATTTGCCAAATTCAATTAACATTGAGGAGCTAAAATTTTGAGAGCTAATATTTTAAAAACTACTCGTACGATTTTTACAAAACTTGGTATTCTGGCATAATTTGAGACGTAGAATCGAAATATGGAAAAAAATTGGTATGTTATTTCAGAAAAAGTCCGATTTTGTGTCAAAATTCCTATGTTAGAATAGTGCTATATATAAATCTAATATAAGTCGCGCTTTCGAGACATGAAAAACGCAATTTGAATTTTGTCAATCGGCCCAGTAGAACGGGAGATATAGCACTGTCCCATTTTTTTTTGGAGCAGTGTACGTATGCATGCATAAATGTATGTATGCGTGCATGTACGTATGAATGTACGCATTTGTGTGCATATACGTACATACATTTTTGAATCTGGTCTGGGTAACATAAAAAGGTGAATAATCATAAATTCGGTAAGAGTTGAAAAAATGTTGAGGACTTTCTGCAGTCTAATTAGAATTGTGCTGGCTGTTTCTGACGTGAATATGATAGGGCGCGATATTTATCTGCCCTACAATTATAAATATCAATTAATATGTCATATTTTATTAAAATGATAATACATTATATGATTAATAAAAGTAATGTGATAGCTACTTTTTTAATAACATTATGCAATGTACTTGATGCTTCCCGAATAAAACACGAATGATCAAATTTAACATTCAGTCACAAATCAAATCAAAGCAATCTCATTTCAAATATTTCTTTCAAAAGCGAGATGAGATTGCTATATAATGTAAGATTAAAATTACATTTTGAATAGATAAAAAAGATTTTACGAAGTAAAAATAGCCCAGATGGTATAAGAATGATAAAAAATGAGGAACAAAATAAGTTGAATAAATATATGATCTTCATTTCATTTTAGCATTATGGATTCCTCAGAACATTTAATTTAAGATTTATAACAACCTTATTATAGTTATTAATCTAACAATAAGTCGGAAAATCTTCTACCTGGGAAAAATGCAGTTAACGCTGCTAGTAGTTTTTTTTCGTGTTAATTATGAATAAATTTCATTTGAATGTAATTTCAACTGGAAGGAAAAGCATTTCCAGAATCTTTATTTTTAACGTAAATTACATTGTAACTTTTTTCCCAACCCGTTTATAATATTTCATCAGAATGTTCGGTGTTTGTTTTCTATAACGGCCTTGGAAAGAGAGCGAATTCGGCGCATTTCTACATTGGCGAGAAATAAACAGTTATCGATCTGCGCTTGTGCTTGAAAATTGTATTAAAAAATATAAATAAAATTTTAAGATATCTTTAATAAAAATATATTTGCTCTCCAGTAACGGAGCGTGTTATGTTACGTAAGGCGTTACGTTCGAACAATGGTTAGCTCAGAAGGGATTCGTAAGTCATCTACCCGATGAATTAACAGCAATCTTGTCATAAATGGTGCACTTCATTTAAACTTAAGCAAAAAGGTCTATTTACACATAAAGACAAGTTAAAAGAATAAAAAAATATTTATCTAACTACAATATCTATCTAACCACATTATACAAACATCGTCCTTAGCTAACTAAACCGGAACTGTTCGTTTTTCACTGGCGTCCCATGACGTCAGTCTCTATCTGGCTTTTGATTCGCTGGCGTAGTGATGCCATTCCCAACAGAGCGGTTAAAACCGTTGAATACTGGTAGTTCGACCTGGTTTGGATTCAATCCAAGGCGAACGAGCTGGCGGCATGGTTGATTTTTCTTATTCTCCATGTGTAATGCTAATACGAGCAATTTCTCTCAGAGAGATCTCCATGAAGGTATTCCTCCTTTTAGGTAGATAACCCTTAAATCTACTCAAATAACCTAACAATAGTAAATAGAATCTTTCAGCAAACTTACTTAAGTTATTATATTGAATAAATTACTTACATAATCGTATTAAATACGATAATTAATGTCTGTATTAAATAAGTTCCCTTGAATATGTTATGAATTTAAACAAATGGCTAATAATGTATCAAATGCGATAATTAATGAATATATTATTAAACAAGTTCTGTTGAATTACGTTGTTTTAACTAAATTGCTTACATAACTCTATCAGTTATACATATAGCGATAATTAATGTATATATTAAGTAAATTCTATTGAATTATATTATTACTTTAAATAAACTACTCCTAAAATTATATTAAACAGAGTAATAAATACAAACTTTATGCCAAATGCTTTCTGTATATTAAAAAACTTGTGTTTTATAGATTGAATTGCCAATTTATTCTGTGCAGTAGTCAGTTTCGTTTTCGTGGATGTTAACAACATTTGGCACTTTCTTAAGCCCGAAATGGTGCCAACACCATTCATTTTCTCGCTAAAGCCGTTACAGAAAACCAGTACCGAATATTCTTACCTTTTATGGTCAGGGCTTAATTTCTAAAAGTGCCGGAATCTTACAGAAGATCGTAGGGAAACAGGAATAAGCGGAAATAAATAAAATAAAAAATTGTAAAGAAAAAAAAATCTGAAAGGTTTTTAGATTTCCGAGTCTTTTGCGCTGGAAATAAAAATGTTTTATTCCGAAAAGTGTTGCTACTGCTAGCTTTCAAGTCGTGGAATTTGTTAATAAAAATTTATAAGTTTTACAAAATATGAAATAAAAAAAATTCTGAAAGGTTTCAGATTTTAAATTACGTCCAAAGGGGCGTCTTTTTAACTCTGTGTATTACCTTTATTTATTAAATATCATGTTCTTCGCACTTAAAACCATAATATTCAGTTCAACAGCAGTACCGCAAAATAATTATAAAATGAATATACCTTTAGAATTTCCGATATAAAGCCTTGCGCGCTGGAGATAATTTTTTTCCCCCGTACATTACTATTTTATAATTCTTGGTGGAAAGCAATATTTGACAAGGAGAGAAATTTTCCCCGTCTTTTTTCCATCGGAAGACATTAGATTTGGAACGAAATATTTACCCGCTATTGAATATTGATTGCAGTTTCTGGAGATAAGTCTTTGGCATGTGGTACGGGCTTTTCTTTCCTTAAAAGTCTCAACCTTCGTCCAAAAGCTTGTTTCTAAAGGAAAGAGAAACAACCATTCAGAAATTATAATCTATTTTTAATTTAATTTTATCATCAAAATAAAATTTTCCAGATCAAAAGAATTTTTTGCTGAAATTGGGGTTTAGTTAAATAGAAGCAAAGAAGCTTTCTTATTTAGGTTTATGATGTGCTGCCGGAAGTATTACAGTTTATTATAACACTGTTTTGTTCCTCTGTAACCAAATTTATTCAGAAAACAACTTGCATTGCCGAAACAGATTTCCATAGGTGTTTCACATTCATAAATATCTTTCAGTTTTGGGTTATGACATAAATTCTGAACCATTTTTATCCTCTGCTTTTAAAGAAATTATAGTCGAACTCCTTTAAATTATAATTCTCCTTTAAATTATAATTATAGTCGAACTCCTTTAAATTATAATTCTCCTTTAAATTATAATTATAGTCGAACTTCTTTAAATTATAATCTTTATAACGATCATCAAGGAACAGAATGTTTGGTTCGCTACATCCTGTTGTTTGCAACATCAAATCTGAAAAGGTGGAAATGATCAGCTCCCAAATCGTATAAAAATTGGTTGATGAATCCCACAGAAAGAATGTTAGTCTCTCAAAGTAAATTAATAATAACTTTAATGTAAAAAAAAATAATTTTAAATACCGTATATCCTCGCGTATTTTCCCTCGTTTCGATTTACTAATTTTATCGTCCAAAAATCAAGAGGAAAAAATTATGTGAATCATTTAATTACCGAAGGACAAAGCTACAATAAGAACGTAACAAAAGAAAAAAGTCGTTAATAAACTGCAGGTAACTATCACAATATTATTTCTTTTAAAGGAATGTGAATTCCAATAGTAATATTAATGTTATAATATATAATAATAATATATCTTCATTGCTACTTTCCTGCAGTTTGAATCTTTCCCGTTCTTATTGTTATCTTTACTAATCATTCGGTCTCAAATAACCAATAAATAATTAGAGAAGATAATTGTGGAGCGACTGGGTGAAATGTTAGACTGAATGTCAGTTTGCTTCTCAGTGATGGACGGTCCTTGTATCAAAATGATACAAAGCTAAACAGTTAAAAGAGAAAACTTCAACATCACCTTAACAGGTACTTTGCGAGGATTCTTAGTAAAAAGAAAGCAGTAACTACGCGGACAAATCCATTTTAAAATTTAAAGGAGCTCAATTTCTGAATGCACTGGAAAAGCGAAAAATTAATCAAATATTTTTAAAATTTTCAGATTTGACGCTAAATAGCTGAGGAAAAATACGCGAAGAGACACAGTGTTAATATGGGCAATTACTAAACTTTTTTTTATCTGTTTTTTGTTTCACTATGCATTAATAACTTTATCCGAAAAATTACTTATCATAAACGTCATGGTTAAACCCTTCCCTCCAATGACAAATTTCCATCTGAAATACGCATTTGACAATCACGCATAAGCATTATTCTTCAAAAGAGTGCTGTCTCACAGCTCAGTCATGGAACTAGAGTTGAATCGGCGAACCGATTCAAGCTTTTTGTCTCAACGATTCTTTGGTTCAGTACTTAATGCATTAGGATCTCCCAAGGTATATTTATTGTATATCCTGGTTCTTCTGGAATTGAGTACTGACATAGCCGTTTTTAGGACAAGAAAAAGAATGTTACTAAGATAAAAGAATAGTGTGAAAAAGGGATTTTGTTATTCTAAGATAAACAAGATGAATTTAAGAAGTAGCAATACTGTAGCTGAAAATTCCCGACATTCTGAAAAGAGGTTTTAAAAAAAAAACTGAAAGGTCTCAGATTTTCACGGTCACTCACAAGGGTTTGCTAAAGTTTTTTACTCTCTCGCTGAGCTGGCAGTCTACCAGTCTGCTGTTACACTCACCTCTACTAAGTATTTTTTCTTTGTTTTTTTAGCTTTATTATTAAGCATCATTTTCTTTGCATTTACGCCGTATACAATTTAACAGCAAAATTACAGAAATTTTAAAAGTATAGGAGTATACAATTAGAATTTCCGATGCAGCATTATGTGTTGGCATAAAATTTTTCTTTTTCTTTCTTTTTTCCCTTTTTTCAGTCTTTTCTCAGTTCATCATATCAACGTTCAGTTTTCTTACTAAAATGTCTTTATGAAACGTTTTTTTTTCTTGTCTTTGTATTATTAATGTTTTGTGTGTTTTATTAAATATACCGTTCTTCGTGCTTACGGCAGATAAAATTCGATATAACCGCAAAATTGAAAAATATTTAAAAACAGTATATCTCTAGAATTTCGGATAGACAGTTTCGCGGGCAGAAAATACTTTTTTTTATGGGTTGCCACTGCTGGCTTTGAAATCTTTGGGTTTCTTAATCAAAAATTCGTTTAAGTTTCACAAAATATGAAATAAATAATAAAACAAATTCGAAATCCAAAATTCGGACTTCCAGGTGTCCATCTCCGAGTGGAGGACTACGTTGTTCAAAATGTGATGTCTCTAGATGCCACTGTTTTTCGCAGTGCGGGAAATATGCGTGCTTTCCTATAGATTCTTCATTATTTAATTTCTTTAAATATAATACAGTGGTTACTATTTAGTGGTGACAGTTTGAAAAGTGTTACCCCATTTATAATGATTCACTGAAAAATGCCGTTTCGAAACTAATATCCCATTCGGGACTAACGTCCCTTTGGGGATAAAAAATATCTGTTAAAGATATCCTCAAAGTTCGATAATAAGTCTTATAATATGTCAGTCTTAGAAAGAAAAATTATAAACGTGTGTAATTTTCATAGCAAAATGTAATTTTCAAATTTTGATATTTTAATCCATATAAAGTGGTATATTTTGTCCCATTTCAAGCTTTCCCAGGTGAAGGTTTTTAAAGATCGTGCCATTTTAGCCTTTATTGATAGGATAGGTAAGAACAATTCCCATTTCAGCTTTCTCATTCAGGGACAACTTTAAATCCAAAAAGAGGGTAGAAGGTTAGGGGACTGTGAAATAGGGATAAAGCGACATCACAGTGACGCGCCAGTCTTTAAATTTTTTAAGAATTTTTAAATAAACTGCTAATGACACTGATGATTTCACCTAATACATAAAACAAGATGCTTTTCAAATTTGATTCGATTCAGTTTTATTATTATCCTGAAATAGGATCATGTGGATTTCTAAACATTAATCGCGATTAAAATATTTTGGGAATTCTACATCTTGAAAACACAAACACTGAAAGCGAAAAATAAAAACTTTTCATGATTTGGCTAGCATTAAATATGTATGAAAAATACAAAATTCCAAATAATTCTGAAAATCGTCAGTAATGCTGCTATCTCAGATTTTAATAAAATGCGTTCATTATTTTACATATTTTTAAAAAATCTAACTTTTGTCGTAGAGGAGACTATTAAGGCATATAATAGAAAGATGTATTTTTTATAACCGTCTGCGGAACAGAGCAACTGTTTTATGGTCTTAAAACAAAAGCTATGTCTTCTTTTCCGGATGTGTGTGTGATTATGGCAAAGCCTCGAGGGCTATCTGCCTAAGGGGAGGGATGCCTTCGTGGAGGACTTTCTAAGGGAAACTGGCTCGTATACACGTTACACATGGGGAAAACCACGAAAACGCCCATGCAGCTAGCCCGTTCGCGGGATTCGAACCTCGGACCGAACTACCAGTGTTCAGCGACTTTACCGCTCGGCCGCTGGTGGGCCTCTTTTCCGGATGAATTGTTTATATCCATCTCAAGAAGAATCCTTTTTTCTTCTTTGTGTTGCTCACAATTTATTCCGGCGTAGCTTAAATGCACGAATTTTATGGTACGTTGTTCTCCTCCATCAACGCCTTCCTATCAGCTATGAGGAAAAGTCAAAACCAGAAAGTCTGAAATGGTATAAGCTTTGACATTTTCATACAGGACACCTCTAGAAGAGGAATAAAAGCCTGAAATGGCATGATTTTGGTTGCTACCTTCAGATAGTCAGAACTAGGAAAGCTTGTAGGTGTAGGTGTAGGTGTATTTAATTATGGCAAAGCACACTAGGGCTATCTGCCTAAGAGGAGGGATGCCTTTCGTGGAGGACTTTCTAAGGGAAACTGGCTCGTATACACGTTACACATGGGGAAAACCACGAAAACGCCCATGCAGCCAGCCCGTTCGCGGGATTCGAACCTCGGACCGAACTACCAGCGTTCAGCGACTTTACCGCTCGGCCGCTGGTGGGCTCTAGGAAAGCTTGAAATGGGACATTATGATGGTATACGCAATTAATTTGAATTTTGTCTTTCTCTGGAACCATAAAAAGACTACAGAAGCAGGCTTCTAGGCTCCCAGACTGAAAAATGCTGCTTTAGAATAAGACAAGCTACGTTTAACTATACAATATTATATTACTTTACTCGTTCAGGTTATAAAACTTACGAGAAACAACGCATAAATTAATGGTCTAAGTTAAAATTTCAAGTTCCCTTACATGTATTGTGTATATTAAGATATCTCTTTGAAATCTAGCCAAGTGATCAGCTTTGTAGTACTACATGTGCTATTAGTCTCGAAACGCACTTTTATGTCCGAATCCTGTTTTAAATGTTTGCTCCCAAATGTTATCACCATGTATTATTTAAAAAAATTCAATAATGAATCTACGCGTACGCATGTAAGTTCGCGGCATTGTGGGAGACGACGGCACCTAGAACTACAAATTTTTAATACATGTAGTGCTCCACCCGAAATATGGGCTCTTTAAAGCCCGAATTTTAGATTTCATTTTTTTATTTATTTCATATTTTGTACAAATTTAACGAATTCTTTTTTTTAACAAACTCAGCGATTTGAAAGCCAGAAGTAGCAATACAGTTCGAAAGAAAATATTTTTTCTCTTGTACTTCAGATTGGTGCCATTTATCAAAATGTAAGGCATTTATCTTTCAATTTTAATTCACAAATTTTGTTATTTGAAAGTAATATGTTGGCACTGCCTCCAATGGAATACTTATTATCTTCCCGCACCAGCTTGTTGCCATTCAGTAAAGCGTAAAATAGGTATATTACTTTCAAATTTAATCCTCCTGTTACAGAGTAGCAAACGAAGTAATTTAAAATCAATAAAGGAAATTCTTAAAAATACTTTTTCTACTTTTTAATCTGATTGATTTAAATAAAACTGCATTTCAAATCATGCATTGTCTGATTAGAAATATTAAATAATTTTATGAAATGACACTACCTGGAGTCATTAAAATCATTATACGCATTTTTCTAGTTTATGATAACCCCTATCATTGGCCAGTTTTCAAACAAATAATAATGCGAACACAAAACAAAATGTATAGCAGCCCCTAAAGAGCTACCAGAAATATTAAAAATATACTATTTTCAGATGTTTTGTGATTTTCCTTCTGAATTATATGCTGCAAAGGTGCGAGGTAAGCGAAGCTTAATAAGAAAGCTGGAAAGATAAAAAGAAGTGTGTTATCAAAAGTTAGTCCGAGAGCAGAATGATCATCTTCAATGTTAGTGAGAGCATAAAAACCCTAATTAATCCTGTGGTGCGATATTAAAAGTCCTTCCAGGTATTTTGTATAATGTATTACTAACATACTAACATGTGATTAAATAATGTTTTCTTTTTTCCAGATTGTGCCTCCATTTCCTGTCTGGAGCTTCTAGTTTAGTGTCCAGTGCTCTCTTCGCTGTTCATCCCATTCACACAGAGGCCGTAGGTAGCTGTGACACTCTCCAACATCTTTACATTACGATCTGATAATCACATGTTGTCCTCTGATACATTACGACATTCGTAACAATTAGCGTAGATGTTATTTTAGACGTATAGTATGCGATCCTTAATATGATCATTGTTAATGTTATCTTTTAGATATTGCTATCGAATGCCTGAAGTCCCGCTTTTATATACAAAAACATGGAAAATACATCGCTATGTATGACCAAGAATTCGATCAGTATGATCAAAACGCAGCTAAGTAACTAAATTAAATAAATTCTTCAAATAAGGTATAAAGTGGCCATATAAAATCAAAATATACTATTATAAAATTACCAAGTGTCAGGAAAGTGTCGCCAACTGAGAGATTATATCGCCAAACAACTTGTTTTCGATTTTACTCAACAGTTTAAAATTAACCGAAAACGCAGTATCAGTTTACCTAACGTTTTTAATAACTCAATCGATTCCACGAGCATTAAGATTAGGGGTATAGCATCTGCTAAATAAACTCCAGAAACATTATGAACAAAATGAACGGCTGCGTTAAAGATAGTATGAACAATTCATAAACCAATTCCTGAATTTTTTTAATAAAAAATCTGTGAAAGTACTTATATATATATTTCTTTTTGTATAGGGTCATCGGGAAGGTTCTGCGGTTTTTTTCAAATGAAAGCGCACTTTCTATATTTATTTTCTTAGGTGATCAGTAGCAGCTCCCTTACCTGTAAAGTTTGGTGAGACGTGAAAAAGAGCAGGTGATTAGAAATTCTCAAAATTACTGCAAAATATTGCACAAATGGCACATATGGCGGACGCAAGCGCCACACGATACGCCATGTTGTCGTAACGATGATTCGATTGCTAAATGCCATAGTTTTCACTTTTCTTTACTTTCATATATTTAGCACATCAACAGTTGAAAGAAAAAGTCTCTGAACACTGGTATTTCGGCATGAGTTGCGATTACAATGGGCAGCCCGCCCATTGTAATCGCATGGTTGGTTTTTCAAGATTCTGCCCATGTATAACATGAACAAGAGCCAATTTCCCTTAAAAATCCTCCACGAAAGCAGCCTTCCCTTTAGGTAATAGCATTTCTGTGTTTTGCCCTATACAAATACCCTACCCTAACTCAATTGCAGAGAGTTGCATATCTCTTTCCAGTGCATTCTTCAGTGATATGGTGGTTGGATGCCGGTTTCTGAAACTCATATTAGAAAAGGAAGGTTTCACTATCTTCACATTAGTGTTTGTTGAACTGTAGCATTGGACTTTGATGTTACTGTTTGTAATGTCGCAATTCTGTAGTAAGAAAGAAGTTTTGGTTGTTGAGTTTTCATGTTACATTTATTTTAAGTTTAATTCATACTTCTGGTAAACAGAATATACATTTTAATTGCATATCAAGTTGTAATTGCATATCAAATTCCGTGTAGAAGATTCTGAATTCGGATAATTTGTCTTAATTCATAGGACGTCTTCAGTATTTTTCATTATCTGTGACTTAATAAAAAAAATTTCTTGAACATTTAGTATATATTCTCAGTAAGAGTCGAAAACAGGCGCAATCATTTTAAGTATTTAAATCATTTAATATGTTCACAGAAATAAGTGGAGAAGGAATATATTTATATTTTATAACTTATCTCAATATATTTAATATGCAGCAAACAAGAATAAATCTCTAATCTGATTATTTATTATTCTTAAAACCCTTACTAATTCAGTCACGCATATTTGATCAATTCTATAATGAAAACAATTTCCTTTTGTGCGAAAGAAATGAGAAACGGAAAATGAAACTCCGCTTTTAAATCTATAAAATCCAAGAAGGCTATCAGGGTCAATGTTCCTTCTTACCTTCTTCGGGAACATACAAGGACCTGACTCGGAACAGAGAGCTTACTAAAGCTATGTTCACTAATTGTGGTAAGTAGAAAGGATACAGACGAAGGGTATACAAAACCCTTTATTTTTCTCTATATACAATAACTTCCGTACTTCGGAATACACTGACCCGCTACTTGGGGTATAACGTAAAAGTATAAAAATAAAACTAAACTCTAATTTAACTTTAGAATAATAAACGTGGAAGATTGGCCTTATATTAACACTACAATACGTTTAAAAGTTATCAAGAGGATTAAAACCTCTGGCCTGGAAGGCAAACAGCAACTAAGTAACTTCTAAGGTAAGCGGCCTGCTTTAACTCACTGCTTCCTCTCTCTCGTTTGGCAAAAAGCCACAACTTAAATACTTGGCGTTCGCCAGACAAACTTTGCATAAAAACCTTAACGCTTATAATTCTGGCCGGAAGTAGAAAATAAGAAGTGATAGTAAAGATTTAAAATAAAATAAACGTTAGTAAAACATAAGATCCTTACATACTTCCCGCCAGAGTTAATTAGTTTGAAACTGAGGTCTAAAACGACCTTGTTGAAAACTTTTAGCTCTAGAATCTAACGCGAGGCCAATCTTTTACAAATATTTTTCGCTAGAAAATAGAAATTTAAAAGAAAGAAATTTGTTTTTACACAAGCAGCTCCCAGGATACACAATTTTTTTTTTCATCTGTACTGCATCTAAACAGGAGCTTTTATTCAATTCTGGTTCCTTCCAGAGATCTGGAAGGAAAACTAGTTTAATGAAATGTTACACAATGAAATGGCAAGTAACATGTATAATTATATTTCACTTAACATTCTTATTTCATTCATGACTATTTTAATTATCTCTCCCCGTGCTCTCTGACATGTGTTGTAAAAGAACACCAAACACGAATGTGTTTCTGTCTACGTGTTCCACACTTCCTCCTACAATCCAAACACTAACGTGTTAAAATTCAACATAACAAGACCTCTTAACACACCCTAATTTAAACTCTAAACCCTGAGGTACTATTCTAAAAGTGGCTAACTCTGAAGTGTAGCGTCAGAGAGCCTAACTACATCATTTTAACCTTTAACACATATTCATCATGATTTAATCTGTTTACAGTCACACGAATAAAAAAAATTTTAACATTACTTTCACTTTTACCATATCACGGTATTTCTTAACATTTAAAATAACAGTTCACATTGTATATAAGAACATATTAACATGCCGTTAATTTTACACATTTGAAAACATACATTAGTAGTACATTGTTAACTTCTATTCTTTTCAAAGCAAGTGCCAATTCTTTCTACATTGAAATACTACATTTCAAAAAGTCTTTCAGACTAAACTTCTTTCTTGCTAGAATGTTTTAAATAAAATTTATACAATAACTTTTTACAATATACAAAGTCTTTAACACAACGCTATTATACATCAACTTTAGTTTTACGCGCGAGTAATTGAAAAACATAATATCAAAATCGGTAACAACTGATTTCTCGCCCTTTTAGCGATAAAGGTAGACCTCGCATGAGGTAAAACTTCTTGAAATCTACCATTTGCAGTAAGAATGAAAGATTAACTTAAGTTTGCAAAGTAACATAAAATTTTACTTATCTTTGTGATATTCGGACATCCTTTTCTGGGCCCAGTCTTTAAAGGTATTGCAGATAGTAGTTTGATTTATCCTCCTTCTTGTACGGGCTCGCCCTTCAGTGCCTTCCTCTGGAAGCTTCCTTTTTTCACCAGTTCCGTCACCCTTGAATACCTTCTTTTTCTCCTCTGCTTGTGGTCTTGGCCGTTTGATGGCAGCTGGTCTTGGCGGAACCGGGAAACATCTGTCGTGTTCCTGCTTGGACTTCGTTGCTGGCCGTTCAAATTTTCCTTGTAACTTTTCCTCCGCCGCTGATGGCCCTTCCGCAGTTCGGCGACATTTACTGCGGAGAGTCCTGTCGGATGAGTAGATCTTCCGTTTTAGAGCTGCATTATAGTTGCCGTCATTTCTCCTGGTTCTCGTCACATACGTCGTCCTTCTCCCTTCTTCATTCTGGGGGTGTTCGTGAACTCTCTTTTCTGGACGGTGAAACGGCTTCTTTTTCTTGCTCCCTTCAATTTTTCCGCGGGGAAATTTTCTTTTCACTTGCTCCTGCCTCTTACTGGCTTGCCCTTGTACTTGTCGTTTTTCCACCTTTGGAGCTTGTGCCTGCGGTGTCTGCCGTGCCGGATCCTACAAAAGATCTGAAAATATTTGCATTTTATTGCGATCGAAGTAGGGTTTGATTTGATCAATGTTTGCGGAGCAGGTTTCACCATTTCTGTCTTTTAACACTACTACAGCGTGAGTTATTTTTTCTATAACATATGGTCCTTCACATCGTGGAAAAAATTTGGCAGTTTTATCTTCTGGTGCTGAAGAAAGTGAATGCTTAATTTTTAAAACTTTATCCGCTACTTTATAAGTTACTCCCCGTCGTTTCAAATCGTAATAGAGCTTCTGTTTTCTTTGTGCTACTTCCGTATTCTTCTTTGCTTCCTTAATTAGTTTTTCTATATCACCCATTTTAAATTCTGGGGCTCTTTGTTGCACATAAAATAACTTATCTAACGGCGTTATAATCTTTCTGCCTAGAAATAACTCAGCAGGAGTTTTGCCCGGTGTATCATGTTTTGCGGTCCTAAGGACGAAAGCAAATTCATTGACATAGTTATCCCAGCTTTTATGAAAAATTTTAACATAACTACGGATAATTTTCACTATATTTCTATTGACCCGTTCCGCTATATTTGATTGCGGCCGATACGGGACCATTTTTAAATGACGTATGCCCAGTTTTTGGGACATGTCTTCAAATATATTACTTACAAATTGAGGACCATTATCCGATATAACTTTTAGGAGCGCCCCGTATTTTAAAATATATTTATTTAAAATAGAATCAGTAACTAATTTCGCGGAGGCTCGTTTTAAGGGAACAATTTCGGTCCATTTACTAAAATGATCAACCATAACAAGGAGATAGCGACTTTTATTTAACTGACTTTTTGGGAAAGGGCCCAATAAATCGATGCCAATTATTTCATTTGGAAATTCGGATTTAATACTATTTAGAAACCCGGCCGGGCGGAAATTAATATAATTAACTGCTTGACATGTTGGGCAGGACTGGACATACGCCCTTGTTAACTTTTGCAGTTCAGGAAACTAGACTGCCTCGCGTACGCGTTGGATAGTTTTTCGAATACCAGCATGAGAAGCTAAAGGCTGTCATGGAGCTCCTGCAGGATATTTAATCTAAGACTAGCTGGGATAACAGGTCGAAATTCGTTGTTGGAATTCGTAGTTTTTGTATAGAATAATAGAGCATCTATTAGTTCGTAATGGGCCGCCCTATTTCTTATCGCCACAATATCTTGGTGGCTAAAATTTTCAGGATCCTTCAAATACTCATAAATGCTTCCAAACTCAGGATCCTTACCCAGTTCGGTTATTACAGTTTCTCGGGAATTTATTGTACATGCTGTAAGCATTTCCACCTTTACGGTATTACCTTGTTCGTTTATTTTAATTCTTGATAGGGCATCTGCTACGATATTTTCCTTTCCGGGGGTATGCTTGATTACCAGATTATATTCCTGCAGCTTGAGTGCCCATCTTATTAACCTTGGGGATAAATTTCCCCTGAGTACAATCTAGTTACCGCCGCATGATCAGAGTACACTGTTATCGGCGCCTTTCCAAAATAGACTCGGAACTTTTGCACTGCTAACAGAACTGCAAGTGCCTCTCTCTCGGTCGCGGAATAGTTTCTTTGTGTTTGATTTAAAGTTCGGCTAAAAAATGCCACGGGCTGCTGATTTTGCGAAAGTACCGCTCCTACCGCATAATCCGAAGCATCCGCTGAACTTTCTAAATTCTCATCCTTTTCAGGAAATTTCAACACAGGGGCTTGCGTTAATGCTTGTTTTAATTTTTCGAAAGCACTATTGGCTTCGGCCGTCCACGAGAATCTTGCCTTTTTCCTTTTTAATTTTAACAATGGTTCAGCAATAGCTGCAAAATTTTTTATAAAGGACCTATAATATGAACAAAGTCCTAGAAAAGAAGAGAGCTTCTTCGCCGTGGTTGGAGTCGGATACTTTTGTACAGCAATTATTTTTGATTCGTCTGTCTCGATTCCTTTTTGAGATATTTTGTAACCTAAATATTTTAATTCAGGGTCTGCAAATTTGCACTTTTCGACATTAACTTTTAGAACGGCCTCATTTATTAAAGAAAACACCTGTCTTAAATCCTGTACATGTTGGTCGAGATTATCACTAGTAATAATGATATCGTCCAAATAGATAAATGTGGACTTTCCAAGAACAGGTCTTAACACAATGTCCATGCATCGCTGAAATGTTGCCGGGGCCCCTGAAAGGCCAAACGGCATACGCAAAAATGCGTAAGTGCCAGACTTGGTTATAAAAGCAGTCTTAGGCACGTCCTCAGGCCTAACCCCTATTTGAAAATAACCAGTCGTTAAGTCTAAAGTCGTCATAAATTTGGTTGATTTTATGTTCCTTAAAATTTCTTCTATGATCGGTAACGGATATACCGGATATTTAGTTATGGAGTTTAATTTACGGTAATCAATAGCGAATCTCCATCTTTTTGGATGCGTCAAAGGATAGTCATTATTTTTCTTACATAAAACCACCGGGCTAGCATAACTACTTGAGATGGGCGTTATGATCTTTTTACGTAGCATATCGGTAATATGCCATTTTATAATTTTTTCCTTATTCTTATCATACCTGTATGGTTTTTGACGAACTGGCATTGCATCTCCGGTTTCAATACTATGGTTAGTAACCTGAGTAAATCCTGGAATATCACTAAATAACGAAGCAAATTCACTTACCACTTGTCGGATTCTTCCTTGCTCGTCATTAGAGAGGTGGTCAAGTTTTAACATCGGCGGTTCAGCGTTTTCTGTACGAACTGGTATCATTGTCAGCTTAAGGGACGCTTCATTAAAATCCAGCGTAGCTTGTGCTTCTGAAAGAAAATCTATTCCTAAAATTATATGTGCTTGCAGATTCTTTACTATAAAAAACATCACCTTTACTTGTTCGTCCTTGATACGGATATACAACGGTACTTTACCTACGCACTTACATTTTTCTCCTTGCGCCCCTAACACTGTCGTATTATCCGAATTATATATGCGGTATTTGCGAAAATACTTCCTAAAAAAATCTTCTGCCACACAGGAACACTGCGCGCCTGTATCCAGGAGTGCGGTGGCTGGGATATTATTCACCAAGACTTCATTCTTCGGAAGAGTCAGATTTTTCACCATTACTGTATTTAACTTGTAGGAAGAGGGGTTTTCTTGGCCTTCGGATTTCCGCACCCTCCCGTCAGCAGAAATCCGTTTTAGTTTAAATTATTTTTCCTTTCCGTGCTTTCCTTCTTTTTCCACTGGCCTTGAGACTTTTTTTCTTCTACTTTCAAACTGGATTGCTAGCTCAAATAACTTTTCCAGTGTAGTCGGATTTCTCAATTCAATAAAGTCTTGCACTTGGGGTAGTAACCTTGGCAAAATCACTTGAATTATTTCAGGATCCGGACGGTTTCCATACAAGAGCTTGAAAACGTGAATTTTTCTTAAAATAAAGCTCGAGAGGTTTTCAATTCTTTGTTGATATATACTGAAAAGTTCCGTTTCTAATTTCGCACGATCCCTTACAACAGGGAAGGCTTTTAGTAGGGCGGTCTTGAAATTTTCGTAAGTATAGGTGGGACTTCCTGCTTGACCCAAGAGACTTCTGCCTATACATTTGAACCAGTTAAGCGCTTGGCCCCTCAAAGCGCTGGTAGCTAAGGTAACTTTTTGAAACTCGTGCACGGGGTAGAGCATGAAGTGGTCATCCAATTTTTCCAAAAAACTGGTTACCGGTGAGTTTCCATTAAATGTTGCTTCTGGTTTCATCGAAGCGCGCATGGTCTGGACGATGTAACCAAATCCTTCCAGGGCGGCAGCTGGCATTTCTGGATTCTGAGCCGTTTCTGCAGGCAGCACAGGTTCTTCTTGAAACTCGGCCGTGGTTATTCTTCTTCGTTGGGCGCCACTATCAGGGTCAATGTTCCTTCTTACCTTCTTCGGGAACATACAAGGACCTGACTCGGAACAGAGAGCTTACTAAAGCTATGTTCACTAATTGTGGTAAGTAGACAGGATACAGACGAAGGGTATACAAAACCCTTTATTTTTCTCTATATACAATAACTTCCGTACTTCGGAATACACTGACCCGCTACTTGGGGTCTAACGTAAAAGTATAAAAATAAAACTAAACTCTAATTTAACTTTAAAATAATAAACGTGGAAGATTGGCCTTATATTAACAGGAAGCGTATGTAGTACAGAGACTGTGAACACTACAATACGTTTAAATTTATCAAGAGGATTAAAACCTCTGGCCTGGAAGGCAAACAGCAACTTCTAAGGTAAGCGGCCTGCTTTGACTCACTGCTTCCTCTCTCTCGCTTGGCAAAAAGCCACAACTTAAATACTTGGCGTTCGCCAGACAAACTTTGCATAAAAACCTTAACGCTTATAATTCTGGCCGGAAGTAGAAAATAAGAAGTGATAGTAAAGATTTAAAATAAAATAAACGTTAGTAAAACTTAAGATCCTTACAAGGCATATTTCCTCGTTTAGTTAAAATTAACTGCAACGAAATTCGATAGATTACTGCATAATTTGTTCCCTTATAAGTCTCAAAAGCAAATGCGCATTTGAATAAAACGGAAAATATCAAAATTAGTTTGGGATTAACGATGATTTCGTTCCTGTTATGCTGTTATATTTAGTACTGTCATATAATTTGTTGAATAATCAAAAATATAATATCTTAATCAAATTTAAGTTAAATGTTTGACATAACGATTTAGTGGGGGATCTTTCAATACTCATATATAATTTAATGATATATGCAAAAGTGTTCTAAGTAAGTATTTACTTTTTCGGTTGAAATAACTCGTCGAATAACGATTATTAGGGGAATTAAAACAAAACAAAAAATCAGCGTAATATTCATAAATTTTTAGGACTAGTTTCAAAGGTGCAGAACCTCCTTCTCCAGCTGCAGACGTAAAAATGACGAAAGAGAAGCCAGTGATAAACATGAAGCATATAATTAGTAAAGAAATTTACCGTTCCCCAACACTGTTAATCATAAAATGGCATTTTCTATTCTTTTACAATAAAATTATTCAAAAACAAAAAACTTTCGTTGGCGGATTACACTTTCTAGAGATGTTTTACATTCATAAAAATCTAACTATTCTAGTTGAGGATCCCAATTCTAATATGCCTTTACCCTCAGCTTTTAAGGAAATTAGTTCATAGTTGTTTACGTTTTTCGTCAGGAGAGGGCGTCAGTAGCTACACTTTCTTCCTCTCATTCTTATCGCCTTATCTTATTACTGACTTTTTTATCGTCATTTGCACTTTTGCAGCTGAAGAAGAACTTTGTATGTTTTAAATCTTCGAAATAGTCTTCAGATTTATGAATATTATGCTGATTGTTTTTGCTTTATCTTCTCTAACAATACGTACTTGTTTGAGTTCCTTAAATATCGATTTAAGAATGAGATATTTACAACATTGAGATCTGTTTCATAGAATCGTATACTTTATAACTTTTAGATTTGTTTCATAGTATCGTATACTTTATTCTAAGCAAGACTGCACTCAGTATGATATGCGTATGCTATTGCAATAGCATGCGCGCGCATAGTATGCTATAATGCCATGAAATAAATCCCAGTGCTGTAAATGGGTCATATTCAATAACTACAATAATGAAGATGATAATCATGATGGCAACGATAATGATAAGAATAAAATTGTAGTTTTACGCGGTCTTTGTATAATGAAGATTCTAGCTAGCGAAATAATAATTTTGACTGTGAGTTAGTTAAATGAAAACATAGATTTATAAACGAGATATATAGAGGTAGGGTTATAAAACGTTTAACCAAAACTAGAAATTTAAATGTTATTTAACCCTACACAGAATAAGCTCCAAAATGAATACCATTTATTTGGCAACACCGCACTGAATTTGTCTCAAAACTTCACAGAACGGCAAGGATGAACTTTGGGTTAATATCATGGGACAGATAAAGGTACAGGTTATTGCCATGAAGGACGTCTGTATACCGTTGGTCATCAGGTATACTCATTATGTACTACCTCTGTACAATTATTGTACTCGCATCGTTACTTAGTTCATCGAAGAAAGTTCATGGTATGGAATACGATAAATTAGGAGGCTTATTTCTATGATTTTCAACTGATGCAGGTTTTGCAGAACTGATTAACGTAGCCAAGCTCTCTAATCTTCAGATTCGCAGATGTTTTTTTCGCCCTTTTTTTTTGTTTTCGCTCAATTTTGTTCGTCCCGTTGTTCAGGTCCTCCGTTTTTGTTAGGTAGATTTTACATTCTATGACTTTTTGACTTTCTCTATGGATGGTCTACAGTGTAGATTTTAAGCGAATGGGCTATTCGTATGTATAAACGATCAGAATTCATTCTTTCTCCACAAAGGCAATTACCGCTGTTTGTTGTGTTTCAGTGCACATATATGAGGGCAAGGAACCACGACCTGAAATGTATTAATTGATACTGAAACCTACGTAGAATTTGGAATCGTCAGTCAAGGGAATCACCTCATGGACTGAATTCTGTTGCTCTGCATTGTCCGGTCAGTCAACTGTTAATCGATTTTGTCAGTTTGCGCTTTAAAGAGAGTTAGCTTTACTTAATTTACTCCGTGTATGATATTGGAAATTTATTTTATTTTTCATGTCCTAAGGAGGAAGTGCTTAATATCCACTTTCCGCTTTCTCCTTCAGCTGTCGATAGCTATTTATGATGCTGAGTGTTTCTTCCCCATGCATTGTAAATATGGTCCCATTGTAAATATGGGACAATTTCCCTTAAAAAGTCCTCCACAAAGGCATCCCTCCCGTTAGATAGATAGCCCTCAATGTGCTTTTCCATATTTAATTAACTTTACCTAACCATCGCTCACATATTTTGATCATCTCAGTATTTTCTGGTAATTGTTGTCGAAAAAAATCCGATAGCTTTCTTTGTTTGATGTTGTTAGCAAATATTCTTGTTCTTTTAAAATTTTTCTGACTAAAATTAATCCTGAAAAGTTACGGATAAAAAGGTAACGGTTTCTTATGTATTATGTCTAGAATTTAACGTACTTATTGCGCATTTTTTTCCGTGTGTAGTTTGTTTTTCCGCTGAAGTCTTTCTTGCATTTTAGGTGACTGGCGTGGTGGGTCGAGCGGAACTTCTATCGGCAGCTGCCTTCGTTGGTGCCTTACTCTTTTACATCCAGAAAAGATACCACCATAAAGCAAATAGTAAGTCTTTTAAAGAAGCAATAATTATTTTATGTAAGGTAACAGATAATTTATCTGATTTGAGAATTTTTATTAAATTTTTCCTAATTATCTCTCAACAGATAATTGTTCGTATTTCTTCAGTTCTAAAACGCCAGATGTGTCTTAATGCATTCAAATGATGGTAGTAAAAATAATTACGCAATAATTTCTTCTCCATGCTAATTGAAGAAATCAGTAAATATTTCTTAATCTGTATTAAAGATGTGAATTGTAGACCTTATTAATAAACGGACATTTTAATTTATCGTATTGACACATTTCTTCGGAAAATTTGCTAGTCTATTATTAGAAGAAGTCTAAGCCTCAGAGATCTTCGAGTATATGTTACAAATGATGATGCAAATACGACATATATTCAAGAAAATAATAATGAGTTACAAAAAGAGCTTAAATTGCGAGACTGTCCATCAGATCCCGGCTCGGTACTTCTCAGGTTTGAGATAAATCGTAACTCTGGCAGGAGTATACTGGAGCCTTAAATAAAAGAGCTCCCACTAATTCTTTTATGTAAGTGAACCATAATTTCAGTAGAAAATTTTTACTGTCTTGAAGGAGATAAAGGAATAATTGTAATTGCAAAAAATTTCGTCTATTAGATTTCAAAGGAAATATCTATTTTAAAGTTCCCGGATCCATTCTGACTATTTTTTGCGTGACAAACGTATGCAGAATAAAGGACATTTTATTCCAAAACGGATTGTGAAATGGGTTAAAATAGATACAAAATGGATATTTGTCCTGACGCATATACGCGAGTACATACTTATGTATCTCGCATAACTCAAAAACGATTAGCCGCAGAACGTTGAAATTTTATATATGGGACTGCTACCTTCTTCCTTTTGTGTTGCAATCGGCAGAATATAGTTATGGGATCGTGGTGAAAGTATAGGAAGCACTTTCTCACTTTGTTTTCATACCTACACAGCTCCGTTAAAATTTCCTTCCATACTGTTTCTAGCATTTTTTCTATTCTCACTAGTTTAAACTATTTTACCATTTTTTTCGTATGCGCACTGGCACTGGAAAACAATAGTTTTTGTTTCTTTCATCCCTTTAAATAGTACAATATATTGCATATTCTGGTTTTAAAGCCAGCCAGATTAAGACTAAACTAACTGCTTAGGTTTTGAGCGGAGTTGTAATTCCGGCCGAAGCCTCAAATAAGATGAGGTTCGACTTTATTTTTACCTTTTTCAGAATTTCAATTTAATTATTATTAATTTCATTTATATATTTTTGCTCCTGTCTCCTGATTGCCTTCGACGGATTTCGACATTTCAGAATTTAGAAATTAAGCGCTGGTAACAAGTATCGAGTAACGTGAACAAATATGATGTACTATAATTTAGGAGGTAAATAAATCTTTCCTGTTCAGCTTCAGAAGTCAAAGTGACGGCAGAAAAATGTCCCTAAGCGATAAAACATTCAAAACATTTCAGAAGGTTCTATTAAAATTTTAAAAAAATTAATTCCATCTGTTAACTGAAACGTGAACGAAAAGAAATTAGTAATTAAATTCTGTTCCTTAATTATTGGTTTTTTTTCGATATTTCCCCATATATAGTAAATATGTAACAATTAATGAAGACTTTTTATTATAACATATACTTATGTTATTAAAAATATTATTAATGTAACCTAAACGACAATTTAAAATCATTGAAATAAACGCATAGATAAAAATAGCGAACGTAGGTATCCTAAGACATATATCATATTCATGACACAGATATCTTATATTGTCACTAGTGTGATAAAGTTAATCCTAACTACACTGTTTAACCTTCTTTTGCTCTGATGAATTCCTGTCTTCGTACTTAAGAGAAAGGTAAACTTGAAGAAGATGCAAGCAATTATTGAAAAGTTTATTATTTATTTGCTAGTACAATTTAAATTTAACAAATGTTAATCATTACAATTTTTGTAGGATATCTAAAATTCAAATACTTATACTTAAGTATCCATAATATCCAATAACGCAGACATAAATTGAAACAAGGCAGCGTTTTAGATGCATAGGTGTCCCCGAGTCTTGCTGAGTGTTAAGCTTTCACCCTAGTTTTGAAAAAAGGACACCCGTGGAAGCGACAGTGTGATGGTCTCGCATACGTTTTCTTCTTCCACCAAAATTTCGAGAGGATTTTTGGATCTCCACATATTTTGATTGCCAACTTGCCGCACAGATACTGTGCGCTAGTGATGTCAGTCAACATGTGCTGCGCTTACCTTGGGTGAGTTCGAGTGCATTTGAGAACGACACTCACCAGAGATAAGCTAGAAATTTTCCTAATTTTGATATTTCGAACTCAAAAGGTTTGTCATCACTGCTGTACGCTTATCGAGCTTATCGATATTTTGCTGTACGCTGATCTGCATTAAGTTTTCAAATCATACAGGTTCTTCTTATTTTGAAGTATACGAATTATTAAATAAAGAGCAATGTTAAAATAAAGGATTTTTGTACGAAATAAGAATATTATATCTAGTGCAATGGATTAGCATGTGTAACGAATACTTGTAATGTACAATATTAAGACTAATATTTAAGAAACAATTTGATTATTATATGATTAAAAGTACATTTCTAAGAAAATATCTGAGTATACAATTTTATCACTGTGATGCAAAATGGTTAAAATGTCTAAGAGAAATATTTAAAGAACTAATATTTTATTAAAATCAAACTATAAAAAATGCATGTCTAATACTAATATTTAAAGAAATAATTTTGTTAGTATGATGCTAAATTATTCAAAATAAATGCCTAAGACCAATATTTAAAAAAATGTTATATATTTATAGAAATAATTTTATGATTGTGAAATGAAATTACAAAGTACATGTATGAAATGAATATTTAAATAAATTTTGTTATTATGACGAGAAATGGTTCAACATACATGTCTAAGACCAATCTTTAAAGTAATTTTTTATTATAGAACCGAACTATGCCTAAGACTGATGCCGAAGACACCGTACATGCCTAAGACTAATATTTAAAGAAAGAATTTTATTATCTTTATGATGGAATATGATTCAAAATATATATTTAAGGCCTATATTGATGAAATAATTTTATCATTTTATAACCAAACAAATCAGATTATAGGTCTAAGACTATTCTTTAAAAAAGAATTTTGCCAGTATGTTGCGAAATGATTCAGAGTACACGGCTAAGACGAACATTTAAAGAAATAATTTTATCATTATGAAATGAAATGTATGAAAATATATGTCTCGGATAAGTATTTGAAGAAATAATTTTATTGTTATAAAAATTCAGATCTATTATTCAATACAAAGTTCGTATTATATGACGTCAGAATATTTTTTCATTAATTTCAACATAGGTGCAAACATTATCATTTCAATGGAATGCAAATTAAATGTGGTTTAATTTATATTAAATACATACAGTATTAAAATAATTTTACTTGATTCGAAATGTACTTATTTCTTTCAAATTTCTCAGTCTACCAAAGAATTACAGACTCATAAATACAATTAATAATTCTTTATAACATAAATACCAATTTCTTCGTCGTTTAAGATTAATCATTTTTACTTCGTTATTCTTCATCTGCATACAGTAAAAAGCAAACCCATAGCAACACCTCTCTTAGCAGATACATATATTACATCTTTCAGAAAGATAAATGAAGGACATTTTCCAAGAAATTTAATCTACTCTCGGCATCTAGCAAATTTAATTACACAAGGTAATTTTTCTGCCTATTTATATTATAAACCCTCTCTTCTCACAATATTAAGCCCTTACTCTCATTTCTTATTCATAATGTATGATGTACATGGAACTTCTTATCATATTAAAATACATGGTTTTTAAAATTTACTAAGCCTTTAATTCCTCACAAAATTAAAGATGGAACATGCAAATAAATTCTTAAAATGCAAGTTAACCATTCATCATCATTTAGAGATAACTGTGTGAACCTTTTCCGCTATACAAAGAATTCATTTATTTATTTACTGCACCATGTTATCTATAACGGAAAACGAATCAGTTTTAATAAAGGATCAAAATGGTTAAAAAAGAGAACTATTAAATTATAATGGTTTCTACACTTAATAAAAATTAGCACAGAAGCTCCACGCGGAGGGTTCTCCTTGGGGTCCACTGGAAGGGCATGAGTTCATATAAGAGGATCGACAGGAAAAAAATTGTATTTCAGGAGTCCTTGCAATGAACTATAGGTTTCATGATAAAATACCATTAATGAAATATGAAATGTATCTTATATTAATGAGCCAGTTGTTATGAATTAAGTCTTTAGTATAACTTCTCCTTTCCGTATTCCTCACTAGAATGATAAGAAGATTTGTGGATTTAAGCTGAGAATTTTGAATATTAGATAAGAGCTTCTAGCAATCATTGCTGTTAATTATTTTCTCCAATTCTGCTTTAAGACATACTCCAGCTTTAGCATCTCGTTAGTCAATGCTTTAAAATGCGCACAGATATCTGAGGCAACTTAAATTAGATATTTATTAGACTATTTTAAGTATAGTCTTAGTCTACGTTTCTACGATTTTATTTAACTTTTTATGTTAATATAAATACCCATAAGTAGTGGAAGCTCGTATGTAGAACAAGTTTTGCCTATTCTGTTACATTTAAGACTAAACAAAAATATCATTTTAACCTTTTTTTAGTGTTTTGAAGTTATTAAGAACCTAGCGATAACTCGCTATAAGTAAGTCTAGTAAGGTCTGCAGAACTTAAGCTTCCAGTTACAACACGAATTCTACAAGTAATTTAATAATAGTAATAAAATCAACTAACAGCATAGAAAAATCCAAAAATTCACGATACTCGTACTTTCTGATTCCTCCTTTAGTTAACAAAGAAAAAAAAATCTGTCTATAAAATATTTTCAAAGAAGAAATCATTATTTGAGCGCCACCTAGCCTATAATAAGATAGTCAATCAGAAGTAATCGTTTTATTCTATATCGATTAACTTGTATCGTTGTAAAGAAGCGTTATTGTTCTAGTAAGTTTTGTGTTCTTAAGTACCTGCGAGGAGCGTCTCCCCAGGGTCAGCCAGTGGTGCAGCTAAATCACCAATGAAAAATATAATTTTCAATCTATTTTTAAATTTATATCTATATATTTTAAACTTTTATTTTTCAAATTCCTATTCAAAACTCAATCTCTGATGCTTAAAGTATGCAATTGTTTTCCCATTATTTAGAATTTGGCTTTAGTCGTGTAGCTCAGTTGTTCACAAAAATGAATCTATTTGGGGAAGATATAGTTAAATAATAGCCCTCCTCCTTTTTTTAGCTTTATTTTTAAGCATTGGTTTCTTCTCACTTACGCCACATACAAAATTCAGTAACAAAATCACAGAATTTATAGAGCAGCACAGTTTTAAAATTCCCGACGCAGTGTTATGTGTTGGCATACATTTATGCATTTTTCAGTCTTTTCTCATTTTAAGGTACTGTTGCTTGCGTACGGGTTTGTTACAAAATGAATGCACAAGTCCGATGAAAAATGAACAAAATTTATTATTATCACAACAAATATGCTTAAACGTCCTCAAATAATCGTGCAGTATCACAATATATCACAGTAGTCATCTTCTAACTACTCAAACGTTCAAAAGAACTTAATTCAAAACAGCTAGAGAAAGCTAATCCGCGAATTCGCTACAGTCAACAAGAGCAGCTTTCTAAACAACAAACTAACTAATCATCGAATTGAGAGGTTTTCCTTTTATTTATAAGATTTTAAAATCGCGCGCGAGAATTTTCTAGTACTTTCTCGAAATCAAAAAGAGATATTTATTAAATGTTACACGCACACGCTCTTGTATTTTCAATTTTTCGGCTTAGCTTTCTTTTAATATTCGTCACGCGCTGCACTGCGTGGGAAATAATTACAATTCAACTAACATTAGCTATTTAAATACCAAATCCGTAACAGTACCAATATTCAGTTTTCTTAGTAAGACTGCCAACAACAATTTTTCTTTTGTTTTCTATTAGTCCAAAGGGGTTTGTCCCTGAAGTACTATTGTTTTCGTTTTACGATATTGCGTTCGTTCACTATAAATGTCCGTTTCTCTTTTTAAACTGTTGCCACAAATGTTAGAGTCCTGCATTATATTTGAAGAAATTAAATAATGAAAAATCTGCATAAATGTAGGTATATTTCTCACATTGTGATAAAACCACGCTACATTGAGTCATCGAATTTTGAATGACGTATTCCTACTGCGAATATGGGCATGTGGAGGCCCAAATTTGAAATTTAGAATTTCTTTTATTATCGATTTCATATTTCGTAACTTTAACGATTTTTTTATTAACAAATTCAAGGATTTCAAAGCAAGCCATAGCAACGTTGTACAGAAAAACATTTTTATCTCCAGCCCGCGAGACTCTGTATCATAAATTCTAAAGATATGCTCAATTTAAAACTATTTTGCGATATTGCTCTTGAACTGAATTTTACGGTTTAAGTGCGAAGAACGTGATATTTAATAAATAAAGGTAACAGACAAAATGTTAAAAAACGCCCCTTTGGATGTAATTTAAAATCTGAAACCTTTCAGATTTTCTTTTCGTCTTTTTTAACTTTATTTATTAAATATCACGTTCTTCGCCCTTACGCCAGATAAATTTCAATTCAACAACAAAATCACAAAATGTTTAAAACCTGCATATCATTAGAATATCCGGTAGAATGTTATAGGTTGCCATATTTTTATAATCGCTATATTATTTTTTAAACTAGCCGTTTGCGCGACCAACGGTCTAAAATAATTGTTATAAAAACAAAAAAATACATATTGCTTTCAATGAGTCCAGCTAGTATAATTTCATTTCATAGTCTAGCTAATATATTGAATATTTCTAATTAGACATCTGATGATTTTAATACATGTTTATTTAAATCAATCACAATGAAAACTAGAGAAATATTTTCTTAAGAATTGTGTTTATTGCTTTTAAATCGCTTATTTATTACTCAATAACCTTCCAGATTAGATGTTATATTAGCTTTAAGCTTTACTGAACCCCAACACGATAGCGCGTGTAAGATAAAGATAATTTACTTCCGGCCGCCGCAACACATTATTTTCACAGAGTCAAGTGTCTTAAATCAAAAATTGAAAGTTTGTAAATTAAAATTTTACATTTTTCCCGAATGACATTAGTTAACATGCTGGAGACAACACGTTTTTTTCGAGCAGAGTTGCCACTGCCCTCGATGGTGACGCCACTATGCTCACCTTGAAATTGTTGAGTGTGTAAATCAGAATTTCATTAAAGTTTTACAATACGAAATAAATAATAAACCAAATTCGAAATTCAGAAATCTGGCTTCTAGTGCACATGTTCGGATAGAAGATTACATTATTCAAAATTGGATGGCGCTCTAGGTACCGTCGTTTTTAAACAATGCGAGGAAGATACATACAAGTATGCAGATTTTTCAGTAATTAATTTGTTTAAAAGTAATACAGGGCAATAATATTTAGTGGGAAAAATTCAAAAAGTGATACATTGTTTGTAGTGAATCAACGCAAAATCCTATTTTGCGACTAATAACTCTTTTGAAAAGCGGGAATATTTCTCTGACTCTCACAGAATTTGTGTCAGGTATTAATATGCAAATATCGATACATCAGTCTCAAGAATCTCATTAGTAACGAGTACCTATTTATTGGGATCTTATTTGTGTACGATGTTTGACATTGCGTATTTTTTTAATATTTCTGTAAGTAAAACTATGTTTCTATTTTATCAATAAAAAATTTCAAAATTTGTTATTTACGTGTTTCTTATTATATTGAAATAGTTTAATTATTGTCTTTTATTAATTTCTAAATAAATATTTCAGTTAGGAATTGTTTAAGTGTTAATTTGCTTTTAGTATTCTACAAATAAATATTTCGTTTAAGAATTTTGCATATACGAGTATATGAGAGTATATTAAACTTAAAATTACAAGTGTCAAGCAAAAAATTATTGCGAACTATTTAAACGCATCTTCTAAATTAAAAAGTTTGCTGATACATTTTCCCCAGAATATTAATAAATTATTGTCAATATATAATCGTCTTCTCTTGTTTCCCAGCTTGGCAAGATTGTGGTGTGACTTCTGTACTGGCGATGCTAGGACTTCTTTGTAAGGAACAAGCAGTCACTGTCCTGGTCGTTTGCTGCATCTATGAGTGGATTGTACCAAAGGTGACGTATCAGTTCTGTATAAGCTCATTTATTTCACTGTCCAATCTTCCTAAAAAACTGATATGGCTTATAACGAAAGAACCTTTTGGTCCGTCCAATTCTCTATACAGTGTATTTTGATTATTCATTTATGGATTATCCGGTTTGCAGATTACACGTGCGTAGCGGTGTCCACCAAGGAGGGCAGAATACATGAATTAAATCTTCCCTGTATGGTCCGTGTAATGAAAGTGAAGCCATAAAACGTCACGTCATATTATGGCCGCTGTATTGTAGTTGCCTGACACGTCGTTGGTTTTTGTTTTGTTTTTATTTGTGTTATGTATACGTCATGTGCTCATTATTAATCTTTACTGATTGATGATTTGAGACCTAAGGAATATCTTAGACAATAATTAAAACAGGCAAGTTTCAAGTTATAGGAAAGTAGAAATGAAAATATGTTATTAGATATCATAATATTAATATTACTATGTATTTCTTTAAAATAGGTTTCTTTTAAAGAAATAATATTATGATAATTACTGTAGTTTATAGGGAAGTAGCAATGAAAATATGTTATTAGATATCATAATAGTAATATTACTATGTATTTCTTTAAAATAGGTTTTCTTTTAAAGAAATAATATTATAATAATTACTGTAGTTTATCCATGACTAATTTTCGTTTGTTACATTTTTACTGAAACCACGTTTTTCGGAAATTAAACAATTTTCGTATTTTTTTCTCTCGATTTTTGGACGATAAAATTAGTAAAACAAAAGGGAAAAATACCCGAAGGATTACGGTATAAACTGAATTATGCTCCCTTGGCTTCAAATTTTGACGATTTTTTAAAGAAATAAACACATATAATATGCATCAAAATTAATAGTTTGGATTATCCTTTTTTTTTTTCAATTATCCGTGACCTGCTTGCATTGCTCTAGCCCGAAAAGTCTAGAGTGCATTAATCTAGAGTGTATAATGTTATTCTGAACTCTTACATTGAGCTTCCGAAACTGAATACTGGGTTAACGAACTGTATGGATATCTTCGATTGAAAATTTTTGTATTTTTCATATATTTTGCAGAATTTTTGCCAGTTTTAATAAAAATTATTAACCGTTAAAATTATTCACGATTAGAATATTAGGACCACATTCTATTCATAAAGGAAATCATCTTTACGTTACTTACGTTTATTTTTATCCTTACGTTCTTTGTGTTCTTGTTGTATGTTTACTGTATTAATCTATCAGATGTAAAAATTTGACAGTATGAAAATAATGTAAAAGTTTAGTTTTTAGAATTGGCATATTCCAAATACAAAAGAATGTCAACAATGTATTTCCTGTAATAGTTGCTTCTTTTTTTAAAGGATAATAAATCATTATTCTTTCCGTTTTGAAGTGAAGATAAATGGCTAATTTATCTGAAACTTAACACTTTTAAAGGAATGCTAATATGAGACAAGTGTGACATTCAACTCTACAACAACTAAGATACAGTAAGTATATTTTAGGACACTGGTTGATGTCCTAAGATCTGAAAGCGTTGGTCAGAATTTCAGAACAGATTTAACCAACTATGTAAACCCTAACTGAGTTACAATGAGCTACTACTATGTCTTTCACCTGAACATTTTAGAAATTATCTTCAGGTATGTTAAAGAATAATCGATGGAGTTATGGAAATAAATATAAATAAAAAAATTATTTTAAAAACATAATCCTATTATTTTTAACGTAGGTCATTTCAGTTGTACATTTTTTTTTCTATTCTGGAAACCGGGAGGGGGGACCTTGTATACTGATTTGTTTACATAATGCTCCGTGCAGTACATATTACGTTATTAAGTGAATGATAAGAAAGATGTTTTGCTTAAAATATTTTAATATTTGGGATATGAAATAAAAGCAGCAAATACATTATTAAGGATATCGAAATAAGTACGCAAAATTTAAAATGCATTGTACTTTGGGGATATTTTAAAAGTAGCTAACTTCTTAAGGTATTTATTATTCTTCTCGCCTTACGCGTATATACTAATATAAATATTTTGTTAAAAACTGTATTTTTGCCCTTCAGTAGCTCAAATCTTTATAAAGCAAATTATTACTCCAAGCGCTGTTCCAAATTCGAAGTTGGCGAATGATAATCAAGAAGTCGTAGTTTTGTGCGGAACTGCCACTAAACTAAACAAACTACTATTGATCATCCAAAACAGTAGATGTTTCTTATGTGCCAGTGTCTCTGCTTTTTTGTTTGTGCACAAGTGCCACTAAGTTAAAGAAGTTTGTGTAGGTAGTAAAATATAATATTTACATTTTTTTTTATAAATATTACAATATTATTTTTATAACCTCCATCGTGTAAAATATCTAATTAATAAAATATTCAATATATTTTAATAAATCTACATGTAAAGTTCCATACCTTTAAAATTTGGAAAATTAAAGCATGTGTTTGGACTAGTTTATGGTACTGATTTTAGAACATTGAGACTAAAAATAATCTAAAATAGCTCATATATTCATTGTTTTATTTTACTTTTATTTCTTTTATCGAGAATTTGATGATTGATACATCAAATTCTTCGAGGTCGTTCGGTAGCATTCATCATATATATTAATTACTTCTGTAGTAAAATTCCTTTCTTCTTTTACTTAAGCTAAAAACCAAGCGGTATATTAGACTGGACTTTCTAAACTTTCTGAATATTGAACAATTACCTCATAAATTATTAGCACAATTCTAGATAGGCAAGATAATTGTTTTTTATAACTATTCAAATCAGTCAGCTTAAGAAGTAATGAAAATATTAGTAAAAAGTGAGTTTATTGCTTTTAAACTGCTTTTTTTAATCAGTAACACAAGTAGTAAACTTCAAAATCAAAAAAAACTTATTTGGCGAATGTTTGTGGCTGTAATCGCCAAAGATAAAAGTATTTATTTTCGACAGTGGCAACATTTTGCAGTGGCAACAGTTTATTGATTAAATTTTAGAGATATATATTGCATATTTTATCGAATGAGAGCCACTGGCCCTCGAAGGAAACAATGTTTTATTTAGAGCATACACCATATATTACTTGTTAGCTTACTATTAAAATTCACTTATTATTAAAATCGCTTATTTTGTTTATCAAAAGATACATTAAATTTGCATTAAACAAAAAATAAATAAAAACAAATCAGTCTAGACTTTGAGGTATACACATCCAGGTGAAGAACTATGGGTTTTCAAAATTTGGTGGCTCTTAAGGTGCAGCCGTTTTTTCATAATGCAAGAAACAATATACACGTTCTTCATCATTTGATCATAGTGATTAAGATTTTTTTTCTTATTAGTGTTTAATAAATTAAGACAGTCGTGATCCACACGTAGTTATTTACATTATTTTGCTTTTCAGATCCCTGGCCGGGTGCAAAGTATGGTTTTAGGTCGCAACAGTGTCTCGCCTTGGTGGAAGGATAAAGCATTAAGAAGTTTGATTTTGCTAGGAGTATTTATCTCAGCTGTGTATTTCAGGTGGAGGATTATGGGAACGCGGATGCCCATCTTTAGCAGGTAAGCTTCTGAAAACAATTTAAAATTCCTACGTGGACACAACATGACTTCCTTGTAGGGACTATTAAATGATACACATTTTTTGCTGCACTTCATTTAAACTTATTTCTTCGAAATATCATACTTTAAATAACCAATTCTTCTCAATATGTAAATAATAATTTTTTTTAATTTGACATTACGAAAACATGAATATTTTCGTCATTTAAAACACTTTTGTAACTGGAACTGTATGACTACTACCAATGATTGCGAAAATGAAGGCCGGCAAGGAGTTTTAAGCCCGGTAAAGAGGATTGGTATATATATATATACTTTCGGTACTGCCGATTCCAATAAAAAAGGGAAGTGCATAACTAGAGGTTATAGCAGTCCCATACAACTAATTTCAACGTTCTACGACTAATCGTTTTTGAGTTATGGGAGATAAGTACGTACGTACGTACGTACAGATCTCACAAAAAATGTTTTTGGAATTCATTTTACAATCTACATTGGAATAAAGAGTGATTTTTATGTCCGCATGTACAGGCGTCACATAAAGAATAGTCAAAATGGATATTTCCGTTGAAATGCGATGACTGAAATTTTATGTTTACGATACATCCTTTACTTCTTATAAGGAAGTAAAAAGTTGAGATTAAGATTGTAACAATTTATTTTAAAAGTTTTTAACTACTTCAGTATCATATATGATACACTTTAGGTACTTCCCCGTTGGCCCACCGTGCCAAATATGATACGGTATTGAAGTGACACCGGTGGCCCACCATTTTATATTTGATTCACTGAAACGAAATGCTTTACTTCAAATTTTAATGAGAAATGAATTCTACCAGAATGCTGCGAACCCTTATTGAACTGAATCACTTGAATGTTAGCCCTATTGTTTGAATTTCATATATTATGTTATTCTACGGATGGCCCTCAGGTAGGTAATTTAAAAATCGATAATAAAATTCTACTCACAGGGAAATGAGTAAACTAAATAAAAGCTTATGGATAACAGGTTAATTCTCACAATATTATTTGTTTAAAAGAAACCTATATTCCCATAAGAATGCGTAGTAATATTGACATTGCAATATCTAAGATATCTTCATCGATACTTACCTGTAGCTTGAATCTTGTCCGTTCTTATTTGTTGTCTCTCTCCATTAAGAATTAGAGAAGGAGGAAGTGCAGCCGAGTCTGTGAAATCATAGACCGAATGTCAGTTTGTGTTTGCTTTTGTGATGGGTCGGTTCTTAAATTAAGCTGACATAAAAGTTCAACGGTTGGAAAAAAAAGATTCCGGTTGACTTCACAGCGACTTTGCGTGAGTTTGTTTGTTAATAGTAAGAAGAAAACATTGGCTACATGAGCGAACGCATTTTAAAATTTAGGGATGCGTGTTCTCTAAATGCACTAATAAAGGGAAAATTGCTCGAGTATTTTTAAAATGTTCAGCTATAAGAATATAGGTGGGAAACATGTGAGGAAATACGGTATATCTGACTGTTCGTTATTTCGTCACAGATTTGACAATCCTGCTGCGGTTTCTTCAACGCCTACACGTCAGATGACCTACAACTATCTATTGGCTGTGAACGCATGGCTGCTACTCTTTCCCTGTCATCTCTGCTGCGACTGGACAATGTCTACAATTCCCCTCATTACAGATCTCTGGGACTTCAGGCATATCGCAACACTGGGACTGTATGCATCTGTACTTTACATATCCAGGAACGCTGTAAAATTAGAAGATGATGCCAAAGCAGCAATTATTATGGTAAACCTGTTTTAAAATTATTATAAAAAAGTTCTTTCACGTATATTGTTTCTGGAACGGAGCTTAATTAAATTCCATAAAAGTTACAAAAGAGAACAGCAATATGACAAAATAAGACATACAATTAGGCAAAGCAACCTTATGTATGGCGTCAACAAATTAGACCAGATTTTAAGCAAGGCTACGCCAAACGAAAGGTTAAAATCTACGGAAGGTGAATCACAAGGTGATTCTTTGCCTAATTTATGTCCATAAAAGTTTACTTTTCTCCTGTCTCTTGCTGAATTCTGAACAGTTTCCCTTTTTTCTTTGCAGAGCATATCTCTAATCGTCTTTCCTTTCGTGCCAGCGAGCAACCTGTTTTTTTCTGTGGGCTTCGTCGTTGCAGAGAGAGTTCTTTATATTCCTAGCATGGGATTTTGCATGCTGGTCGCGCAAGGTTGGAGTGCTCTTTACTCAAAAAGGTTAGTTTGTTGTCATTTTAATGCAAAAACTGTCTTTTGCGTCACTTTTTAGTGTTTGTTACAACATTCCAAAGCACCTTTCTTTTTTTCTTTCCGATGTTTGAACTACAGACTACGTTGCTACTAAAAGTGGCCCTTTTAATTGCTTAATACTTCTCGTTCTTGTTTTCCTGCGCAACGAAAATTTCATCTCTTTCCTACACGATTTTGTATGCAAACTACCGAAACCAGTAGAGTCTATTGTTACAGCACATATGCGTATATATGCGCATGACTGTATTAGAAGTTAACCTAAGCCGAGAAATCTAGGTAAAAGCATGCGCATTTGCGAAGGATATAGTCGTGTCGTTTCCAGTAACCTTAATTTACAAATTAAACAAGGAAATATCTCCTGTATTTTTATTTAAAAATGAAACAGTATATATGTCGATCATTTCATGGCCAATAGAAACAGATCTATTTTTGATACATTTAGAGAAACTGCAGATTGCCAGTAATCCTTCTCATACTTTCTTTGTTTTTAAGCAAAACAATAAAATAACCAATTACCTCTACTTGATGGCAAAAATTGTTTATCAAATAGTTTAATGAGAATAACAGATTAAATAATTCTGTTTACAGAATTCATCTACAATTTTATACCTCAAATAATAAAAGCGTGGGGCGTCTAAATAACGGAATACATTAATTAAATTGCATTATCGATGAACATGAATGGCATTATCTTTTTAAACTGTATCCTTTTTAAATATGTATATAAGACATTACCTTTTTGAATTTATCACGGGTGCCTTTCGCTTTTATTATTCGAGATATAAAATAGTAGATGAATTCGGTAAAGAGAATTATTTAGTCTATTATTTTCCCAGTAGTGATAAATTATTTCTTTTTCCTTTTAGTGCATTTGTCATACTCGTTTTAAATAAAATCTTATTGTATATAATAAATATTTTGAATAAAAATGTAAATAATATGTAAAGTAAATCTTTTAAGTAAAGGCTTAATGTATAATTTTGGAATTTTTTATTGTGTTTCATTTTATATATTTCTTGAATTTAAACTTATTGAATATTTGTAGCACTGAAGTTTTTTTAATTGTAAATAGATGAATTTCACGTTTCTTTAAATAAAGATTTGCTTACAAATGTGAGCTTTAATTATGAGAATTTCTCTCATCTTTCGCTTTTATTTTTTCTATTATGTATCTCAAACTGTATCAAATATTTTTGCGTTTTAATTTTAAAGCAAACAAAATTGTTCAAAAACTTTAGCATACACGTTCTTTGAAAATATTAATCTAATTAAAGTTTAAAGGCCTTGATAATTTCTACTCGAAATATTTTTAACTGCAATTGGAAGGCTGCATTTAAATATCAAGACCTAAATATAACACGTACAAGGTGTTTTTCCCGCCTTCTTAGCGAGCCTTCGTGGTGCCCGCTCAACGAGTAATTGAGAGTTCCGCGGTTCGATTCCATGCGAAGGCGTTGCATATTTTTCATCTTGGCTGCTTCCAAGAAATACCTCATATCTCCACACACTAAAATAGAAAATCAAACATTAAGGACAGATAGACGCCATGAGCAGTATTTTTGTGAAGATAAACTTGTTTTTCCTATTGAATAAAATCAATGATCTACTGCGAAAGACTATGTTTTATTTTGAAAATTACAGAGAACACAGAATATTGCATAAAAGTATAAAAGTTGTTTGACTGTATCTGAACATCCTCGAGCGAGATTATGAATCCCGTCAAAGCTATCTTCACAGGAATAGAGAACTCGTGAGTGTTAGACTAGGAAGAAAAACACAAAAGGAAATTATATTGATCTATCAAGTAATGATAAAAACATAAAGGAGACTAGAAAGACTTTTCATTCAAGAGGCAATGTTATCGATGTAATCGCGATGGGTGTCTTATATAATTTAGTTGTTTAAGTATGTGTAATTGATCCATTAAGGTGAAAGGTCTAATATGAGTTTCAGGGCTTTTCTACAAAACTGGTAAGTGATGTACCATTCCATAAAAACTGATTTACCATTTCAAAATCTTTTTATAATTTAATTAAAATATTTTACATTCAAACAGTAGTAACACATAATAAAAGTAAAATAATAAAACTGTTGAAACTGTCATCAGTTCGACTAGAAGGGATTACATTTATTATTTATTAAATCAGTTTTACAGGAAATTGTAAAAAATCAAAAATACCCTAAAACGTTTTACACTAAATTCTATGTTACGTTTACCGGTAATATGGTAAATGCAGTCGAAACCCACTATAACAAAGCTTAAGAATCCGAAAGTTCGGTATTCTGTATCCAATTTGATAAGAAAAACATAGATTTTTACAGAAACGTATAAAAACTGAATGATGAATAAATAAAAAAAAAATGGAAAAGAAGAAAATCTGAAAGGTTTCAGATTTTAATTTTGCAGCAGAGGTTGTATTTAAGATTTTTCACACTTTCGCTGAACATCGCTGAGCAGTCTTCTCTTAGACTTATTCCTTCTAACAATTATTTTTGTTTTTAGCTGTATTATTAATAGCTTTTATTTTTAGCTTTTTTTAGCTTTATATTTGTTTTAACTTTTTGCCTACTTACGTAAAGTTCAACATCAAAATGACAAAATATTTAAAATCAGCATGTCTTCAGAATTCTCATTAAAGTGTTAGGGGTTACCATACAATGTTTAGTGATTTTACCCTATATTACCTCTTTGAAAAGTAACCGCTCGAGTAGCCAGTCGCCTAAAAGAATTAGAATAGAAAAGTATATAACGAGCCCAGCTGGTCTCATTTTCTAGAACTATTTAATATTTATAACTAGACATCTCATGACTTAAATGCATTTTTATTTATATCAGACAGATTAAAAGGTAGAAAAAATGTTCTTACGTTTGCATTTATTGCCTTTCAATCGCTTGCTTTGTTACTCAGTAATAGAAATATTAAATCTGAAAGTTAAATTCTAGAGTCATTAGGTTATATCGATGCAGGAATGTAAAAAATATGCAGTGCCCTTGCCGAAATTCGAGCTCTACAAAGTTACCATTTTAGCCGATTCAATAGCCTTTATTGCTTTTGCATCACCTTCGGACATTGTACGCTGAGCAACTGAACTTATGTACTGATCTGTATATGCGAGAGGCTCATTACACGATCTCACGAGATTCTTCTCTCATCTTATTTTGCTATGTTATGTTAGGAACGATATGTTTTTCCACGCAAGTTACACATAGGATGCGGCTACCAGCCTAGTTGCCTGACAAACCTGTGTATAACACCTGAGCCTTCAAGTTACGTTCCAAAATTATGCGGAGAAGAGGGAGGAAATACTTTATATGCTTCCCCTTCTAAAGGGCGACTGGGGATTAGGGGACCAAATCGTCAGAACCTGGATTGGTATTGACGAATTATTGTCCACCACCTTTTAGTTCGGAGGCTACTTGAATCATTTAGAATTTTTGTTTATGTCAGGAAACTGAAGAAATCCGGAACACCATCGTGGGAATTTGAACTCCGGACCTCCTAAATACACGTTGCGTTGCGCGTGCTTCCAGTAACAGCATGAAAACTCATGCGGAAAGGAGGAAGGAAATACCTTATAAAATATCTTACGTTTTAGTGAATGACAACTCTGCGATACGTGGAAATAGTAAAAATTCTGTCTGAGGCGATGACAACACATTGATTTCAAATAGTTGAATTTGTGCCTTAAAGATAAATATCTTCATGTGCCGAAAGGCAATAGTTAATGGCAAGCTGGAGACAAAAATGCTTTATTTCGAACGGTATTGCCATTTTTAACTTTTAAATCGCACAGTTTGTCAAACAAAAATTCGCTAAATTTGTGCAAAATATAAAATAAATCAAAAACAAATTCGAAATTCAAAACTCGAGCTTCGAGGTGCGCCCGTTCGCGTGGAGAACTACTTGTATTAAAAATTTGGTGACTCTAGTTGCCTTCGTTTTCCCACAATGCGAGGAACATACATACAAAATATACATTATTTAATTTTTTTTTAAAATAATACATCGCGATAGCATTTGATGGTAAGAGTTTGAAAAGCGATTCAGGCGCAAAAATGATACGGTAAAAAAAGTAAATTTCAAGACAATACCATCCTGGTACTAAACAAATTGATTTGCATTGTCAGATCTACCAAAAGAAGCGAATAATATTTTTAAATAATATTAAAATTTCAAAACACATGCCGTTATTAAATGTCTCGTTGTCCTTTTCCGGTTTCACAATATGTTTATAATTTTAAACAATAAATTATTCAGCATAAATATCATAATTCGGATTCTCCTCTTGAATTACGCAGTTATACCTATGAATAATAATTTTATCGATCATATTATTAAAACACCAAGAATGAATTATAAAAAATATTTAAGAATTTGCTTTCAATTTTTATTTAACTTTTGAATACAAAACCAATCTGTAATTTTCTGCTGGCATATACAGATTGCAGGAAAATTTTATCCATGGTTGCGAAGCAAAAATTTAAAATCTTTGTAAAGAACATTTTATGTTTTGTAAAAGAACTAACGAATGAAAAACGCTTATTCGAAGAACATGACATGGAGAGCATTTTCACTCAAGTAAAAGAAAACGATAAAGATCAAAATTTAATTCTCTAATTACTTTCATTCCTTAACAAACCATTTGGAAAAATTGAAGCTCATATAATTCACTACTTCCTCTTTTCCTGAATGACAAAAATTTGAATGGTCACTAACATTCCCACATATGGTGCACTAATATATGTTTATTATGTCCTCTTAAAACTGGGTTCACACCTATCTTACAGAGCTTTCGTTTGAAACACAAAGAAAAGTGGAGGTGAAAATAAGGTAAAAATGTTTTTCTTCATGGATGAAATGTGGATCATAACATCCCAAAAGTGGACGATTTTAAGGGTTAGTAAATGTTTCGTTTCAACTTGCAAAATTTCTGTAAAGCAAGAAAATCCAGTCTTTAGAAAAGGTTATGATCTTGCTTGACTGCGATACAGAAATTATTACGTCTGTCCACACTCAGGACAAGGTTGTCAATAACATGTTAAAACATTGCGGTCCTTTCTTTGTAGAGTCAACTTCAGCTGCGGTCTAGTTTTTCTGCCGACTGATGTGCTATTAGAATTTCCCAAAGATCTACACTTATTCTACGGAGTTTACGTCTGAAGACTTTGCAGTTCAAGCCATGCGTTGAATATCTTCACTGTTCAAGAGCTCTCCGACGGCTGCTGTACGATGAGATGTAATAGCGTTGTCGTGCATGGAAAAGAAGTGCTGATCCACACCTCTAAACAGACGTACATGTGTCAACATAATCTTGGTACAATAGAGGACATCAGTGGATATGTGGAGATCAATACGGCTACTAAGTATGCTACCACTTCAGATTAAAATCCTGAAACCTTCTAAACTGTCTCTTTCGATGATGTTTAGATGTGTGATTGCAGGTTTTCTACTTTTTTAGATGTTTATACTTCCAAAATCATTCGTCAGACTAAATTTGCTCTCATCTGCAAATATCACTCGAATCCATTCCTGTTGTGTCCAGTTATTTTGTTCTTAGCATCACAGAAACCGGCGTCCCCGATGAGCAGGCGTTCATAGCATGCACCGTACTGGTCGTCGGGCATATAGTTTTCGAGCACACACCTAACTGGACACTGAGGCAATTCCTGGCCACGTTCAAAACGTGATATCGGATGTTCAATAGTCTGTTGCATGTGCCTTGTGATATCTCCCGCTGTCTGCCACCTGTCTCTTATCACTTTTAAGACGATGTACCGATCATCTGCCCCCAATGTTGCTCGTGGTGATCATTGCTGAACGCTCGAACAACGACTTCGGGTAAAGTCATCCAGATGATGTCCTCTGGATTGCCTATTGGCCATATCACACGCTAACAGCAACTCGACGTCATTGAAGTCATTGCATCCCGTGCAATAACTTTCGCCTTAATTGCTAAGCGTGCACAGCCTGTGTACTTTCTACCCTTCCGACACTTTTTCTGCTCAGTGGCAATATTAAACTTGAACCGTATAATTCTGTGCTCAAAGTCAAGTCTGCAAAAAATCAAATCTGCAAAACACTAAAACGAATGTCAGAAATGTTGTTTCTTTGAGTAGCACTACGAATGTGAATAGTTTTTTAACACGTTAAACGCTATGTCAGTCACTGGTGACTAACATTATACTTTCCTTTCAAACCATGCAAGTCCCCAGTGACTGGCAGTGTGCAATTCAGAATATTGTATTGCTTGACTTCTAGCATATCGGTTAATTCGGATATCTCGGGCACGCTCTCTATCAGATCTTATCGAAAACCAAAGCATTAATCTAAAAGATCGAACGTTTCTTTCTTTAACTGCTGCTAGTACGTAAATAACTGAATTTTGTTAATCTAAAGTAAACTTGTGACACTGTTGTTTTTGGGGGAAGGGGTGGAGCATTAAGTTTCATATTTGCAAAAAACTTTTAATGTTTGCAATACTATTTGATATATTTTACACTTTTTATGCTTTAAATATTTCCAATAAAATTTTAATTCCGTTTTAATTATATAACACGATTATTATTAAACACCATTACCTGTTTATCATCATTTCAGTGTCTACTCACATACATATATATATATATAAAACCTATAAAATAATATTACCTATAAATATAACCTATAATATAATCTAACCTATAAAATTAAAAACATTAAGTTAGTGCTAGTTAATGATCTCATTATTTTCATTTTAAAAGTATATCTGATCAAGTTCAAGCAATTTTCGCTTCAAAATACAAGAAAGTTTTAAAAAATTCAGATTTAATCTATAAAGATAGATTAAATCATTTTTAGCCACAGCCTTTCGATATAAAGCAGTCACTGTTGATTTATAGACATAATCTAACAAGTTCAATATTTAATTTTTAGCTATTTTGAAAAGGTTAAACTCTTACCCTTCTCTAAAATACAATCGTAAAAAATTGGAATTCATTTTTTCTTTTTATTTCACTTCTAGCCCCAGAGTGGAGACTTAAATTGCTCCACATAATTTATGACCGTTTGAAGCTCTTCTTAATGCTTCTTGAAAAATTTTGAAGTTCAATTATATTTCTGAGAAGGACATCTTTTTGCGTAAAAGAGGAATTGAGCTCTTTTCTTGATATTTCTTTTTTCGAGGAGGCGCTTTATATCGATCAGATTGTAAAGTAGTACGAACTTTCTGGCAGGTGGCATGAGAAAGCTACAAATTTTAACAGGGAGAGACCCAAGCTTTTTTTTTTTTTTTTTTTTTTTTTTTTTTTTTTTTTGCCTTTTTCTTTTTGACTATCGTTGTTTTTGTCACCTGATGTTTTGATGCTGATCAGGATTCTGCTCGAGAAAAGTTCCCTTCAAGTGAAGGTTATAAGGAATCTTTGATATTCATATGCGAATAGTGAGGTTTGGAATAAAACCGAAAAATTAAAGCAAATTGTTCATAGTAAAATCCGATTAAATATTTCCTGTTTCCTGGAGCTTGAAGTATTTTAGTCCAAGATACTTCCGCGCATATATTTCCCCTTTTTTAAACTAATTTTTTCTCCTAAAAGTCAACAAGAGAGAACTATGCGAGTAATTTAATTTCCGAAGAGCTCGGTTAGAGTAAGAACATAATAAGTAAAAAGACGTCATGGGCAAAATACCTGGTAACAATATTATTTATTTAAAAGAAATGTTTATTCTATTCAAAATACTTATTAATATTAATAATACAATACCTAACGTATTGTTATGTTTTTTGTATTGATTTATTTAGTTTGCTATTTTTAATTGAATTGCTATTAAATTGTTTCATTTCCCCGTGCAATGCTGCAGGCGACTTATTTGAAGAGAAAGCTACGCCGAAAAAATTAAAAATACAGGAGCACGAGCTTTTAATAAATAGATATCTCGTAATTGCACGCTTTTGCTTTTCGCGAAGAATCAAGAAAATATCAGAATATGCCCGTGCGTGATTTAAAAAGCTTATAAAAGGAGGAGAACATCTCAGCTCAGTTGTTTTATGAGTTTGTTTAGAAAATTGTTGTTGTTTACTGTAGCGAACCGTACGCACTACGAACCCGTACGCACGCAACAACGTTCTTTGAAAGAAACGTGCATTCTTATCAGAATAGTTATTAATATTAATAATACAATACCTAACGTATATTAAGCTGATATTTTACGTATTGTAGAGGTATTAGGATTTTTTTTAGAAGCAGAAAAGATGAAAAATAGCAAACGCCTTCGCGGGGAATCGAACCACGGACCTCAGGAATACCGGCCCAGCGTGCAGAACCACTACACCACGAAGGACGCTAGGAAAGTGGGAGAAATACCTTATAGTATATATCTGACGGTAACTGAACTCTATGCAACTTGTCCGGCTGTAAAATTCCAGGGGCATATCACATTAAGTAGTCTCGACCGTAGTTCCCAAGAAGAAAATCGGTGGAACAAATGAAAAGTGGGTGAACAAAACACCCGGATTTCGAAAAATCAAACCTGCAGTGAGCTGGAACGTAAGTAACAGAAGTAAGTTGAAATAAGGTGAAATCACATGTTCGAAAAGTTTCTTAAATGTAAGGATACTTGCTACATCCGCCCAGCTTAAGAAAGAATCTGCAAAAATACTTTTCGGTACTATTCGGTTTTGCGGGCCGTAAAAAATTGCCAAACTATTGTTGATGCCAATGCTGCCAAAAATAATTGCGACAACCCTAACGCAAGAAAGGAAGTATAATAGTATTATTTTATATTCTTTATCTTACTTCTAACTAATTAATCAAAATAAAACAAAACTGCTTACCTTGTTCCAATGGGTTCGGCCAGGGCCAATGGGCTGTAGTTCCTCTGTGCTGTGCATCTGCAAAATCTTGAGAGGGATAATCCATAAATGATAAACTTTCTTAACACAAATATATTTCATGAAGACGTTAACGGTTACATAAGTTTTACATAATGAAAGGTTTAAATATTCGCACGACGCAGCGTGCGACTTCTCAGTCCCGAGTTCTCGTGATCTCTAGCGAGAGTTCATAGTTCGAGATGACGTCACTCAGCCATCGGATCTCAGCAAGGGTTGAGTTGCAACAAATAGTAAATAACTATCCAAGATGGATGTTTTAATTTAGATGAAATGTTAATTTCATATAATACGTTTTTATTATTATAATTTATATAAAAAAGGCTAAACATGACTAAATGGAAGCATAAGAGTAAATAACTGTTTCAGATAATTCTCATAATTTATATAAAAATTGCTAAACATAACTGAATGGATGCTTGCATCGCTATTTCGCTACCGAGTTATCTCTAAAGCATAATTTCATCTCGCTGGTGGTTCAAACATAATTTTCTATAATGAATGATGCCTTTCTTTGAAAAAAGTCTCGGTAAAGTGCAGAATCGCCCACTTATTTGTTTGCCGCTTTTTACAAGGGTAAAAACAATTGGATTTTTGTCAATTTTCTTTTACTTTTTAAGTGAAAATAGGTCGATGTGCACATAAATAAAGTCAAGGGTGTGTGCAGTGCCATTTTTGTGCAATTCTGGGATTTTCTTTTAAAGTGAAAATAGGTCGATGGATATCGAGTATGTGCAATTCTTAAAAGTGCGTCAAGCAGTGGGTGATTCTGCACTTTACCCAAAATTCTATTGCAGACTTTTCGTCATGGGCAATTCCCAAATTATTAAATCCATAGAATATCAAAAAAGGATTTAAAAATTAAACTAGTATTGGCACAGCTTCAGTATAGCCAACCCAGAATTTTAACCAAAAAATATCGCCAAGAGCGGCGATAAATGATATGATGCAGTAACCCATACTATTCGCTAAACGCAATGTAAACAAGAGGATAGAATCACGGTTACAGCTAATATCGTAGTCAGTTACATTTATTCAATTTGAATACGAATTACCGAGATACCCATTTACTCATAGTTAAATGTACGTGCCAATGTATTCTTACTTTTCCGGCATAGCTTCTCTTAAAATTTATCTCGCGCCGCATTGCACGAGATAAGTTTTAACATTTTTTAATTAGAATTATACTAAAATTAACTACCTACACAAAATTCGTAACACTATTTTCGGCGATTGTTTAATGCTCAGATATTGTGGAGAATACTGTTTCGTGCAACCGTCTACCAAAGTAGCACCCAAAATAAAATGTGTGAAATGCTAATACAAAAATGCAAATTGAATCCCCTGAGGTAAACGGTTGCACGAATTTTTGGCGATTTACTTTGGCGCAATTGTTGGTGCGGTTTTTACAATCGTCAGCCATCTTGAAAAACCCCGTTTTTACATTATTTTGCGCATAGTAAATTATTCGAAACTTTAAAAAAATAAATATCACTAAAAACACTAAAAATAATGGATTAATTTTTTGCTGAAAACGTTGTTTTTTAAGATGGCAGGCAAATCTAAATAAATACAATTACTACGAGTATAAAATACTAAAGAAAGGTTAAATTATTACTTTCATATAACACAGAAACGGAATAAAAATACCGCTATATAAACATTGCGTGAACGTTTAATTGGATTACAATATTACGTAAATTGAACATCGAATGAAAAACCATCATACCAACGTTTAAAAGAATTAAAATAGTACTTAAATTAACTACTTTAAATTAAGTAAATAAGAACGCTTCGTACACTAGAGCTAAAATGACAGCAATTAGTTTATTGTCGGTAAAAAAGGAGTTGAGTTGAGTTGAGTTGAGAGCAGAATCTGGACACCCGTGCGGCTTACTAAGACTATTCGGGTCTAGTCCAGGTTCCGCAACTATCCGGGGCAACACCTCAGGGGGCCTATAAGGGCATACATTGGTCCTGTATACATCTTTTACCAATGCATACATTGGTAAAAAAGGAGGAATGTCTAATACTTTTCTTACCGTTACAGCGGTTATATCTTCCAACATGACCACAATACCATATACGGCCGTCCTCAGAATCGGCTCTTCTAACGATCTTCATCTGTGATCTACATTTTCGCACTTCATTGAAGAAGCAATTAGCGAGGTTTCCTCCAAAAATTTAAAATAAATTTCCTCTGACCCTTGTAACAATTTATAAATAAATCTTTGATTAGGAAAGCCAGGCTGGCCAAAATAAAGTCTCAAAGGACAATTTTTTGATTTCGATACTAATAATTCTTGGTACTTACCAATAACAACATTCATATTTGAAAGAGACATTTTTGAAGGAATTCGAAGATATGAATTAAATTTTAAAATGGCGCGGTAATGCACAAATATTCTATAACCAATCAGAGAGCTGATTACAACACGCTTAGTATTAAAATTATTTAAATAATCATACATAATTAAACCATTTAAAAATGCAAAATTAAATTGTATTTTAATATTTAACAGCCATAAATAATGTTTAAAACATTAGATTAAATTTATAGACATTAAAACCAATTGGTTTTAAGTAAGGTGACGTCAATGATTACATCATCCACTACATAAAATTTCATAAATTATCATAAACAATAAAATTTTTATTTCAAATGAAAATGCAAAATTAAATTGATTTTTAATACTTAGAAACCATAAATAACATTTTAAACACGAAATTTGTGCATAATAAAACGCATTATTTTTTAAATAAAATGACAACAAAGTATCGGTTACCATAAATAACTTATCCAGCAATGGGTTTACCATAAGTCGTATTACTCCCCAAAAGAAAAATCGCCAAAATCCGTGCAACCGTCTACCAAAGCAGCACCTACCCTGAGTAGAAATAAAAATAATCAGGAGAATGCGATTTACCAATAAACTAGCCCTAACACAAAAAACTTATATACATAGTAATATCAACTTTACTCTGTTAATAACAGAAGAAGGGGAAAATTATACGAATATTTTTTAAATTTTCACAGCCTGGCGCTAAAAACTAGGGGTAAAATACGTGAGGAAATACGGCAATATTACCATATATATCTTACTATAACCCGATTCCTATATAAAGCGAGAGATAAAATTTTAAAATAAAGAAAAATTTATAAAATTTCAATAAATCCAGCTGCACTTATAGCATAAAGTGCGAGTAATTTATCGTCTAACTTGGACATATAAACTAACGAGGGAAAAATGAAAGTCAATTCATTTTCAACTTTAAGTCAAAAAACAGGGGGAAGATATTTTGAAAGGAATGGCACATTTGGTGCTAATAAAAGTTTTCTAGCACTCATTATAACATGCATTGCGTTATCATGAGTACAAGAATATGAATTTGTTCTCACAGATTTGTTCAAACATTAATGCTAGAGAAGTACTCAACTTAGAAATAACATCTGACTTACTGAAAGTTGCAGTCGAAGGGCAGCATGATCCCGAAGTAAAGCACTGGCTACCATGCCTGCTGTTAACTATTAGCTATTAACTATCAGAGTTTTTAGGTAAATATGATGTTTAAAGAAGAAACTCAAGAATCAGATTTAAATGAATGTATGTTTTGTTTTCATAGATTTAGGTGGAGAAAGCTTCGGCTCTGAGAAAGCTTTTCTCTGCGAAAAATCTGATACTACTTTCAAAATGAGAGAAGGGCGGGAATTTCATTTAGATTTTACATTTTATCTAAGGCGGCAAAGTTAAAATTTCACCTTTCTAAGACGAAAAATGTTCATTACAATTTTCGTTAGGACTAAAAAGAAACATGTGATTTCATTTGTGTTGAAAAACTTTCCCTTTAACGTTTTAGAACGAAAAATCTCTGCTTTTATATTGTCTATGGAAAAACCCATGTTCATTTCAAAATGTAAGGAGAAAAAGTTACGCTTAGATTTACAAAGTTGAAAAAAGTTCATTTAGACTTTTTTAAATCGAAAAGGTTTCATTTTTATTTTTTTAGGAAGAAAAATTTTCATTTTTTTACCTATGGGAATACCCATGCTAATTTGAAAATGTAGGCATAAAATGTTTCACTTTGATCTTACGAAGTTGAAAAAAATTCATTTAGTTTTTTTAGGTCCGAACAATTTCGCTTCTGTCTTTTCTAAGTTGAAACATTTTACTTATTTTTTTTCCTAAGATGAAAGAACTTCATTTTATATTTCTCTTTTTTAAGATGAAAAATATTCATTTCTTCCTTTAAGATTATAAAAGATATTTTAACTTGAAGATGTTTCACTTCCATCTTATAAGACTAAAACGTCTCTTTAAATTAATTCAATTTTGTCAAAGATACATTTAAAATATTTCATTTAAATATCGTTAAGTTATAACTTTCCTTTACAACGAAGCACCCATTTTACATAAATGCGATTACATGCAGTATGTAGACAAATAAAATGTTAATAAAATGTTGAAAAGCTTCATGTGTACTAGAAATCAAACTTTCCAATGGAACGTTTTCTTTTTCAATTAACTTAAAAGGAAAATCACTTGAAGATTATTCATATGAATTTAATCTTGGTAAACAATTCTCCACTGCATGTTGATACCAACTTCATTCACAACAAAAGCTTTATATTCACATAATAAAGGTACTTCGAAGAGTACTTTGTTGTTGAAGTTACATTGAAGTATTTTATTGTAGGAATAAAGCCCTTTTCAATACAAAATTACACCCAAATAATATGGCGTTTTCATGTAACTGTATGTATAAGTTTGCATTATAAGAACCTACTACGCATTTTTTAGAATTTTAATTTAATTGATGATACTAAATTTTACTTTTTTCTAATAGGAGAACTCCAAAAACTTTTTAATTCATTCATATTTCCCTACGTTACATACTGTCTTAATATAGAATATCCATCTAAAAACCATTTTCATAATATAATATTAAGAACTTCATACGAAATAAGAAGAAGTGTAGAATATTTACTGTTTTACCTAAATCAAAATAGAACCTTTACCGAATTTATGTTATTTATCCAGAATTTCCAGCAAGGTTTAGAAAATGTGGTATAGAAAGCAATTATGTTTACCTAAAATCAGCTTTTTACTATCAATGAGAAAACTGAAGTTCACTAGCTTTGTCAGTATATACACAAAAATCGTGAATTATTTTGTACTACAATCATCACTTCAGATATATTTAATACTGACTCAACTAACTTGAACGGACTTTCAATTAGTATTTTTAAAATATAAGCATATTTATACTACGTATTATTAGATTAGCGTTTTGGAGAGAAAATGCTATTAAACACCCCCATATACACTAAGAGGATTCATATACACTAAGAAGACCATTCATTAGGATTAGTAAAGATTCATTTATTTTTTGATGAAATGTAAAATCTTGTAATGCATTAGTATAAAACTTGAGTAGTAAATTATTTTCTATAAGCAGTGTAAGGTAAAAACGAATATTCCTATGATAACTTAGTAAATCTAAGGAAGTATTAGTAAGGCAAAGAGATAGTAATTTAACACCTAATAAGAAACGTCAACAAATAAATAACACATTTCACAATAAATAAACATTTTTTTATTAAAATATATAGTTACAAGGATAAAGATTACTTTTTTTCACAAATTTTCTATTTGGTCTCGTAAAGTGACAATCACATGCTCTTTAAAAAATCCTGGTCGTCATAAATACAACTGCTAGTGTCCCCATAAAGGTTTTGGGAAGCTCATTGACAATATTGCTTTATCATTATTATTAACAGCTTTTTCTCGAGTCATTTTCATTATGCAAGGATGATGTCTCTGGCTGGGATGATCGACTGCACATCCCTCACAGATAAGTACCTTATAGAGATTGGTTAAATATTTCTCGTAAATCGTGCTGTTAATTTTCTACATGCACTCTTCGCTAGTTAAATGTTTTATCTGCTAGCATCGCCATTTTCTTATTTCTTAAAGTAAGACATTTTAGAATAGAGCAGTTTGGATAGTCTGCGTTATTTCACTGCATAAATCTAAAAGTTTATAGGTTTGATCTTGACTTTAATTCCAAATGATCAAACATGATGCGGAAACCATCGCAGGTGATTTTAAAAATTAGTTGAAGAACACGCTGTACATTTGCGCAAAATAGCGCCAACTTATTTTTGGCTATGAAGGATGCTTCCGAATAACTGAAATTAAAGTTTGGTAATTTTTTCATGAAATCATGCCACGTAGCCTAGGTTTATTATTGTGCACACCCTCAAGAGAAGATCCATAGTTAAAATTATTCTTTTCTGTAAATTTCTATATATGAATCTGAAGGGTATTGTTCTTACTCACAGTAATGGAAAGACGACATGTTCGTTCTAACGACCAACAATGCCGACTGATCCAGTCATTCTCAGGTATCTGGAGTTTCTCATCTTTTAAGCACGCTTTTTCGTGCACGGAAAAATCTTTTGGTATTCTAAATTCATCTGAAAAATATGAATTCAATTTATAAAAAACGATGCAAGAAATATACGAAATTTCATACATTTATCAACTGAAAAAGTATTTCAGTACTAAGAAGATTTACGTTAGTAAAAAGGGAACATGCTATAGATAATTTAAGAAATGTGCGCTGGTAATATTAAAACACAACATATTGTAAAATATACTTAATTAATAAAATATACTTAAACTAAAACATGCTACAGATAATTTAAGAAATGCGTGATGGGTAATATTAAGACACGAAATATTGATGAATTGAAAAAGAATAGTTAACTAAGAATATTTACATTAGGTCCTATGTTTTGTTAAAATTTTAAATAATAGCAGAAAATATAACGTAAGCGTAGGGTGGAAAACTACTCGAGTAACACATCTTGAATCGAAACAGGAAAGGCGAAAGCAAGATCGCAGCATACAGCACAGACAGAACTTGGAACTAGCTGTTGTGCTGGCATGCAGCTATTATAAAATAGCTCTCGTATCTCCTTAGAGAGTTCCTGAGAAGAGTATGACGATATTGAAAGTTCCTTAAATGAATTTTCCAGGGAAAATCACAGAAGTAAGGAAGAAAGCGAGAAACGTTTATCTTCCATAAAAAGCAGAAAATATCGCTGAGAACTGACCAGGCGGGTGGCACATGTGGCTGCATCTGTTGGTGCGAAAGGAAAAGATAATCATGGGGCAGGAGGGGTCAGAACAATGCTGGGAACATTGGCTGCTGAATAAGAAGCATTATAACGGCGAATCAGGAAGGTTGAAGTCACGTGAGTTATGTAAGCAAGTCTTTAATCCACGGTAAGATAAATATTTCACGGCAATTTCGTGAGAAGGTGTGGGAATTAAAGGAAAAATGTGAAAATATATTAGTAATTAATTTGTCTAATCTAGGGATGGTAAAACTTCAAATATGAGATTGTCAAAAATGTTAGCGGTTGAGCAGGCTTTTAAAAAAAAGTCAGGTTTTAAGTTTAAGTTATCATTAAACTTGTTAAGATGGTCTCGAACAAAATCTAATGTGAGGTCCGGATGCAGACAGTTGTTTCGGATAAAATAAGGAGCTCCTGCAATAATATGCAGGAACTTGTTCTGAACAATCTGAAGCTGTTGAATGTCCCTGTCTGTGGCGTTGGCCCAGGCAGGAGAAGCATAGGAAAGTATGGGGCGAATAAACTGAAGCATAAATTCTTCGTTTCCCGTTAAGACAAAGTCTAGACGTGTTAGAGAGCAGGAAGTTTAACTTCAGGATGATCTACAGAGATTTTTCTTTAATATTTTTTATGTGATTTTTTCCAAGTGAAATTAGAATTCAATGTAACGCTTAGAAATTTAGCCGTGGAGACGAACGAAACATTAATATTGAAGAGGGCGATCTTAGCAGTAATGGGGGTGCGTTTCTTGAACTTTCTGATGAGAAGCACTTCAGATTTCGCAGTGCTGGTAATGATTTTCCAGGTACACCAGGCTTCTAAGACGAAGATCTGGTTTTGAATACGAATGAATTCTTGGTTAGGCTGCCTTGACATGGCGATTGTTATTTAGACATAGATTGTTTGTAGTCCTAGACGTTATGAAGACGGTCAGATATAAGTCTTTCTTCTTTAGGACACACATATTTCTGCTGAATTTTATTTTCCCCGTGGAACACAAATCTGATGTGGACACCACATGACTTCCTATTACAATCCTCATGACTTCTTTGTGCCGCCTATTAAATTAAAGAAACGTTTTCCTGCATTGTTTGCATTACATTATATACATTTTTTTTTATTATTTGAACTCATTTCCTCAAATTATTCTTGCTTAATTAACCGATGCCTCGAGGAAAGTGAAAGATGACATCAATAGTTACAAATTTTGAAGTTAGAATATTACTTACCTTTAAATTTGCCATCCAAGAGTGAAACTTCTTACATTTTATTTTTTCATAAAGAGTATAAAACTTTCCCAAATGTAGGTATAGTATACGACTACAACCAACGACTGCGGAAATAAAAAAGGCAAGGTACGGACGTTTAAGACAAGTAATGAGTGGGTGTGTTTATATATATATGTATGTGATGTACCAGCTTTAGTCGAAGCTTAAATTATCAGACGATAAGTTTAAAAAAAACAGGATCTGTTTATTATTATTCAGAAGAAATAGCAGTTACAAAATCAGATATCCGGAGTAAATAAAAAGAGTTACGAATAACTTTTTGTATGAAGTTTACTGCATCGTGACATTTAAGAAAAAGCCCCCGATATTCCTTTGCGAGTCCTTTTATAGCTGCTGGAAAGGCGGAGCTTCCAAGAATGACGTCAGCCTCGTCAGCCAATCCAGTTCGCTTTAAATATTTCCAGAACATTCTATAACTGTGCGTGTAGAAAAGGCGGGAGAAACAACTTGACTACGGGGCTGTGGATTTAATTCCACGTACTTTCAAATAAGAGAAAGTCGCCATTAAAAATGAAAAGAACATACAGTTTAAGTATGTTCTTTTCGTTTTTAATGGCGTAGATTTAAGTGTATTCTTGACTATGGAATTTTATTATTACACATATATATATGCATGTAAAATATAAAAAATACGAGGGCTTTGCTCTGCGCGTATAAGCAACCTATAATGAAATTTCCGTAATTTCAGGATTTTAACTTAAACCAGTACTTTCGAGAACATTCTAGCATGTTATATAACCTCTGGTGTAAATACAGAGTTCGCGCCATTTTTCATCAGACTGCTTTCTGCTCCTGCTGCTACCAAACCATTGTTGCTGCTTTTCCCATCTGTCTTCCTTTGTTATAACAGCTAAGACGTAGAAAGTCTAATTTTAATCTTGCTTAGTTTAAATCACTGCTGATTATGTAATTTGGAGAATTTCATCTAAAAGGAATATGATCTCTGGAGAGAATTGAATAAACATGTGACATCTAAAAAGTTAAAACCCTTCTTTGTCGTCATTTTACAGCCTTCTACTCAGCCACAACAAAAGCCGGACTCTGATGTAGTTATATTGCCAAGCTTTGTTATTCCTGTGCTTGCCTACCAAAATATTATATATATATACCAAAATATTACATATATATATATATATGTGTGTGTGTGTGTGTGTGTAAGATAAAAAATCTGTAAAAGATAATTTGTAATTTAAGTTAATGATAATCGTGTGTATTTTAAAAATACTAACCTCTTTCTGCACGCGAATCTATACCATATGACTTACATAATACTGATAATGTAAATGGAACTAAAACTCAAACAGCCAATAAAGATTTTACAGCAGTATGAATTATCCAATAAAAATACATTAAGAACCAAAACTAACTGATTCTGAATTACGATTTCATACTGACACAATTGCGTTTTGTTTCTACACTTTGGCGTAGATGGTCTGCTGCTCTCCTCTATCTGCTAAGCTATCAAAAATATAAACACTTTGAAAGAGTCACAAGTGGTGTTCCAAGCTGTTTGCGGCCGCAACATATTTACTGAAATAAAAATGAAGATTTAATCTGACTCGGCTGTCAGTTTCCTATTCATTATGGATTAACGATTCACGCAAACAAACTTCTTGCTGTTCATTACGGATTCAGCGTGCTACGTTTCTACACCAGCAGTATTTCTACGTATGTGTGCAATCAACGTTTCTATAACATCAGTACTTCTGAATTTGCTTTAGTACAATATTTATTACAATTTAGTACTTGATATATATACACATGTGTGTATGTTTATACATGTTTGGTGCTGCCTATTGCAATAAAAATGAGGTGCACAACTAGATGTTATAGCAACCCCATATACAAAAATTCAACTTTCTACGGCTAATCGTTTTTGAGTTATAGGAGATATATACATACTTACATGCGTACGTACATACAGACGTCACGAATCCCTTTTATTCACTCAAGAACAGTTCACAGCAGGCACTCCTCGTGCGTACAGTATCCCGTCAACACTTTTAGTATTAACTCAAAAACAGAATATAAAATTAAAACTAAATCTAAATTCAATAATCAGCCCGAAACTGTACTTAGCTATTTAACGCATAGTTGGCTGTTGGCTAATGCCATCAACGTAGATTAGGAGGCAGTTAATATGCAGGCCGTAAAATAGCAAGCTTTAACTAGTAGCGAAACAACGTGACACGCTCTGTCTGAAGTAACTCAGACCTCAGCTTAAATAGTAGCTTTCTGCCCTACTTTGCATAATGCGCGAAACTGAAATTTCATTCGGGCAAGAAAGCATTGGTTTGAAAATGAAAGTTTAAAGGAAAGGATGTTTCCAAAACGTAACCTCAACCCACAGCCCTTTATTCTGTCCGTAGGTAAAGATATCATGCGAAAATCTCGTACAGATGGATTTGGGTCAAAATGGATATTCCCGTTGAAATATGATACTAGAAATGTTTCACAATTACAATACTTCCTTTACTTTGTGCAAGGTATAAAATATTTCTCCCGCCTTCTTAGCATGCCTTCGGGGTGTAATGGTCAGCATGCTCGGCGCGTATTCAAGAGGTCCGTGGCTCGAGTACCGGCGAGAGCATTGCTCATTTTTCATGTCTCCTGCTTCGAAATAACCTAATGTCTCCACAAAGGAAGTAAAATACCCTGAAAACATCCACAACAAACTAAGGTTATTTTTTATTTAGTTTTAAATATTATTTGTTTTTCTGTGTTTTTCCAGTGAGGGATGGTCTCCGAGTATTAAGATTAGGGGCAGTGTGTTGGTCAAATAAATTCCAGAAACGTTATGACAGTTCACAAATAAAATTTTATATTTTCTTAATTAAAATGCTCTGAAAATACCTGTTTGTGTGTTTCTTATTATATTTTTCTAAAATTAGGGCATTTTCCCCACCATTTAATGTTATCATTCGGTTAATGTCAGCAAAATAAGCTGTTGACAGACATTATCACACTTACTGGCCACCTAATGCAGTTTGATAAATCCGAATCCATTTGCCGTTTGGCCATGTTTAACCATCTACACTACAGAAGCATGTATGGTGAATCTTTTATTAGAAAAAAAAAATTTAATTACTGTGGAGGCAGTCAACTGATCAGTGTTAATACTTACAGAATCTTTGAAGTTGCAATTTTTTTTATTCGCCATGCTATTTATTGCTGTGATGTAAATTGATGAAATTACCAGAATGGTTTTCTCCGGATATCTTCATTTGGAAAAATTGTTACTGCTTGGAGCTGTAAAAAAATTTTCAAATTTTTAGTTAATTGGGCATTTGTCGAATCATTACAGAATAAGGGACTTATTAATATTTAATAATTCCTCCCGAATTATAAATAAATATGATCGAGTAACGCATTTATCAAACCTTAAATAAATTTTAACTGAAGGGTTGTTTAATAAAATTTTATTAATTATTAACCAAATAAGCATTTCGCATTCATAAGCACAGTCTCTAAACTAGAATATATGTGGTGATATTTATTTGCTTTTAAAATTTAGCTAATTTTCCTACTGCAACATCACATTAAATAATGAGCGAGTAAATAAAGCGTAGTTTCGTTCAAAATTTGGGCTTCGAAGGTACACAAGGGCTGTTATTGAATTCAGCGGAGTATATAAAAGGCTTTGAATCAAGGACTGGCGTCAGTAAACCTAATTAGAGTACTTCTACGATTAAATTACGATTTTGTCTCCAACTACCATTCCAACTATTGTTTATTAGAACGGCAGAGGAATGAGATTGAGATTGTCGATGCTGTTCGGTGTAGGTTTGCAAGAGAGAGAAAAGGGTAGTTAGAATGCATTTGATATCGATGGCTTTAGAGAGGATCTATAACTTCGAATAATTGCTTTAGAAGATATATGGTACTGAGAACTCTGATGCTTTTAGGCAAATGGGTTAAAAGCGGAGTGAACAGAGTTTCTGAAATGATTGCACTAGATTCGTTTTAAATAGGCGTCTAATATTCTGCAGCTTGCGGTTTCCATAACTCAATAAACTTCTGTTCACAAGTTTTCCATGACTGGAATTCTGGAAATGTTTCTCATAATGTTTTTAGCCGAGGCTCTCTATTAGTCTGGAGCCTCACATTTATGTCCAAATCATGTTCGTGACCTTCTCACTTTTCAGATAAAAGGATGTTGTCAACAGGTGACAGGTGACGGAGGAGGGGAACGCCTGGCGTATAACATAGGTAAACAGGCATATGTCCCACGTCCTCCACTATCTCGAAGAAGCAACTCGCTGGAGCCCCGTGAGGCTGCACCGGGAGTTTACATGGCCATACAGGTGCTAGATGTCGGGTAGTTTTTACATAGGACGCTGTTAATAACACAAAGTAACTTAAAAAAGAATATAAAGGATAGCATTAAAACACTAAAACACTCATATAAGCTGAAACACATAGATATACAAAATTAAACGTAAAAGCATAAAAACACACTCGTAATTACGTAACATAAAGACATAAAAACCCACACGAGAATACATATCATGACACATAGAATACATATGGAAACACGTAGAGCACATAAATGCAAATATTACACACAGAAGAAACATATGAGACATAGTAACGTGTGCGTAAAGCAGTAGCGCTGTGCGGAAATATGCTCAGTTCACATAATACATAATGTACATACTTTCATTAGGGGCTTCTGTTGCATGAATTACATTTCGTTGCATACACTACATTCGTGCATTGTACGGATATTATATATTTCGATTTACGATAACACATCATTCCATTGGGTGCCCAGTGCTTTACACTGATAAACATGTCAGTAACATTATTTCTGCAAGTTGGTGGCTATTGAAAGCAGATGTTAACACGAGGCTCGAAATTGAATGTGGAATGTGTATTACAGAATGTGTACATACTGCGAATATCTAATCGTTGAGTACATTGTCTGCAGTACCATGCTACTGTGGCTCGCAAATGTCTTGCCCTAGGGCGTTGATTTGCTGTACAACTGCGCAGATACTCCTCATAGCTGGCGGGTGTTTGATTATGAAACGATAGTAAAGTGTCCTATCATTCGTTGGATGTGGTAAGTGGTGGTTTGTTGTTAGACCGCAGTCAAATAGGTAGTGCTCGGGAGAACCTAGCATGCCACAGACACAATTGTCAGATGCTGAGATGCCATGACGCATAAAATAAGATGGAAATGGGCCATGACCCGTTATGTACTGTGTCAGTGGGGCTATTGTTATAAGACGATCCGTGTCTACCTTTGGTAGGAAGTTATACGTCCTTCTCCCTGTGTCGCAACTATTCCATTCTTCTTGCCACTTTTCTTTACAGATATTACGCAGAGTTTTCTTGAGGTGTGAGACGGGGGTAGGGGCTCTTATAGTTTGAGCGTGGATGTTGTTGGCAGCCTCATTAGCCAGTCGGTCTGCGACGTCATTCCCTTCGTTGTCGGAGTGTCCTTTCACCCATACCATGTTAAAGCGGGCTTGATGATTATTGCGTAAAAGTTGCTGTATATCTATGATGATGGGTGAAGTGTGGTGATGATCCCTGAGTGCGTGTAGCACTGACATGCTGTCCGTGTAAAAAGTCGCATTGGTAAGGGAAAGGTTGAGGGCATGTCGTAGCGCATTAAATATTGCTAGTGCCTCTGCTTGGAAGATACTATTGCTGTTAGTGAGATGTCCTTTCCATTCCTTTACTAGTGTACCATGTTCGTAGTGAGCAAACGCGCAGCCCACTCCCTGATCATGTTTTGATCCATCAGTGAACAGTTGTGTAATCGCAGAGGAAGTGTGTTGTCTGAAGTGCGATTGCTGATGTTGGATTTTGACATGGATCCCTCTACCTTTGATGGCAGGGTGGATGTGTTGCACACTGCCAGGGAGTTCATAGTCTGTTCTTCTGAACGTAATTCCTGCATATGTGGCTTCTAGTCTGTGATGAGTGATTCGTACATAGGTAGCCTCTGCCTCTGCCTTTATGTGTAATGGCAGCAGGCCTGCAAGTATCGTGGCGGCGCTGGACGCTGTTGTGCGATAACCTCCGCAGATGTTTAATGCAAACGGCCGTTGAATTGTGGTCAGTAGCTTGGTCTTTCGGCTGCTCATTGGTTGTGCCCATATGACTGCTGCGTAGAGAATTATTCTCTCTGCCACTGTCAGATATAATAGTTTCCTGATATGGGGGTTTTGTCCCCAATTTCTCCCTTGAAATTGCCTGGCTTTCCTTGCGATGGTCGATGTTTTTGTACGTATTTCTTGGAGGTGCGGTAACCAGGTGAGTCTTTGATCCCAAGTGACTCCTATATATTTAATCGTCTTCGTTATTTTTAAGTTCTTGCCCAGTAGCTTTATACATGGACGTCTTGTGGGATTTGTGCCAGGACGTGGAATTACGATGGCTGCGGACTTTTGTCGAGAGATGATTAACTTAAGTTTATTGCATAGGTCCGTGAATATCGAGCAGGTTTCTGTGGCATTCCGTTCCAGTTCATCTCTTGTGCGGCCAGACACCAGAAGAGCTACATCGTCGGCGTATGCTATGATATCTGTGTGCAAAGGCAATTCATGTTGTAGTATGGAGTTAAAGGTGATTATCCAGAGCAACGGACCGGCGCAAGAGCCTTGTGGACACCCTCTTTCCTGCCGCTTGATAGTGAGGCCATTGTTGTTGGCTACTATGAGGCTACGTGCATGTAGATAGTCCGTGATGATGTTAAAGATGTTTTTGGGACATTGTGCCTCTCTAAGTGCTTGCTTTATAGCAGGCCACCAGAGGGTGTCAAAGACGCTTTGCAGGTCCAGGGATATGAATGCCGTGTGAAGATTTCTGCCTCTATTTTGTTCTATGCTATCTTTAAGATGACTCAGGGCATGCGTGGTTGACAAGCCAGTTCGGAACCCGTATTGCCGTGGGCTGAGGAAGTTGGTCTGCTGGAGATGGAATTTAAGTCTGTTTACCAGTAATTTTTCATAAATTTTTCCCAGAGACGAAAGTAGGCAAATTGGCCGAAACGAGCTTGGGTCATCTGGGGATCTCTGCTTCTTCAGGAACAGGACCACTTCTCCTTTTTTGAAAGCAGTAGGGAAGATCTGGTATTTTAAGAGCTTGCCGAAATATTTCTCGAAGAAGGTAGGGCGGGATGTGTAAGCCACCTTTATTATTGCATAGTCTAGACCGTCTGGCCCCGGAGCCTTTTTTATGGGAAGAAAACGGAAGATTTGCTGTATTTCAGCTGAGTCGAAGGGTATGTCGTCTGGTGTGTTAGGAATGGAATGGTTGTCCCGTATCTTCTGTTGTTCTGTTGAGTCATCATCCGGGTTATCTGCTAGGAAGATTGCATTAAGGATAGCAGATGCTGTGGTTTCTGCAAGATTGGTGTTGTCTGAGTTATTGGCTGATTGGGCATAAAGATGGTCAGGCTTGTAAACTTTATTTGTAGCTAGTTTATGCAGGATTCCATAGACGTTGGTATTAGCTGTGCAAAATTTCCGCCAGCTATTGACTTTGGCTCGTAGTATGCATTTTTATAATGCGCTCTTTCTCTGCGGAATGTGGTCAGCAATGCCATTTTGGTGGCTTCGTCCATTACACCTCGGAGACGCCGTCTTAGGGCTCTGCACTTTTGCCGTAATTGGCGTAGTTCCTTAGTCCACCAGCATACGCCTTGTATGCGTTTAGCAGTGCGAGTCTTCAGGAGCTTGTCGCAAATACATCGCAATGTATTGAGGAGATGATCTGTATAAGTGTCTAATTCCTCTGGGCTGTTTATTTGGCCTATTACTTCTTCTTTACTCTGTAGGGTATCCGAGAAAGCCTTTGTTAATGCACGCAGTTTATTGCCTGGGATCTTGTAGCGCTTAAGGATAGTGATGCTTGTGTCGGTATTAATTGCAAAGTGGATATATTTATGATCAGAGCAACTCTCGTCGTCTGTGACCCTCCAATCTGTTATATTGTTGGCTATGTTACTTGTAGCTATTGTTAAATCAGGCCATCCTTTGTTGTATGAGTTGTCGAACGTCGGTGGGGCATTCTGAGTATTTATTAACTGTAGATTGGCTGTCATTATAAATTCTTCTAACGCTGTTCCTTTCGGTGAGGTATCTGGGTATCCCCAAATGACGTTGTGCGCATTTAGGTCTCCACTTATTACGTGAGGAATGGTAGTATGTTTTCTGTGTATTTCTGCAATACTATCTACTGCATTGCTGATGTCTTCTGGTGGAGAGCTGTAGACGGATGATAGGATAATCTGGGAGTTATTATAATTCAGAAGAATTGCAACATGATCTCGTGCCTGCTTGATAATGAGTGGGGACCATTGTGGATTACAACAAATGATCGCCGCTCTCGGGGGTAGTTCGTTAAGTTGCGCTTTCCGCTGGAAGATCTTCCATGAGAGTGGTAGGCAGGCTATTGCGCCATTTCTGCAGTAAGGCTCTTGGAGAAGAATGATATCTATCTCATGATCGAGGACATGCTGCACTAGTTGCGTATTAGCTGCTTCTGCCCGCTGGAGGTTAATTTGCGTGCATTTTATGGAGCCTGCTGAAGAATGAGTTAGAATCAGGTTGGCTGGGTTGTCGATATTTGTCGGTAGGATCTCTTGTGAGAAAGTGTTGCTTTCTTCAGACGCATTAGGTAGTAACATAGCATTGGTAGGCTGCTGAGATGTTATAGCTTTAGTATTGTGTGTTGCAGCGTGTGTTGTAGACGGCTCTCTGGTACATCAGGCATTCCGGGTGGTATGCCGGATGTTCAAAGTAGTAGGAGGTGCCGTTGAGGTAGTTACAGTCCCCGCAGTTGATACAGGCTGGTGACTCTGCTTGACAGATTTTGGTGTTGTGCGACCCAGCGCAGAAGGCACAGAACTGTTTCTTGCTGCGGCAGAGATCCTGGGAGTGCCCGAATTGCTGGCATCTATAACATCTACGGATTCCCAAGAACTCCGTGATAGTATGAGCCTGCCATGCTGTGAACAGACGTCTGATGTTGATGGCGATTCCAAAGCTCTCCGTGGTACACTCGAGAACCCATTTGACTCTGTTTGCTCGGCGCTCTTTAAGTCGGAACAGGGGTTTGTATACTCTTGATGATAGACCTGCTGTTGCGCTGAGCTCTGCGATGAGCTGTTCTGGTTTAACATGTTCTGGAACATTATGGATGGCTATTCTCGGCTGCCTCTTTTGCCTGAGACGAACCTCTGCCTGGACCTCAGCTTTTTTGATGTGCTCCTGTAACTTGAGTACCTCCTCGTTTGTATTACAAAAAACTTCTAGTCCGCCTTTTGGAGCCGGTTTGATAGCGTTGACGACAACTGGGATCTCACTAAGTGGAACCTTTTCTTGTAACTGTGTTCTTAGATCACGTGGATGGATACTCCCTAAAGGGTTGATGATCAGACTGGGTTTACTGAACTGTTTAAGCACTGCCGCAAAGGTTGGTTTCTGGGGCACAATCGCTGATGGTGTTGTCGCTGACTTCAAGTGGCTATGCCTTTCCCCTGTGTTCCTGGGAGCCTGCGTAGTTGCTGTTACTGGCAGGGCGTCCGTGTTTGTACTTGAAGTAACCACCTCAGGGTAAGGGGTGTTAGTGCCAGTGGTACAGCGCGGGATTACAGAAGTGTTCACGTCTTTGTTGACTACCTCTGTTCCACGTAATGCGATGTCCCGAAAGATCTCTAGAGTGGCTATGAGGCGTGGTAATATATTTTTATTACCTCGAACTGTATTGGCTATTTGTACGCTCTCGTCAAAGACCGCTTTTATTTTTCCTCTATATGAGAAGTCAGTTGAAACTAAGTGATTTGGCAAATCTGGATCACTGCAGTGTGTGGAGGTACGCATTTCAGACATACTGCATTGAGTCTATTGTATGAAATCACTAATGATAAATAAAAAATATATAAATTATTCTGCTATTCAACAGAGTCACTAATTACTATTGGAATCTTTAAAATTATGCACTAAGTCTCTAATTTCACTGTGTAGACTATCTCACTGAATGCTGTAGAAATCTCTATATTATGGCAATTAGAGGCACTATACTGAGCACTAAATTGTGGCACTATAACAAGGAACTATCTGTAATCTCTGTATTAAAGCACTGCTGTTGAAGTCTTATATTAGGAAGCTGTTGAGATCTCTATATTAAGGCACTGAGTCTCTAATTCACTGAATACACTAAATCACAAAGCCACTGCATAACTGTAGTTCACTTGAGCAGTGCTTAAAATTGAGCCCGCAGGAAGAATTACAATGTAAAGTGCACACAAATTATCACTTGCGCAGAACTTGAAACTGAGCACGTAGTGAGAGTTACAGTACACAACACAGCAAATGTGTGATGGAAGTAATTAATTATTAATGCACAAAAGTTTCAGTAAGCACAATAAATAGCAGTACACATGATATTTTGTAAGTATACACATATATTTAAGTGATAAACACGTAAACCGAGAGGTTGTAGTGGTATGCCAGAGGCCCGAAGAATGTTAATAAGTCAAAGATAGCAAAGAGAAGAGAAGAGTGATGAAAAATGGGGGAGAATGTAAGGAATAGCTGAAACGTGAACAGAAGGAGAATCGCAGGTGCAGAAAGAGTAGTAATAGGAGAGCCTGGACCTTAAAGAGGTTGCGGGTTTACAACAGGAAGAATGTGCAGGTGTTTCCACTAGAGGAAACTGTAAAAAAAAAAAAAAAAAAAAAAAAAATTCTTAAAATAGTTGCAAAAATTGCTCGAAAAAAAGGATTAATTAAAATATAAAAAAAGGTGTGCGGAGGGTTGGGGTGGAAAGAAAGAGGGGGTCAGCAAAAGAAAAAAAAAAAAAAAGAAGGTAAAGTATCAAGAGGGGAAAATGAAAAGAGGGCGCTATCTAATGTAGTTAAGGAGAAAACTTAGAAATTAAAAGGGAATAACAGGATAACAAGGGGATGAAAAGAAGAGTTTGAGGCCGCTAAGTTACATAGAAGCGAAGTTATCAGAGAAATAAAATGAAGGGGAAGTCAGTTAAAGGGGGAAAGAAGAGGGGAAAAGGCTTGAAGACAGCTTAACTAGAAAGTCATAGAGGAAATAAAATTAATGTTGGACTGAGAACTTATACTACCCGTAACTTAAACCACAAAATACAGACATTTTAGTAGGAGAAAGAGAGAGAGGGGGAAAAAAAAAAAAAAAGGTTAGAAAGTGCAAACACAAAATTATTAAATTTATATCAATAGTCAGTAATTTATAATACAATCAGTAAATTTCATTATCATTAATCAATAAATTTACATCTATAAAGTATAAAAAGATTTTAACATAAACATGAATAGGCGAATAAATGACAAAGTTGAAGTTCGAAACATAAACAAAGCCGCGCGGTAAAAAGTTCTAATGTCACGGGTGTCAACAGGTTCTGTGCCAAGCGCGCATGCGCTTTGTAGGTGGAGGGGAAAGGTCGTTGTTAATATGCTAACCCTGAGGGGCTTCTTGAGAAAACAACAACCTTGCAACCCCTGCGTCGAAAAATTCGACTTGGAAGAAGTTAGTAGGGGGGAATACGAGTTACGGATTATAAAAATAACACAAAAGTGTGCATAGCAGATGAACTAATAAACATAAATTTAAAGCAAGGGTACCGAAATAAAGAGTACAAGAAGACCTACTTTGCCGAGGATAAATGATGATGATATTCCAAATAGAAGCCGAGATATCCTAGAAGAAATCCGCAAAAATGACACTTTATGGACTCTAATTAAAATAATTATAACTCTGCTTAAACACACACCACAAACACAATTCTTGCACCGTTAGAAAGCGGAATGCGCCAGCTTTCTCCAGATATCTGTGTTGAGAACAGAAGGCAATTTGGTCGCGAGTAATCACTTAACAACGACGGAGCATAAAGCAGCACTTCATTTTCTTCTTCCGGTTCTTCACTCAAAAACATAGGCTCATGTGTAGACAATGGATGAGAAATTAAAAATTTCAATAACTCCGGAATTATAAGACGTAGGAACACAAATCAAGCATCAAAATTTGTAGCTTGTTGAGACCTTTACGATGTTACTAACCTTGTAGACACACGACAAATATTACCGCGGTTATAACTCATTCAACGAGAAGCTCGCGGAATCATCGATGTTTCGGTGTTCAAGGGGAGTATACGAAAAGGAATGTTGTCAACAAATGTTATCGCCATGCACTATCAAGCAATGATAAAAAAATTTGCATGACAGTACAAATAAATGGATGTTGACATCAAATATTATGGTCATGCATTATTTATAAAAAGTCCGATGTGGACACCACATGACTTCCTTGTACGACCTATTAAACTATGCACATTTTTTGCTGTATTTCATTTAAACTTATTTCCCCGAATTTCATTACAGATATGTTTCCTCATTTAGTCAAACCAGTTTTAACTTAGTGGCAACGAAAAAACACACAAAAACTCAAAATATCTTCATTAAAAAACTGTAAAATACAGAAAACTCTAAAACACCAAACATAGTTAAAAACCGTTAAAAATTTTTGCGATTCAAATTAGTCTAAATTAATTAAAATTAGACAGAAAGGTATATTTTTCAGTGCACAAAACCATTAGCCCAACTCCGGAAAAAAAAAAAATAAAAAAATAAAAAAAAAATTCTGAAGTTGGTGCAGAAACTGAGTTAACTCACTGAGTTGTGTCAAATGTAAACAAATGGCGGCGTCGTCAGTCTTAGTGAAACTTAAATAACTTTTAAATTTTTTATAATTCTACCACTCTTGCATGCATATTGACTTAAGGCATAAAACCTTAACCGGAACATAAGATCAATATAATTAAATTAATAATAATTTTATGTAAAAAAATGCACAATTTACCAACATATCAGAATAAAATAACTTAGCTCACCGAGCTGTGTAACAGAGTGATTATATATGTACATATATTTATGTACTTTTGGTGCGGCCGATTGCAAGCAAAAGGCGAGATGCACATCTGCATGTTATAGCAGTCCCACATATGAAATTTCAATGTTCTGAGTCTAGTTATTTTTGAGTTATGCGAGATACATGCATACGTATGTAACCTACAAACGTCACAAAAATTCTCTTTTGAATCCATGTAAAATCCATTTCACAATCCGTTTGGGGAAAAGTAGTCCTTTATTCTGTCCGTACGTACAGATGCAAGCCAAAAACATCGTTCAAATGGAATTGAGAACAGTCAAAATGGATATTTTCGTTGAAATACGATACCCGAAATATTTCGTGATTACAATACGTCCTTATCTTCGTACAAGGAAGTAAAAAGTATTTAAAAATGTGTCGCAGCACTTTATCGGGTATTTAAAAATATGCTGCTTTTGAAATTTTTGGAAGAAAAACTGAACAATTAAATATCTTTCTTCTGCAATTTTAATGCCTTTACCCCAGTGTTTATTGTATTTATTAGAATGTTTTTCATAATTTTTAGGATCGATTTTTCAATTAATGAATTAGTTTCTGAGGAAAATAAAAAGCATATCTATAAGTATCAACTTTGAAAAAAACATGATTTAAATTACATTTTCCAGTTTTTCATTTCAGTAGTTTGTAAAATCGGTTCTTATTTCTATTAAGTGTATAAAAATAAAAACGCACTAAAAATATTCACTAATTTATCTCACGTCTATGTAAATATTAGAAATTGAGTAAAAGGATTTATTGAGAAAATGCAAACTGAAGAAATGCAGTGCAAAGAATGTAAGCTCTTAAAGTTGTCAATTGAGTTGCATTTACAATTTTTTTTAATATTTTTCTTGATGAATTTCGATATTTCAACACAAAGGACAAGAAAGGAAGGACAGAGGATAAGGTGAGAAAACATGTTAATTATGATAAGTAGATCTAAAATAAAAAAATAAGAACAAAATCAGACAACCATTATCATCAAAGAGGTGTTCGAAATTACGCCCCCGAACCGTGATGCAGGCCTCATATCCCCAGCTCATGAACGATTTGATATTCCGTAAAATACCAGGCGTGTCCCAGATTTCTCCAGCAGTGCAACTATTTCCGCAGATCTGTTACACCAATATCTTGACGTACCCCGAAGGGAAGTAGTCAACGCTAGTGAGGTCTGGCCTAGCCTCCTGACCAATGCACCAGATCTTCCCTGCTATCCGATAAATCGAGGATACGTTTCGAACGTAATTTTCAACACCTTCTTTGATGGCAATCGTCTGTTCTTATTCTTATTTCTTGATTTCCTCTGCACTAAGCGTAAAAAAACATAAACCCTGTTCGTGTCCTTCTTTTCTTGTGTTTTGCGTTTTGCGTCGTCACTACAGCGCCAGGAAAACATTTTCGACCGTGCATTGGTATACGTTTTTCCATCATCTAGGTGTACTCTATCTCTCCAGAAAATTTGTAACCGATTTGCTGAAACACCCTGCATATATATATATATATATATATGGAGTACGTATGTCACTTTGATGTCTGAGAATATACTTCATCAAATGGCTGGAGCTTTCAAAAGGTCAGAAAGTCCAAACATTAGTCCAAAAGGCCCACCAGCGGTCGAGCGGTAAAGTCGCTAAACACTGGTATTCGGTCCGAGGTTCGAATCCCGCGAACGGGCTGGCTGCATGGGCGTTTTCGTGGTTTTCCCCATGTGTAACGTGTATACGAGCCAGTTTCCCTTGGAAAATCCTCCACAAAGGCATCCCTCCCTTTAGGCAGATAGCCCTCGTGTGCTTTGCCATAATTAAATACACCACCAAACATTAGTCCAACTGGAATTTTAACGGCAATATTTAATGGAGATTATCAACGATTTTTACACACTTTGAAAATCGGCGATAGAAACATATGTATTTACAGGAAATTTTCCATAATAAAGAAGTATAAAAAGAAGTTCTTTCATCTTTATAACGTCGTACACATCTTTCTACGTATTATTTTGTCATGGGGCCCTTCTCTGCTTTTTGTTTTTAAAAAGCCGTTCTGTCAAACATCGTACAGCGCCATCTCTCTGTAGTGAAAGGTGATATCCCACATTTCTTGCCCTCCATACTTATTAAGTAGTTGAATAAATAAGAGAATTATTTTTATTCAGGTTTTTAGCTTTTGAGGAGCGATAAGAAAACATAATCCCTTCGATATCTTTAATTTCGACTACCTTATTTATGAAGCACATATTGTATTCACCATTGATCAAAGAACTGATGATGAATACGTATAAAAAATGTGGTGTACTGAACTAACATCGAAGCTGCATACAACCATATGAAACTGTGAGAAAGGTTATTGTTTGGGACGTTATTCAACTTCCCTATGACTGGGATTTTAGTTGTTTACGTCGTCATAGTCCCCCTTAATGTGAACATTGAATTTTTGGAACGAAAAACGTCACTCGGCATCAAATCGGATGAAAATGAAAAGTGGTTAAGAAGTGGCACACGTTTTTTCCATGTCAGATAAAGAAGTTAACTACACTTAAACTGAAAGACAAAATGCTTTAGATTTTTTTATTATTTCTTACGATGAAAATTGAACGAAATAACGGAACTGTCGTTGAAGGTTTCATTTAAGGGTTAAAGTAATATAGATACGGGAAAGAAAGTTCTTTAATTTCGCACTGTCGTCTTAGTTGTTTTAAGGGTGAAGGGCACTAATTTTCTTGACTACCATAGAAAAAATATTGACGCACATATGGTTTATTTTGCCTCACCCTGAAGTAAATGAAATCATTGGAGGAATTTGAGAAGAAATATTTGGATACTGAGCGGAGGGAGAGGAGATAGGGAGGAAGAAATTAATTTAGCCAGGGAAGCTGTTTTCTGAAAAATTATCTTGTCACAAACTGAAATTTTTCAAATTTCAAAATTTCAAAATTGAAAAGTTAATTTCCAGCATCTATTATCCAAAATATAGATACAAGTACATATATAAATTCCATTACAAAAGACTACGAATAGAAATATTGTTTTCCTAAAATAACATAATAAACATGCAAATTTAAACCATTATATCCATGAAACAAATAAAACTGAGTTATAAAATAATATTTTACAATCAATGGCTTATACTTTTACGTGTCTAAAGCAAATGTTGGCTGCAAATTTACTGTAATGTTGTTGTTTCCCTATATTTCCACAGGCATTCAAGACGGTTAAACAGCTATAAAAATATTTAAGATATTTTATCCCTTCTTACATTGTGCATTCGTGGTATAACTGGAAGCACTTTCGGCTAACAATCAAATGGTCCGGAGTTCGATGCCTGGCATTATTAATATGTATTTTTTTATATTTCTTGAGTATAATAATTTTTTTTTTTGTTTCATGTGTCTAATATCGGAGGGAGGCTAAGAAGTTCAAGTGAAGGATTTCAGTTGGCATGGAATTAATTGTGCAGAAAGCAGATACACTTCCTGTAAACCACTTAGATTTATTACGAAAACATCTTTTAAAAAAAAAGATGGAAATTTTGATGACGTGCTGTCTAATTATACATTATTTTCATTACCATTAGAGACGCCGCAGAAAACCTAAAAAATGACCTGATTTGTTTACGCTGTAATTTTTCTGATAACATTTATTCGTGCTCATCAAAAGATAAATACCCTGAATTACGAATTTTTGCAGCATGAAAAGACTTGTTGAAGATTATATTTATATTTGAGCGTAATTCCAAAGTATCAAAGTATTAAGCATCTGCTGCTGAAAATTAATAAATCTGAGAAAAGATCCAGATTGATCGATGAGCATCTATAGTTCGTGATGAATATAGCTCCTAGTAATTTTTCTACATAATTACAAACTTTATCAAACCGAAATATCTTACATTTGCTTCTCCATCTTGACGACATGTGTTCTCACGGGCTGCAAAAAAGGTCATCATCATCTGGAAATCTATAAAATAAATAAAAGAAGAGATTAAGATGATAATTTTATGTTTCACTGAGGGAAAAATGAACGACATGGTCGGGGAATCTCTTCTTGAACGTTATCTGGATACATCCTGCTGAATTTGTCTTCATACATACGTTTCATAAACATCACTGGATAAGTCTTTTTAAATGTGTCTTCTTACACACTGAAGTCTTCTTAATGCATTTTCTCCTTAATCGTCTTTTGTATTCTTCTTAAAATAGTTCATATCTTTTAAAACAATACAGTGCACACCAATAAACTTTTAGTCAAATTAGTAAAAATTTGTTGTACGGCAGTTAGGGTGTCTAACCACTTTTTCGTCTGGGGGCTCTGCAGGGGTACTATTCTTCAAAGGTTCTTCGGAAAATCCAACCTTCCCCATGTCGTATGCATTATTAAGTTTCACTCTAATGATTTTGTACGTACCTAAAAACTTGGATTTTAGCCTTATAACTGGACCCTGTTAAGTGCATTTGATAGTTACCATATCACATTTTCTATTTACAAGGGAATTTTCGACTTCGATTGTCTTTCGATTTTCGTCTTGGATATTCTGAATCTGCTTTTCCGCCTCTTTACGTAGATTATCTCTAGATTCAATGAAGTCATTCTGGATTTAAGCTTCTATCACTTCTCTGATCTTCCTGTCTTTATTCGTCGTCATCTTCGTACCAAACAAAAAAATCGAAGGGTGTCGAATTTATGCTCCTCTGAAAAGTAAAATTAATAATTTGTTAGACATCATTCACATGCTTTTACCATTTCGTAGCATCACCTACGGCCATTTTATAAATGCCTGAAATAATAATGGAATTTAAGCGTTCTACTTGTCTGTTAGCTCTTGGTAATCTTATTATAATTAAGGATAAACGAAAATTTTCATTAGTACAATAATTAGCAAATTCTTGACAAGCAAATGGAGGATCAGTTGACGAAGTTTGTCCAGCTACATCTTTTGAAAATAAAGACAATTGAAGCAGTAGCGTATTACCTTCAAATCAAGTATCTTCAAGCATTTTTAACATTTGGTTTCCCAGCTATATTACGTTCAGGTAATGTCAGAGAATTCAGTGACGAAGTCGTATCCGAACTATGCGCTGTGTGGAAAATGCCAAGATAGCTCATGGAAAGCCTCATGGAATATGGAATATGTTAACTACATGGATGAACGGTACAAATAAATGGTCAAATGCTCTGGCCCTTTGTTCAATTCAGCCAGAACACTAGATACCATGAAGTAATACGCTAAAGTCCTTATGAACGCTCTGCCTTGGCGTCAAACTAAAAAGAGGTTTCAAATTATTATCTTTTCCTGGTAAACAAATCGTAAATCTTGAAGCCGAAGAAATTGTTAATACCTTTGAGAAAAATTTGAGCAATGGTTATACGAAAACCATATTCCAAAGGAAAATATTCAGTAGGAGCTGTAACCTAGTACGTCATCATATTAAGCCCTGACTGAACAATACAACTTTATTTCTATGAAAAGAGCAGCCGTAAACGGGAATCTTCTGTTGAAAGCAACGAAAATATTACGAACCTCAAAATGAAAATTTCCTCAGACTGTAATTGGTAATACAAAGACTGCATTAAAAGAATTAAATTAAAGAAAAATAAATAAAGTTCTTGTTTTATATTTATTTAATTCTGATGCACATAATTCTTAAAAGCAGTTTCGTAATTCATTTTTTACTTTTTTTTTTCAGAATTTACAGATATTTCGCAATATTTGGCATTGTTTTTCTTCTGACAATTCACATTTGGAAAACTGTTAAACGAAATGGAGACTGGTGAGTACATTAATTTTGACTTTCAAATTACTAAATGAATAACTTTGTCTCTTTGTCGTAGATACGAACATCACACCATTTCACGTTCTATATACTCTTCGTTAATTTCATATTTCTGCTGTATATCATAAAACTTCATCTCTTTACCTTACACACCATTTCAAATCGTGTCATTCAACTGAATGCAGAAGTTAGTTTTATTTTATTACTTCGGGTTCGTGTACTTCAAGTTTGTTCCACTAAATCGGCTTTCGACCAAGAACTAAACTACTGAAAACAATTGCTATTGACAGAGGCTTCTCATCTAACATTATTTACCAAACAGTTACAATATTCTCATTTCAGCACATCAAAATGCACCCTCACGTTTTAGGAAATTATAAGAATTATGTTGTCATTCCTTTATTTCCATCTATTAGCTACAAAATTGCAGGTATTTTACAAGAATTCAACTTTCGGTTCGTTTTCTCTTCTGTCAATAATTTTTCGCAGTTTTATACATAAAGCCCCCATTCCTGGTATGAAATCTTTGGGTATATACGAGATTACTTACTAGTGTGATTTAATTTACATTAATTAAACTAAGAGCCATAAAATTTTGCGCGAAGGAGGAGGCGTGTGTTAGGAAAAAAGGAACACATAAATTGTCTGTTGCCCAGCACTGATGGTCCAAATATCACATCTTCTGCAGTCAAAACTATTCAAAAACAAATTCAGTTGACAAATTAGATTTATAAAGGCGTTTGGCATTCATAAAATTATTTTGGCTCTAGTTAATGATCCCATTTCCAATCCGTGTTTACCCCCATCTTTTAAGAAAATTATTTCACAGTTGTTTTCATTTTTTATCAACAGATAGCGCCAGTTTCTTGGTTTTCTTTGATTGTTATCGCTTTGGTAGAGACTTATGTTTCGTCATTTGTACTGAAAAAGGTTTGAGTTAAATCTAGAAAGCAATCCTTCTAAATTATGAATATTGCGCTGATTCTTATTGCCATAATTCCACGAAAATTCCTAATACTTGTTACTTAGTTGAATGAATAATAGAAATGCATTTATTCAAGTGTTTAGCTTTTAAGGAGGGATAAGAAAATATTATCCCTCACATATGGGTTTATTTTGCCTCACCCTGGAGTAAATAAAATCATTGGAGGAATTTGAGAAGAAATATTTGGATACTGAGCGGAGGGAGGGCAGTTAGGGAAGAAGAAATTAATTTTGCGAGGGAAGATGTTTTCTGAAAAATTATCTTGTCACAAACTGAAATTTTTCAAAATTGAAGTTAATTTCCAGCATCTATTATCCAAAATATAGATACAAGTACATATATAAATTCCATTACAAAAAAGTACGAACAGAAATATTGTTTTCCTAAAATAAGATAATAAACATGCAATTTTAAATCATTATATCCATGAAACAAACAAAAAAAAAAAAAGCACTGAGTAATAAAATAGTATTTTAGAATCAAAGGCTTATACTTTTACGTGTCTAAAGCAAATGTTTGGCTGGCAAATTTACTGTAATGTTGTTGTTTCCCTATATTTCCACAGGCATTCAAGACGATTAAACAGCTATATAAATATTGTAAGATATATTATCCCTTCTTACATTGTGCATTCGTAGTATAACTGGAAGCACTTTCGGCTAACAATCAAATGGTCCGAGTTCGAAGCCTAATTAGTAATATATATTTTTTGTATTTCTTGCGTATAATAATTTTTTTGCGTTTCATGCGTGTCTACGATTAATATTCTGATTTAAAATATCGGAGGAAGCCTATGAAGTTCAAGTGAAGAATTTCAGTTCGCATGGAATTAATTACGCAGCAAGCAGATACACTTCCTATAAGTTACTTAGGTTTAATACGAAAAAATGTCTTAAAAAAGATGAAAATTTTGATGATGTGCTGTCTAATTTTACTTTATTTTCATTACCATTAGAAACGCCGCAGGAAACCTAAAAAATGACCTGATTTGTTTACACTTACTCAAAACGTTTTTCAAGATGCAGATCTGATAACATTTGTTCGTGCTCATCAAAAGATAAATACCCTGAATTACGAATTTTTGGAACAAGGAAAGATTTGTTGAAGAGTATATTTATAGTTGAGCTTACTAGCAAAGCATCAAAATAATATTAAGCATCTGCATATGAAAATTAATAAATCTAAGAAAAGATCCAGATGGAACGATGAGCATCCATAGTTCGTGATGAAATACCTCTTAGAAATGTTTTTACAATATTACAAACATTATCAAACTTTAGTGGAATGCCATCAGATTTTAGCCGTAGAAGCCGTAGAAGTTAGCCGTAAAAGGTTGAAATTTTGTATAAGTTGAAGTTTTATATAAATGTATTTAAGTTTTAAACGTAAAATTTCTGCATCGAAGATAAGAGGAACGTTATTCGAAAAATACAAATTAAATTCAAGCAAATCGATATCGCGGGAAAAATTTGAGGTTGCAATTATCTTAATATGATTTTCTAAAAATTATATTTCTTTTTCACAAGTTTGTTAGTATAATTATTAAAATATTATTTGCCGAATTATAGAGGACGTTTACATACTTTTATAAACATTTTGAGGCCGCTTAATTAGCATTTAAAACATAAAGAGCATTTTCACAAATGTTCGATCTGAGCTCTTTTGTCTGGACTTATTGTGATTTCTATGATGGAAAGCTTTTCTTAAAATTCCCAGGGTAATGTAAGTAATATACGAGGTGTGCTGCAGCCCTCTTGTCTAATTAATTTCCATTCCTCTTTCAGTACTCTCCAGAGTCTATCCATCGTGGTGGGTTTGCACTTAGAAAGATCTCTCTTCAGGAGACGAAAGGCCACAACAGTCCGTAGGTCAAATGTCAGGGATATGTTGAAAAGGTATATATGCAACACTTCCGTCAAACTTCGTTTTATTAGGAATACAGCAGTGCTTTTTCTAAGTATGACCTTGATGGCTTCTTCCTTTGCTTTGAGGAAATTTCACTCTTTGAAAGTCATTGGGATAAAGAAATTGTATTTCTTCTAGAAATTCCAAAACATTTGCTTTCTTAAAAATCTTTTATCGAAATCGTTTAAAAATGCGCAAACACCACACTTTCTGTATATGGTTTTAATGTTAACTAAATACAAATGTAAGTTTTCATTTTTTCTAAAGAACGTATATTGTGCTGAATACAATTGCTTTTATTTCATGTCTTAATTTTATGATGTCCCGTGCTCTTAGGTAGCATCAAATGTGCAATTTCTGAGATTTTAAGTGACTTATCCCTATGTCTTGTAAAGTATCACAGAGACTGTGAAAGGGTGTGAAGGACCCTTTTGTTTAACTCAAATTTAACAAAACTTCGTAAGCATTCTGTAAGTACCATTCATGCTTACAGAATAGCCTATTTACGGTTTAAATCAAAAAATAATGTATTTGTCTTTACTAAGTAAAAGTACGTTATCCCAACGGCTACAGAGGCAAAGACCTTAGGTTGGCTTGACAAGCCTAATATAAAGAATAGCGCAACGTTGCAGAATACAGCTCTCAACGGAATCAATTATCAACGTGGCCTTCTATATGAATAACACACTCTGACTCGACCCCCAAAAACTTTCCTTTAAATACTAGCTCCTTTCTACCTCATTTGAATACACGCGAACTAGAAATTTACATTCTGGCAAGAAAAATGAGAAACGAGGACAGAAAAACAATATGCCATTACATTAATTTGCACATAACATAAAATAATTGATCATTGAAACTAAATGAAAACTTATAACTTATTGTTGTAAAAAGCTGCATTTTCTATCATGATATGATTTAAATTATTATTCGCTCGCCTGTAATACTTTTATACATTCACAGAGTAAGCTATGTTTCAAATTAGTTTTTTTCGTAAACTTTTACGTTGTCATTCAGTTAAAATTTTCAAAAACAAATCTGGTGGTTGCCTTGTGTTACTGGCAATGTATGAAAGCAACATTCTATGGAATACCTAGGTATTTTATATAATGCCGAAAACTGGAAGGCAGTGTATGAACGATTAACACTTTATACATTTCTTAGGGATTCTGTATAGTTCTAAATGGCAAACCGGCAAAATATGAAATATGTCTCCGATTCATTTCGGAGAATATTTTCATACATTCCATACAGTCAACATATTTATACATTATCCATTTTATGCAGTTAACATATTCATACATAATCCATACATTTAATACATTCATTCCACAATTTCATACATTTTTTTATATTTCTATAGCAAGAAAAGTATAAATTTTGTTTTGTGGGACTTTCGTTTTTCTTTACACATTTGAATTAAAGTTTTTTAATGGCTCGCTTTCATTATTTCTTCAAAACAACATTCGTAATTTTGAGGAATTCACGTCTTATAAATAATAGCCTTATCATGGCCTTTTTTTATACTTTGTCTAAATAACCATCGACGTTTTATAGAGTGCCTAGGTATTATATAGAAGGCGAATTGTCTTATTTCATACTTTCCCGAAAAATGTCGAGCATTCTATAAGATGTCTTGGTATTTTATAAAATGACGACGTTGCCCATATCAATATATGATACAATGCCGGTAACAATTTATGTAGCAGTCCATAAACTTTTACATTATCATTCAGCCAAAATATTCAAAAACGGATTGTCTAAATCCCGCTTCATCTGTTACGTGCATGGAAATAATCACTAGGTAATCAACGAAAAGAGATGGATAAAATCCGCTGTTAAAAGTTACGAAGTTCGTCTCATTCATCTGGATTGTTCTTCTTGAAATGTCACGCAATGCGGAAAATTTACGTGTGTTCTCCTCTGTAATTGCTATCTTGCATGCAACAGCATTTCATCTTAAGATTACCGTTTGGCATGGGGGATTATATTTAAACCGGAGACGTTAAATTATTCTAATAGGATTTCCCGACGGTATCCAGTCATTGATGGAATTCTAAGAAAAATACAGAACTTAGGGATAAAGGTTTCGTTTCCAAATGAGTATTTAGGAAATATTGAATTTGATTCAATTTGCTGCTATGTCAAATAGGAAATGATGATTTGAACAGGAAGTAATAAACCGAATTTTGCCAAAGTTTAGTTTGATTTTTAAAAATTATCTTTTATTAACACCAGAGGTGCCATTAGTCTCGAAACTCACATTCTGTCCGTACCGCTTGCGACCGAATCAATTTTCAAATTGCTGTTATCCAAATATTATGACCATGTATTGGTTAAAAAAACTAAATTATGAAGAATTTGTATGTATGTAGAAGTATGTTCCTGACATTGTGGGAATACGGCGAAACCTAGAGCCAGCGAATTTTTAATACATGTAGTTCACTCGAACATAGGCAACTCGAAGCTCGAATATGTTCTTGATTTATTTCACATTTCGTAAATTTTTACGAATTTTTGTTTAATAAACTCAGCGGTATGAAAGTGAGATGTGACAGCACTGTTCAAAATGAAATATTTTTATCTCCATCCCGCCATATTGTTGGTATTTGGAAAAATGTCAGAGAGTTTTTATTTTGTAATTTGACTGTTCCAAGGCAGTGTGCTGCCAAACTTAAATAGAATAATTAGTATCTCCACGCAAAGAAAACGCCATAGCATGTAAAAATATCTATCAAGAACGGGCCTCCAAAACAAAAATAATAAACATAATGAGATGAATTACTTTACTAAAAAAATACATCTCCGAACCAGGAGGTTGGCAACGTTACTCAATTTTGCAAAATCTCCAGCTGGTGATAGTGATATAAATAAGTGCCTTATTTTACTGTATCGTACTTTCCTTTCCAAAAGTAACAATGCTAATACTATAGTTCTGCCGCCCAGTTGGTATAGTGGTCAGGGAAGCTGACTGCGATACCGAAGGGCCTGGGTTCGAATCCCGGAGAAGGCATGGTTGTAACTGTCCGTCCCTTTATAGGAAAGGCGATGGTGGCCCACCTATTAGGTGCCTCCATAATAAAGAGACCACCACATCCGACCTTATATAGATTAATGGACTGGGTTACATTTGTAATTGTTCACAATCTGCCATTAGAAATAAAAAGTACTATAGTTCTACAGAGGTAGCACGTGATTTGGCTATTTGGGTATGGAAAAACACTGCCTTAGGAAAGGGACGCTTTCTCGGAGAACTTTCTAAAAGACACAAGCAGGTACTCGAGTTACACATGGGAAAAACCAACCCTGAAGACAGCCGTTCTCTTAGATTCAAATCCAGGTTGAACTACCGGTATTCAGCAGTAGGGCCGCCTCAATGCACGGGCTTTCTGGGCACTTTCCCGAAGATCCTATGATCATAGGGTCCCATGCTAATACATTTCCTTTCTGTAAGTGGCTTTCTTAAGGCCCAAAGCACATTGATTTATCCAGTGGCTCATAATACTGTAAGACTGTTTCATTTAGGTGGACGAAGGTACTTTTTTCGAAATCACGTTTTCGAAACATTCTCTAAATGCTGATAGAGAGAGCATTTAAATTCTGTTATAAAGGTTTCCAGCGGTTCTCAAACTTTTGACTAGCACGTACCACCTAAACAAATACTGAAAAACTTTAGTACCGCCACTACATTTTACTACTTTAGCCTATCCTTCCACCGTTTTCGAATCATTAGAAAAAATTATAAACAGTGCTCTTAAATTCTGCTTTAAAGGTTCTACTACGCTTTTCTCAAGTGTAAATGATCAGGTGCGCTATTTAAAGGTTTCAGTAAATTCGCTACAACGCTATCTATCCTAAGTCGTGCTTTCGAGACATGAAAACCGCAATTTGAATTTCGTCAATCGTCCCAGTTGAACGGGAGATATAGAACTGTCCCTTCCCCCTCCGCATCAAATCGATAATTCTCTCTCATTATATTAGCAACAATGGTACGCAGCCATTGTTGCTATATCAGCACTGTTGCCACTGGGAAAAAGGAGAGCGATAATTCTGCGCAGTTTTTAAATTTAATGTTTCTCTTGGATACTGGACGTTTGTCAAGAGAAGGCAACGGGAAGGCGGTTAATTTACTTATTAGGACAATTAATATTTGTATTAAGGGATATTGCTTATATCATTGTAATTTTTTTAATATGTAATAAATTTTTATTGAATATTTTTTATTTTATTTATTTATTTATTTATTTATTGATAAAGTTTTTCTGCAGAGTAGAATTCTGTGCAGTTTTTAAATTTAATGTTTGGTGTTCCCTTTAGGCATTTTTCCGGTACATTAAAAGCCAGATGAAGGCTGGCCGCGTAGCGGCTAGTACATGATATTTGAGCATTGAGAAATAGCTATTAAATAGCTTTAACAAACATTTCACTTAAATTTGATTACGATAGTATTAAACTATCTTAACTTCCCTATACTTAAATTGCATTCCAGATTTAGTCACTTAGTTAACTTATTCAATAATGTGTCTCACAATAACCTAAAATGAAAGAAATCCTCCTAGGTCCCAAATTATTTTGAAATTTTCTATTTTATTCAAATGCGCATTTGGCTTTGAGGCTTATTTGTTTTCATTTAAGAAATTCAATAAATTAAACAGCAATCTGCCGAGTTTTATTGCACTTAATTTTAACTAGGCAAAAATATGCCTTTAGGGCCTTTGGATTTATAATCATAGTTATTTATCGCACGGAAGGAAATTATTTTTGATTATAGAAGGGATCAAATATGTGTCACTGAATAAAATTTTAAAATAATAAATTATGGCATTACAGGTTTATTCTTGATTTTTGCGCAGTATATGTACTAAATTAAACTACAAGCATGTTCCTCCTGCGCTTATCTTTGCGAGGAGCATTAAATGGTTTAAATTATTAAAATCCTGATGCTGTTTCTTGTTATTCCTGAGAATATAGCCAATGCCTGAAGAATCATTTGGTCACAGATAATGAAAGACATTAAAAAGTCCTCTGAATCAAAGCAAAGTTGATCTACCAAATTTCATAGAAAGCACATCTTTTTCACCCTCCGCAACACCAAGATCTCCGAACAAGCAACCGAAGAAAACTCTCCACATCACGTTGGCCTCCTTGTCTCGAAGTTTCCGACTGTAAACTAAATTCCAACAACTAGCTTCACTGTTAATCCCCTTTTTCCACGGTCATAAGTAGGGACCCTTTCGGCCCCTTTCCTTTAAAGTTCGCAAAGCAAACGCATACGTATTTTAGCCACGCTACCAGGACCCATTTGTCTAATAGGAGCAAGATGTTCCACATTCTGTTACATCGGCAATGTCACCCTGAAACGAAGTTCTTCCCTTCGATTCACTAAGCCAAACAACACGAAGGATGATAAGAACATTTGAGACAAATTCAGGAATTCATTGACAGTCCTTTTTGGAATATTTTATATTTTTACATTTTCTTATTCAAAGGCTTTCTTATTCTTTATTATTACATGAATTTTCTTTTATCATACTTACAAGTTGTTGAAATACCAGTTGATCCAAAAACTAATTCGTTAATTTTACATGAAAGAGAGGAAAATTTAAAGCAAATTAAAATTAGCAGAACAACTGAGTTTAAAAATCATTAACTGTAACATAAAAATTTAAAATTAGTAAACAAGAAAGGCACTAACCCCTTTTATCAAACAAATCAAACATCAGTTTATTCAAAAGCATAAATCAAAACAAAACTTAATAAGAATTAAGTTCGCATAAAAGAAATTAAACATAATGAGCTTTTGTTCTTGAAAGTTAAAAAATGATTAATCATTACAAATCACGAAATTCGTGTAAAAAGAATAATTACAACTCATATAAAAAATCCTTAAAAAACTTAAAACCAATAAATAAATTCAAAACAGATTAATACCAGTTTAAATTAGGAACCACTTAAAATTAAAAGCTAATCAGTTACAAAAATGAAATATCAATTTAAATAAGCTAACAAACTGAACAACAGTATCACAAGGATTGTATGTCTTGATTTATTTTTGATTACAGAAACAGTAGAAAATAGTTCTTATTATTCAGGCAGAGTCCAAAGTTGCAAATTGTGTACTACCATTTTGTGCAAAGGGGTTCGATTTTTTTATTACATACACCACATATTGCCTGTATCCCATACGCATATGCTCTGTTCTTGCTGGCAAATCTCGTATGGAACTAAACGTCTTTTTCTGGTATATGTGCTGATGTCTTCAATGTTTCGTTCACGTGTTTTACATTTTCGCAGTGCTATCAATCCTCTCGCTACAGAAGTTTCAAAATCTTTCAATAGAAAGGAATTACCATCCCTCCTCGTAGAGAACAAGATCTACGAATTTGTAATAATAGTCACGTCAACAAAATACCAAAATGTACGAAGCCGGCAACGTTGAAAAAATAACTTACCAGCCGTTCCACAACTGATACCGCATTTTGATAACACAAAATACACCAAAAGCATGGTTATGGCATTCTACAAGTAGTATCACACCAGAAAATACCGATATTGGTTGATCCTGAAATTTTCCCTAAATGCCAAAAGATGGTCTCTTATGCTACCCATTTACTGCACGAGAAAACCACCGCTTACATTCTACAAAATTCTGAATAGGTAATTTCAGTGTTAGACCACAAAAGGCGACAAATTTGGCTTAGATTCTCGCTCTTTATTTACACGGTCATAATTTACATATATAGCGAATTTTACAAAAAGCAGAAGTGCAGGAAAGATTTAAATTTAAAAGACATAGCATGTGAAGGAAAATAAATCTTACTAGCGGTTTGAGTTACTTTTTCGCTTCGCCAAAAAATATCGCAACAAGAAATACCCAGCATCAAAGTGATTTGAGTATTATTTTCCCTGGTGAAACTGTGTAATTTGAATTTCTATCCATGAACATTAAAATGAATTCTGAATAATGAAAGGGCTATTTATAGTCTTTAATTAACCCGCAAGTAACCGAATGGGTACTATCGCTGACCACCGGTAATACAACACAGGTTCAGATGCTTGCAGTGGGTAAAAATATGAGTGCTATCATGGTTTTTTTCCATGTAAAAGGGGATACCTCATGTATATAAATTATTTTCCCTCAGAAAAGTCCTCCACTGAAACATCCCTTTCCTTAGGCACGTCCTACAACACGTGATAAAGCTCTGCATAACACATCGCTTTTGGGTTCACAATTTTTGTCAAATAAGCATTGTGATGGGTTCTCATTCATATTATTCATCGAATCTCTTAAGCAGTTGGCCGCTCGAATGGCTAGTTTTTAAAGAAATAATATAGCGAATATAAAATAAATGTACGGCAACTCCTAACCCTGTATCGGGAATTCTAAAGACATGCTGTTTTTAAACATTTTGTGGTTTGACTGTTGAATTTCATTTGGCGTAAGTGAGAAGAAAGAGATGCCTAATAATAAAGCTAAAAGGACAAAAAAAAAAAAAAAGCTGTATTAGCAAGAGAGAATCTGAGAGCCAGATTGATAACTTACGTTGAACCACGTGAGAGTAAAAAGAAACGTTAATATATCCTCTGGTGAGACTTAAAAACTGGAATCATTTCAAATTTTCTTTCTTCTTCTTAGTTTTAAAGCGCTATTTATAATTTGTTCTAAAAATCTTTTTGTTATTTAGGCAGTCTGAGTACACCCTGTATCGTTCAGCTCTAGCAGTTAACCAGCAAAATGGAAAGCTGTATAACAACATGGGTCAAGTACTTGAATCCCTCAACAGATATGAAGAAGCTCTTCAGCATTATCAGATGGCAATGAAGTAAGCACAATTTGCTAATTAACTGAATATTTTCAGATATATGGAAAAAATTCTGTTGCTCCCATTGCTTAAAAGTATTTTCCAGAATTTTGTTTTGTTTGGTTTTTGATTACCTTAACTGAAGTACTGAAATCGTTAGAATTATTAAGTTTTATTTCATTTTATTTCTAACTGAAGAGGGTGTTTACACATCTCTAGAATGCTTTCGATAAAAAATTGACAAAAATCAAATGTCTTGGAAAAAACATTTCTGGCAACATTCAGCTTAAAATTTTAAATTTCAGCTTATTATTTGAGATGAGAAATATCGTCTGCTGCTTTTAAATTTATTCTTCTTCCAAAATTTTGCATGTAAACAAGCTGTGGACTGAAGGGTATGCTTTTGCGCTTTCCGGAAATAAATAATCCTATTTCGTAATTCAAAAATATTGTAAAATTCAAAGCATTATAATTTCTAAGTGCAAAATACGCTGACGCAACATTATTAATTGGAACAAGGAAATCCGTCAGTAGTTACTTCTATGCGGGAAGAAGACTCTAAACAAATACCCTGAAAAGTATTTACTATTTCTCTTTTTTCTAAAGTTAAATCATTGAACTTTACTGAAGCAGAAATCAATTGCAGAGTTTTTAAATACATCTGTAACGATAATAAATCAAATTTTAAAGAAAATCTGAAATCTTTTAGATTTTTTATTACAATTATTACGTTTTTTAACAATTTGTGTGTTACCTATATTTATTAAATATCATGTTCTTCGCACTTAGCATAAAATTCAATTTAACAGCAATATCCCAAAATAATTTTAAAATGAGCATATCTTTAGAATTTCCGATACAAAGTCTCGCGCGCTGGAAATAAAAGTGTTTTTTTTTTTTTTTTTTTTTTTTTTTTTTTTTTTTTTTTTCGTACAGTGTTGAAAATACTTGCTTCGAAATCGCTTCGTTTGTTAATAAAGTATTCTTTAATGTCTGACAAAAATGTGAAATAGATAATAAAACAAATTCCAGATTCCGAATTAGGGCTTCCAGATACCCATATTCGTTGGAGAGTTTCGTTATTCAAAAATTGATTACCATAGGTACCGTTGTTTTATCACAGTGCTAGAAACAGATATACATTTATGTAAATCCCTCATTATTTAATTACTTTAAATATAATACAGGGCTGTACTATTTGGTGGCAACAGTTTAAAAAGTGAATCAACGCAAAATGACAAAACTGAATTAATAGCCCTTCTGAGCTAAAGCCCTTTGGGCTAATAAATCAAGATGTATATCTTAAAAAAGCTACAAAACATAATGTTGACCAATTTTTACCGAGGCATGTGCCTCATTGCAAAAATATTTGTAGACCCTGCAGTAGGAAATAAATAGAATGCATTGTTACTCTTGATAAAGCATGGGCTTGCCTAAATGACTACAGCAATAATAGGTTTATTTCTTATCGAAAATGAAGACAAAAAAATTTTAGAAACCTGGTTCTGTCAATGCAGAGAAAGTTTCACTATTTGGTTTATGATTGTCACAGGATTCTGTTATAATGGGAAATTAAAAATAAGAAGAGGGGGGAATGTTAAACTTAACTCAACATACTATCAAGAGAAATTTTTATGTCCAGTGTTTGCAGAAAGAAGTCCATTTTTCTTATCCTAATGCCTTTCAAAGAGTGAAACTTAATCCACACAAAACAGTAAGTCATACTTCAAAAAGTTCCACTTTATTCCTTGAAAAAATAAAGTCTGATACAGGTATTGCGTATGTAACTTTTCAGCATATTCCTGAAAAATCCCCTTGTGTTTCGCCTAAGTATCCTTGTGCCTTTGTTCTTCGAAAAGAATTCTTTGTAAGCACCAACATATCACAATGGATGGACTGTGGAAAGTAGTGGAAGAGGAATGGAAATCAATCCCCCATAACACAAGACATCCTCAGGATATCCTATTTAAGTCGCAATGTCCCGGGAAGCAGTTAGGATATCCTGAGGATGTTGATTCTAAAATATCCTGAGGACTTCTTAAGTCAACATCCTGAGGATATCCTATTCAAATCTCAAAGTCCCGGTATATATGAAGATCTCCTCAGGATGTTGATTTTCAGATATCCTGAGCACTTCGTAAATCAACATCTTAAGGATGTCCTGTTCAAGTCGTAATATCCCGGGATATAAGAAGATCTCCTGAGGATGTTGTTTCTCAGATATCTTCAGTACTTACTTTTTATGGAAGCTCATATCTGAAAATATTAAAGTAAAGTAACCTTGTACCACACGCAAGTCATGTTATAAGAATTGAAATCTTACTCTATGGATTACCTATTCTGTATATGAAAATTTATTTGTTATGATTACACTGGTTTTTGTCTTGTTTATGTTGGCTGTAAGTATTAAGTAATAATATTTTCAAATTTTTGTTTTTGTTTCACAGTGTCTAGTGATCAGAGTACTTTCTTACAAATTATATGCACGAGTTTTCAACCGTTTTGAGTTTCATATTGAAAGTGTGTTTACGATTAAATTCTAATTGCTACATAATATATTTTGTAAACATTATTTTAGATACTTTTCTAATATCTTTGAACACAAATATTATTTACGTTACAGGTTAACTCAGAAAATCTTTCAGGAAGACATTTATCCTATGAACAGATGGGCATGATGTACATCCATGCCTTATCTGGCATTCGAACTTGAGCCCTACTGTACGGCAATCAGTCACTAATCACTTACCTGTCTCTGAGGCACTAATCAGAAATATCAAGATATAAAAGTATTCTATTAAATTCATCAATAGTTCTTAGCATAGAAAGAACTATATTTTGAAACTGCAAAAGAAAAAAATACTTTTTGATCTGTTACACTATTATATTAGTAATGAATGATGTTTAGTGCTATGCAGTAATAAGTAACAATAATTTTTTTTTTTTTAAACAAACGAAATTTTAGTTTACAGACGCAGTTAAAAACTAGTCTGTACGAGGTTTAACTTGCTTTAATTTGAATTTATAAACAGAAGAATAATTTTATTGGGCTAAAAATTTCATTGCTGTTTCTTCGTTCATTTTCTGGTAAGTTCTTTAATAATGAGAATTAGTCTTTCAAAGCGACTGAAGTAAGAAGTAACTTATTTTTTACCTCTCTGAAATAGGAAAATGAGGTTTAAGGATGGGAAGAACTAACATTAAGTTCTTACTCTCCTCAAACCTCACTTTGCTACCTCTTTAACCATACAAATATTCGGTCTTTGCTAAACAAAGCGCGAAAAAAATATATCCAGCGCTCTGCAGTCTTATACGTTATGCCGGCAATGCTACATGAACTCCTCATAATTTAACAATAATTACTGCTTTATTAATTTATTTGTAACATGCAGAAAATGCAGTAAACACTTTTCTTCATGGTATATAACACAAAGTTAAATGTTGTTATGAAAAATCAAAATTAGATAACGGCTCAAATAGATGTTCAGACTTTAAATTAAAATGATTTAATTTTTAAATTAAACGCGTTCTTTAAACTCAGCAGTTTTTATACTTTATTTTATACTATAAATAACAATTGAAGTTGAAAATATTAAACGTTTGTTTCCATCACTATCATTGTTCGTAAAACTGCTTCTCAAATTTTCTTTGCTTTTGAGAAACCGAGCTCCGCTCAGAATGTAACACCTCTGAGCACTTTTTCTGTAGCCGATGCCCCAAGAAGATTTCTCTTTTGTTAACGTGGCAGATTTATGTCTCAGACCTACCCTTCTTTGTATCCCCTACAAGGGAAACATTTCTTCACAACAAAGGACACAGAATACCCCCAACGGTTTTAATTGCTCCGTAATAGTGATATCCTTGAAGAACCCCACAAAGTGGAAAGTACACGTACTTACTTTCTGATTTCCAGAATTCAGCTATTCTGCTAAACGTTAATAGCCGTCGTTCCAAATTCTCTTTCAGTTACGAACTGACTTGCTGACGCTTGCAAGCGTTACATTGAGAGAGTGTGAAAAGTAAGTTTCAAAATTTTTCCTTAATTCTACAAAAATGATCAGAACTAAAAAAAATTATCTCAGATATCTAAAAGACGTATTTACAGCAGAATAAATCAACGTATATTATCGAATTCGTGAGAAGATGAAGTAGCATTTAATTATGAAAAAAGCCTGTGCCGAATTTTCGCGCTAGCAAATATTCTTTAAGTTCCATTTCAAACTGTGATTCGGAATATGAACTCTTATGTCTCAAGAAGAACTGACTGATGACAATTACCAAAACGATTATCCCATTTTAAGGAATATTCCAAATATAGGACTAATAAATATTCCGTTAGACTTTATGCTCCTTGTGTGCTTAGGAGTAGTACAAAAAATGATTAATATTAGGATAGGCGGAGGCACCTTACAAGCACGATTACCACATAAAAATGTTGAACTAATTTTTTTTTAAAAATGACCAGTTTTTAAAGCCTTATGTACCAATTAAATTTGCACGAAAACCAAGGAACCAACTCTAAAAGAACTGAAACACTGGAAAGCTACAGAATACTGTCAATTTTTACTGTACACTAGCCCACTTATTACTTTTTTTTTTAAATTTAACAAAAAGCTATATGATCATTTTTTTCTACTTCATATTTCGATTAGACACTTATGCAAAATACAGAATCAGACGGCAATTGATGAATACGCACAGTCTCTATTAAAACTCTTCGTAGTAAATTTTGGGCTTTATTATGAAAAACAGTATATTTCTCATAATGTTCACGGCCCACTGCACATTTGCGAAGATGTAAAAATGCTTGGGCCATTAGATAATTACAGTGCATTTAAATTTGAAAGCTATATATCTTCTATAAAAAAAAATTGATTAGAAAATCTTCCGCTTCATTACAGCAAATAGCAAGACGAACTCATAAACTGTTTAATCATATTGTAGCCATGAATAATGATTCAATCAACGTAACCGACTTAAGTTCAGAATTTCAAATTTTACACACATGTGGTCCACTACTTAAAAGTTATTAAATGCGTAATTTTATTATTGAATTTTAAATACAAATTAACTGAAGTCAGAACTGAATTTGTAGAATAGTTTAATTATGAATATATCGAAGAATTCAGTTTCGGGCTATTGAATGGTTAAAAGTGATCGAAAGATTTTTAATATTTTAAAGCAAAATTTTCTCTTATAATATTTTGTATTAATAATTCATTTCAAGTCTTTTGCTCAGTTTTAGATATATTTACAAATTATTAAATAAATTGAAATTCAAATTAGAAAAATAAATTGTGTAAATATTCTTAACATTTCTTATTTATCCATAGTAACCACAGATGGAGGACCTGAGACTGTCTGTGGAAAATAAGCAAGTTTCAGGTTATCACAACACCTTCACACACTTTCACTGGAATATAAAGAAGATTTCTGGGGATATACTGGGATGTAACATTAAGCAGTTGAGAGTATGTATTTAAGAGGTTAAAGGGATATTGTAACTAGTATTTCAAATCCTGACAACATCCCATACGCTGTTGGTGGGACCTAGATAGGATGTCCTAAGGATATACTGGGATGTGACATCAAGCACTCGGGAGGATGAGTTTAGGAGGAAACTGGGAAATTACGGGATGTCCTGAGGATGTAGTAAGTAGGACTTTAAATCCTAATAACATCCCATACCCTGTCAGTGGGACATAGATAGGATGTTTTTAGGATATAATGGATGTGTTTAGGAGGTTAGTGGGATATCCCGGGATGTCCTGAGGATGTAGTAAGTAGGAGTTCATATCCTAATAACATCCCGCACGCTATCGATGGGACTTAGTTAGGATGTCCTGAGGATATCCCGGGATGGGACATTACGCACTCAGGAGGATGTGTTTAGGAGGTTCGTGGGATATTCCGGGATGTCCTGAGGATGTGCGCATATCCCGCAAGCAACATCCTCGGGATATCCCAAGGATGTTTTTGAGCTATGTGGGGTAAAGCTTTGAAAACGAAAATCTACCGTGTCATGGAAATCATTATGCAGACTTATAGTCCAAAAAAAAAGGTTATCGAATCGGACATTCAAAAAGTACACCTTAGGTTTTAAATATGCATTTAATGGCCCCGAAATCGTTCTAAAATTCTGTAAATACCCAAACGTCTCTTTTGTTGAGGAGATCACTCTTTTGGCGAGATGCACTGGTTACGACAAAACACATTCGAAATTTTCCTACTTAGATGTTACTTTTGTCAAAGTGCTTTTCCGTTTTTTTTAAATGTTTGCTTGGATTTCATTATTATTAACGCTTTTAGAGCTGCTCGTGTGTAATTTTAAATGATTTCATGAAATATAGTCTTATTTCCCACAGAAGGTGTTTTTTATAATGTTTTATGATGTTAAATAATCTGCTTTTGCTAAGTGAATAGCATTTTTAAGTTAAAACTCATTCAGAAAGCGAGAAATGATATCACTCTGTACTACTAAATGATGAAAAATCTTTATGTATATATATAGTTCTTGCATTGTAGAGAAAGTGCAACACCTAAATCCCCCAAATTTAAACACGTGTTCGTCTATCGGAACATATGCATCTTAAAACCAGAAATTGACATTTATATATATTTTTTATTTATTTATTTCACATTTTGTGCGAATGTAATGAAAAATCTGGATTAGCAAACTCCCAGATTTTGCTTGCCTTATGTTGCCAATGTTCGAAATAAATTATTTATACCTTCGGCATGCGAGTCTGTTGCCACTCAGTAAGGTGTAAGATCATTTCAAATTCTTCATATCTTTCAAATATGATCAATAAACTCGGCTGTTCGAAAGCAGTGTGTTGCCAACAAAATATTTTATTTCCACATGATAGTGTGCTGGTATTCGGCGAACTACTTACGGAGGGCAGAAGGGGGGCTTCTTGGGCGTTTTTGTGGTTTTCCCAGGTGTAAGCTGGATGTGAACCAATTTCCCTTAGAAAGTACTCTATGAAGAAGTCATCTCTTCCCTTAGGCAAATAGCTTTTGCGCGGTTTGCCATAAGCTGACAGCACTAGCTAAATAAGAAAGTAAAATGCCAAATTAGGAAATACCATTGAAGAACTTCCTGTATGTAAGATGCTCTCAAATGTAATCAAATTATAGCAGTGTAGTCAATTAAATCCGTTTCATTTATTTTATTTATAATTTCACATCAAAATAATTTAATATTGCAACTCATATGGTTAATTCACTGTAAAATTAGTTGAAATTTTAGAAATTTTTGAGAGACCATCAAACAATTAATTGCATTTCTTAATCTCATTTTTCTGTAGAATTTTTAGCCCAAAACAGCTATTAGTCTGGAAACACGGTTTTGTGTTGTTTCACTTTTCATTCGAGTCTGTTGCCATTCGGAAAAAATAAGATATTATTCTTTCATGTTTAATCTGTTATAAATTAACGAACTATTTGAAAGCAAAAACTGCTGTTATTATTATTATAAGAACAAGAATATTATTTTTTGACTTTTGAATCGGATTGCCTTAAATAAAATGCATTTAATTCATGAAACATCTAATAAAAAATATTAAACATTTTTATTAAAATGATATAGCATATTTTATCACAGTTTTCTACACTTCATTTGAGACTATATTTCAAGTCAGCCTTCATTCGTACACTTCTTACGAAGCTTAACAAGCTAAACGGAAATGAAATGGAAAAAGGGAGATTAGAACACTCGATTATTTGTGAAAGCTGTTACTTCCGTGGTTACAAGTCTAGCCGGGCAAGGGGAAAATGAGCCTGAATTGCCTATTCTCAACTGTAGCAATTGAGCTTATGTGAAGGCAAATATCATCAGCTAGAGGAACGAAGTTAGAATAGAATTTTTGTTTGATTTTATGCGGCGAATGCTTCTCGTTTTGGAAAAAGTTAAACGGTTGCTTTGAACAGTGCAATTATTATCAAGAAACTCGTTGCAAAACAAAATTGTAGCTATCTCTAATTATTCCCTTTGTTCGCTAGCTTTAGTATCTGGGGTTCCTTACGGTGAAATATTACCTTAGAAGACATGATTTTGCGAGCTTTTAAAGAATTCAAAAACCATAAAAAGAAGGGGGAAAACTCTGATGTCGCCAGCACATGACTTCCCGCCAATTCAATTTTTTAAATAGCAACAAGCTTCACTTTCGGTTCATCATTTGAAAACAAAATTTATTGCTCCAATAAATAGAAAAGTCTTTAATATGAAGTATTTCGATGTACTTTATTATTTATAACTGGCCTTGTGTAAAAATTGGTTTTCCTGAATTTATAACAGCATAATCAACTGTTTGCACTTTTATGTTTTTGTTAAAATTATGTTTTATTGAGTTATTCTGAATTATTATTAATGAAAGAAAATTAACGTTTATAATATATCCTGCTGAATATTAAAATTACAACACCAAGAAGGTATGATATGACAAACATCAAAATCACGTGAAAGGAGGAAGAGGTTGGATATGCAAATGATTAATATTTCACCGTATTTTAGACGACGCAGGAGGAAGAACGACATCTGAAGCACTGCATACAAAAGTTGTATAGTGGATTTGTTATTCGAAAAGCGCTTTGCAAGGTCGAAGTTTGCTTAGAATGTCGTGTTATGCCTCGAATAAGACGAAGAAATGCTTACCATCAAGTGTCGGGATTTGATAGAGGCAGGATCGTTGTCTACCGAGGGTGTGGATTATCGTTCCGTGATATCACCCGTCGCACTGGTCGACGTCCAACCACTGTCACGCTAATATAGAATTAATAGAAGGTCATACTGAACGGCATTCAGGAACTCAACGCCCTTCCACATCTAACGCCCGAGAGGAAAGACATATAGAGAGGTCAGTCCTGCAAAACTGTACAACCACATCACGGACCATTAGTCAGGAAATGGACATGTTTGTAACACGCCCAGTGTGCGGTCGTACGGTGCGTCTACGTTTTCAGCATCGTGACTATCATCACGGCGACCATTACTTCGGCTTGCCTTGACAATCCATCATAGAGAGAGATGGTGACTTTGGTGCGCCGAACGACAAAGCTGGATACAGAAATAAACACAATGTCGTCTTTTCAGACGATTTCTGATTCTGCGGGCAATATTCTAATGGCCGCATACGTGTCTGGAGGCTCCGAGGAGACAACACATCGCCTGCTTGCATTCCATATCGGCATAGGGGCCCTGCACCTGGTGTGATGGTTTGAGCAGCCATTGGGTACCCGATAAGCACATTCTAATTCCGATTAACGGTAATTTGAACGCAGATCGGTATATTTCTGACATCTTAGGTTCATTGTTTTTGCCCTATCTTCGAGGAGAGCCAAACGCCATCTTCCAACAAGATAATGCAAGACAACATATTGCACGTCATGTGCTGACCTTCCCCCATACACAGGGTATTCGATTGCTTCCCTGGCCAGCACGGTTTCCAGACCTGTAACCCATTGAAAACATATTGTCATGAGTTGCTGAGAGATTGGCTCCTCACCCTTCTTTAGCTAATGCGGTTGATGAAGTGTGGCATAGACTTGAAGCAGCATGGAATGAGTTGCCCGTTTCTGTCATCCAATCCCAGTTCGACTCCATACCTAACCGAGTTTTAGCTGCCAGGGGTGGCAACTGTTTCTACTAATTTCGGACCCGTATAAACCCCCAAACTGCATACAAATTTAATCATTTTGTCTTCATGTCATGCTGTTTATGTACAACAAATATATTTTTTGTATTTGATTTCCTTCATAATGTCGCAATTATAACGGCTAGCAGTGTATTTTAAATAAATACTTTGAAACGAATACCATAATTTAATTTTCTTGTATGTTATTAATTTTCTTGTATTTCTTGTTATTAATTTCTTGTATTTAATTTTCTTGTATGTAAGTATCAACAAATCCGTAAATTTATTTTGATCTTCACTTACGTATCGGTAAACAATACTCATTTAAATGCAAAAATATATTTGGTTTATATAGTATGCAACAATATTTTTTGTTGATTGTAGCAAAACAATTATAAACTTCAAGTAAAGTATCACTTATAGTTGTTCAAGTTTATCCAAAATTTAATCAATGAAATAGGAATGAAGGAGGAGTAAACATAAAAGATATAAATGTTTGGGTATGCAAAAATATGTATTTTTGATTACTGGAAACTTTGTTATGACCTTCAAGTAAAGTAACACTTCCCTTTGCTCATTAAATACCTATAGGCTTCAAGTACCACTTCTTGTTGTCCAATTTTACCCGAAACCTAATCAACTCTTTATATGAATTGAGAAAATGTAAATATGAAAAATAGAAATTTTGAGAGTTTTTATGTAAGAGCTGTCGTATACGAAAAATCATCATATACACCCTGACAGAGAGACATGATTGTAAAAACGTGTTGTAGTGACCCTAATTCGACCTTATTCACTGAAAACTCGTTATCGAATTTTTGGACTGAAGACATTATCTGCCTTGTGTCGTATCCCACATTCAAAATATTTCGAAAAAACAACGCTTCGGAATAAATTTTCTGATTTGTCACATGGCATAAAACAGCAACTTACGACGGTTCACTTTGGGGTTACTATATAAAGCGGGAATTAATTACAAACGATGGTTGCTGATGGGAGATTCGATACTGATAGCTGATCGGTTATTGAAAACGAACAACTTACAATTTTTTGCGAAAGGACGGAAAAATCATGCGTTTTTCTTTCAATGGTAAAACGGGTAGAAATATTGTTTGAAACAGTTATTTGTCAGAAGCAAATTTATGAGTGATAGCAGTCTTACCACAGATGTGATTGTATGCAGATATGATTGGCGAGAGGTAAAATGGTGTCCAAAATTTACCTTTTACGAAGAAGCAGTCCTGAATATTTCTAAAACTTCCAGAAAGCATGTATTTTATTAAAAGAATAGATTGTTGCCTGCTCACGGATTCGCAATTGAATGCCCATAGGTCCAATGATAGGTTAATAAAATTTATTTTAAGAAAAGAAGCACTTTCTGTGGAAATTCGCAGTACAATCAGTGGTTACACTTCAAACTACTGAGAACGTTAAACACAACGCAATGCAAAGCACATCTAAAGAGAAAAGCAGCCCGGAGGTACAAAAGTTTACGCTGAATTAACAACTCGCAACAACAATAACTGAGAGCAGATTCTTTCTCCGCCCTTATATAGTTTTCAGGCGGCCGCCGATATATTTTTAGTACTTTTTGCTTCTCGAAATTACTGGAAAGCAACATGAGAGTCGAATTACGTTTACAGCTAGTATAGTGATCAATTACATTTATTCAATTACAGTCCCTATTAGTGTTATACAGGAATCGGACCAAAAGTTGTCAAGTTTAGTGATTTTGGCCCATTTCTCGCCAAATTTGGCGACAAAATAAGTCGCCAAAACCGTTGTCAGTTTGACGATATCTCGCCAAATTACCGAGATGCCCATTTACTCAATGTTAAACAAACTTGCCGCTGCATTCTCAATTTTCCGACATAGCTCGACTGTAGATTTTTCATGTTACATTACGCAGCAAAATACAACAATTTCACAAATGACTGCACTAGAATCATCTATCTATGTACAAAATTCGTAACATTATGTGAAAATTAAAATAAAGTTCTTTTCTTCGAATACCGGTCATTTATGAGCTGAGTCCTAATATTTTATATATGCATTGAGTATTAATTCCTTAAATATTTATGATTTAAACTTTTTATAGCATACAACCAGATGATGTTAGAAGTTACCTCAACATAGGGCGAGTCTTGACAAATTTAATGCGATACAGAGAAGCGGAAAATATCTATAGAAAAGTATGTACCTAAATTCTTCATTTTATATAATTTTATTTAAATAGTAATGCTGTTGTTATGCACCTGACAAAATATATTTTCTGTTGATAGTAAATTTATTGGCAACAACTGACATTTTGATATGCATTTAAAAAAATGGTATGCTACGTCGATTCTAGCAATTTAAAGCTTTAGGCATTAGATTATGATTTTTTCTTACCTCCAGTATTTTCAAAATATCAAAATTAAATTATTTTCGATTAACGAAACCGCAATCCTGATTTTGCGCTAAGTGTAGTTACCTGTTTATTTCACCTTAACAGAAGGTATGTTATGGCGTTATTGCAAATCAGAGCGAAAAATCAATGACTCAATAATTTTCCTTCAGAATTTTTTTTTTTTTTAAGGACTAATTAATATGGAATACATAATTTGGCAGTTGCTGAGTAACAAACAGTCGCACTTAAATCCCTCCCCAAAACAATGCCATCCATATTGCAAGAATTTGTTGGGAAAAGCATAAAAATGAAATTGTATTTTAATACTGCAAAAACACCACAAAATGCCGCGAGAAAGTTTCACAGAAGAGATCCTATTTAGCTGGTGAAGTTAATCCTTTTTGATAGCTATTTTATGTACAATAATAACAATAATAATAAATGCCACGGAACGCTGTTAAACATACTCTAACAATAAAATTCTGTGTATATTTGCGAGACTCCAGTTTCGAAGGTTAAACAGAACGTCCTCTTCAGCTGCACAAGAGAAAATAAGAAGAGGAAACATGGATTTACACCATATTAATAGATAAAAGGATACGAAACAGCTCCATTGGTGCCTGATAAAACGTGGTAGCAGTTAGGAAAGAATTTCTTTAAAAGGAGCTCAGTGTAAAGATGAAATTAGAATTGCAGTCATTAATTAGAACTAGAAGACTTTTATAAATGTGAAATACCTCTGGGAAACTTTAATTCGCTAAAGAAGGATTTTTTTTAATTGCAGAAGTTTAAATTTCGTTTTGTTTCTTTATCTTACCAGTAACATTCGTAATTCGATATTTAAAAGACTATCGGATATGAATTCTGAGGTATTTAGAGCATTCTGTGGCAGCATAGCCTTGTATACATTGGTCAAACTAGGAGAGCCTTGAAATTTCGAACGAAGGAGCAAGAAGTATGTAGAAAAAAGAAGCATCTCTTAAATCTTCTATTGCCCAATATTATTGGTCAAGAAATCACATTTTCCTTTTCTCTGTAGCCAAAAGTATTTTTTAAGAAAAACCTTCTATTGAGGAATTAGATTTTGTAGAGGCATTTAACACTCATAAATCTTTCATGTCTCTTTATTGATCCCACTCTAAATACATCTTTAAATCTTTCATATTTGTTTATTGATTTCATTCTAAATGCATCATTTCCTTCAGTTTTTAAAGAAATAATTTTATTGTTGCTTTCAAGTTTTGTCAATAGATAACTCTAGCAACTTTGTTTTCTCTCCTTTTTTGTCTATTGTTATCGCGTGAGCGCATGTTTCACCAACTTGTTTCACTTGTAGGGTTTATATTTATTTTAACTAACATTTATTTTAAGTTTAAACTATCTTTCCTGTCAATCCTTACTTTCCCCTGGAACTGCCAATGCCAGAATATGTAAATTTGAGTAGAACGCGCAAGCATTCAAATTATCAGCGGAAGTAGTATGATTTAAATAGAAGGAAACGAGTTCGGTGAGACAGTTATTCTTACTTAGCGAGCGCGGAGGTAGTTATCGAGAATTGAAGAACCCCGCGTTGCGGCCTATGTGCTTGGCGGGAAGTAGTTGCAATTGTTCCAGTGAGCTTCAAGTCTGCTGAATTAGCTGCGGCATTTGTAAAACGCGGTGAGTTAGTTATTTTAGAGAGCCTCTTAGAGTCTGCAAGGAAAAATTCAGCTGCTGCAACAGCAACTCAGCGTGAATGATAATCGTTCTTTAACAGTTCCGGCCACACCAGAAGACCTTCCAGAACAGACGGAAACAGAAGAAACCCCATTTACCGAAGTCAAAAAGAGAAAAAGAAAAGCACGAACTGCGCAACTTAACAAACAGTTATCAGACCACGTCCTCCTATTAAAAGCAAAAGAAACAGATAGAACTCCAGAACAAGTCAGAACACAACTGACTACTGAACTTAGTGCCAGGGAACTGGGCATTACTGTTGAAGAAGTGCGGCCCACACGCTCTAACGAACTTTTAATTAGGTGCAGCCACAGACAAAATATAGAAACACTCAGGAAAGCGATTGAAGAAAAGCCCTCACTCTCAGCAGCAGTCACGCTCAGAGAGCCCTCTTTCAGAAAGTCCACAATAATCGTCTTTGGTACCCCCACATCCGCAACAGCAGACGACATACGTGAAGCTTTTGCGAGCCTGGTGCCCTCAGCAAGTGAAGAACAAATACATCCAAGAAATCCTATTCGCACAACTATCGGCCACACCTGGATCGTCGACCTACAGCAGAATCTGTACGAGGATATTAAGGACCTTAGAAGAATTCTTATAGGATTCAGCTCTTGTGCTTTCAGAAAATACTTTCAAGTTGCAAGGTGTTTTAATTGTCAGCGGCTAGGACACTTGAGTCATTCTTGTAAAGCAGCGTTGGCCTGTGTAAACTGTGGACAAGCTCATAGCCAGGATAACTGCAAAGCAAAGACTCCACACTGCGTCAATTGCGCAACTCACAATAAATCCAAAGGCACTAGCTTCGACACCACACACCCGTCTAGTGCAAGACAATGTCAAGCCTACAAGGCAGAACTGTTCAGAATGAAATCAACGGCGCAGTGGTAGATGAACAGCAGGCTATTGCATATCCAAGTACAGTACATGGTTTTGCAATTCTTCAAAGCAACTTGCAACGCAGCCAAGCCGCAACTGTCCATGCAGCCCAGGTTATTCTAGAAAACAATGTAGATCTAGCAGCACTACAAGAGTTTCATTCCATTAACAACAGGATCACAGGATTCAGCAACTTCAAAACTTACCATTCAGTAGGCAATCAAGCAGCCATCGCCTACAATGGTCCACTCACGCCCCTGCTAATGCATAAAGGAGATTACACAGTTACTGTACAACTGGAAGGGCCTTATGGTCAAATTGCCATCACCAGCGTGTATTTTTCTCCTTCGCACGACATTGTCACTGCACTCCAGGAGCTGGAACAAGTCATGATGATTCCGACTAGGAATAAGATAATCGCTGGGGACTTTAACGCTGCTAGCTCTCTATGGGGTGCGCCAGAGGAAAACAGGCGTGCTTGCCCTGTCCTTGACTTCATCACTTCTCATAACCTTGCAGTCGTCAACCCCACCGACAGCCCTCCTACATACTGGACTACCAGGGCTCAGGGGTGGCCTGATATCACTTTAGCCACCACTGGTATTCTTAATAATATTCACAATTGGAAGGTTAGCGAAACTCCCTCGTTCAGTGACCATCGCTACATTGAGTTCAGAATAGATTCGGAGCACCAATTTATAACAAAGAACAGATGGAAAACGAAGTATATAAACCTGAACAAATTTAAAGATGCACTTTCAACCCATATTGAAAGTCTCGTGGCACAATGTAACAATTGCAACAGTAGTAAAGACATCGACGCCATGCATGAAGATCTTATGCAAACACTGCTCTCAGTGTGCGAAAAAGTCTTGAAAAGGAAACATTACGCAGCCCCGAAATGCACTCCTTGGTGGAGCACCACGCTGACTGCTGAACGCAGCAAAGTCCGTGCCCTAAGGCGCAAAATGCAAGCATGCAAGGATCCCTTAGAAAGAGAGACACACTCGCTAATTTTTCGAAAGCACAGAGCTGCTTACAAAAGACAGATTGCAAAAGCGAAGTTTTCATCCTGGAAAGAGTACTGTACCAACACTGCGAATAAGTTCGGAACTGTCTTCCGTATTGCACATGACAAGATGTTTACACCTACTAATCTTACTGCCACAATAAGCCACGGAGCAGCAACTAGCACAGAAGTAGTTGCGCACATTCTGGACAATATCTTTAGACCTGATAACGCAGACACAGATAATCCCGCACAAAGAAATATCAGAGCCAGCGTTGAGCAATATTACAATACCAAGAAAACAGATTTTGAACCACTGCCTAACGCCAAAGAAATAAGCGACATTGTTAAAGCGTTAAACACCAATAAAGCACCAGGTCCTGATGGGATAGATAATGGCATTCTGCAAGCCATTAACCGTATGCATCCGGAGTTACTGCATGCCTACATCACTGCATGTTGGCGCAACAGATATTTCCCAGCCGGCACGAAACTTGGTGAGGTGGTGCTCTTCCTCAAAGCGAAAAAAGACCCTAATGTACCAACGTCTTACCGGCCTATTTGCCTTCTTCCTGCCTTGGGTAAAGTACTAGAAAGAGTCGTCCTTCAAAGACTTAAACACTATATCCTGTCTGGACAAAGCATAAATGACAAACAATACGGCTTCATTCCTGGCAGATCGGTGGATCACGCGCTGCAGCACCTACGAAAATTAATAGCAAATAACAGAATAAATAACCAACATAGTCTCATTATCTCTGTGGATATACAGGGCGCTTTCGACTCGTTGTGGTGGCCCGATGTACTGAAGAGATTACAGGACATGGGTAGCCCTAAGATTCTCTTTGACCTTATTTACAGCTACCTAAGTGATCGCCGCTTACAAGCCACTACGGACGCAGGAGTACACTCACGTTCCATCAATAGAGGCTGTCCTCAAGGATCCTGTCTGGGTCCACTGCTCTGGAATCTTGTAGCGGACACAGCGCTGACCCTCTTTAACACAGATCCTCACACGGAAATACTGGCTTATGCCGATGACTTTTTGCTGGTAACCAAAGGGCACAGCCGCAACGCATATGAGACTAGGGCACAACAAGCAATGGACAAGATGGCCAAATGGGCCAATGACCATAAGTTAACTATTGCCAACTCAAAAACCCAAGGTATGCTTATCTGTCCAGGTAAGCGCCATCGAAGAACCCCGTGCATCAACCTTCATGGGAAAAATATTAAAATAGTCAGAAACTTGAGGTACCTTGGAGTTATAATTGACGACACATTGACTTGGATGCCACATTTAAAGGAGGTCAAGGCACGACTTCACAGGATATTTCATTCCATGCTCAGAACAGCAGCACCAACATGGGGAGTTTCTTCGAGGATGCTTAAGACGTGGTACTCTGTAGTTGCTGAACGTATTGCACTACATGGAGCCTCCATGTGGGGCATAACGATCACTACTAAAATGGAGAATCTGCTACGCTCAGCACAAAGACCATTCCTCCTGAGCATTACCCGAGGATATAAAACCTCGCCCACTAATGCTCTAAACGTGATTTCAGGACTACCGCCTCTGCATCTCTTAGCTCAGCTCGAAAGTGCAATAGTGCGAGTGCTCCGACTCAAAGAGACAATAAGTTTATGGGATAGGACTTATGTTTATACTGACTATGAGCAAAGCATTCCCGAGCCACCTTGCCACCCGGCCGAATTCAATATCTCGATTAACTGCAGGTCACCAACGTGGTTCAAGGCCACTGCAATCTACACCGATGGTTCCAAAGGAGAATGTGGCACCGGTAGCGGATACTGTGTTCTACTTGGGAACCAGATCTTAAAGACCTGGGAAAGAAAGCTTAAGCACCACAACTCAGTTTTTCAGGCTGAACTGATTGCATTAAAAGCTGCACTTGTCTACGCACTGGAAAATAACTATTCCAGTATATATTCAGACTCAGCCTCTAGCCTCCAGGCAATCCAAGGCAAATGTAGTAAAAATCCACTCGTCAGGGCCATACAAAAACTCTTACTAAGAACACCTAAATACTATAGGCCTGAACTCCAGTGGGTACCTGCTCACACTGGAATACTGGGTAATGAAATTGCAGATGCAATAGCCAAAAGAGCAGCAACTGACCCCCACGTTCGCACACTTGACGTGCCTCTCCCGGGTTCGTTCTTAAAAGCTGAGCTCGAGAGAGAATTACTCAAACGTTGGCAACATCTGTGGGAGACAGAAACCACCGGCAGAAGAGTTTACAGATTTTTTCCAAAAGTCTGCCGGCTTCTAAAATCTGGCTCGTCTCACTTCACTCAGTATCTAACAGGACATGGTCCCTTCATGACTTACCTGCATCGCTTCAGACGACGCGAAAACGAGCATTGCTCATGCGGGATGGTAGGAGATCCGGACCACTATCTGTTCGCTTGCAGAGAGACCGCTAAATATCATCTTAGGCAACCAGTAGCAAACCACATCCATGCATGGGCCGAAGCTACTTCCAAAAATCGCAATGCATTGAAACGCATATGCGATTGCATAAACATTGCACGCATAATCTCAGACAGGCTGGAGTAATTCTCAGCCACCATCCTCGTCACCAGCACAGCCCCTGTATGCTCTGTACCTGTAGCGAACTAATTTTATCTTAAGTTAGCTTATTCGGCTTTTCTTATTCCCTGTATATATTTATCTTCTTGAACTGTAAACCTTGAATTATGAACCTTGAACTATGTATTTTGCCTTATTTTATGTATTGTTTCCACTGTTTTCCTTTTTTTTATTTTATGCATTGTTTTACTTTCTAGTATTTTACTTCTTATTACTTTTAGTATTTGTAACCACCTATCCATTACTCTGTAAATATGTAACTGGAATTGTTCTTCACGCCCGCAATGCACCCTTCTTGCATCATGCGCTATCGTCTTCGTCCAGCATTTGTTTGCACTGCCCCCAGCAGTCGTCTTGAGCACAATATGTATTTATAAGTGTGTCTTTTGTTCAAGTTATTTCCGTCAGCGGGGCTACCTGGCCGATATGCTAACTACCCAGTGGACCGGCTGCCTCGCTGTCGGTGGAAAGAAAGAAAGAAAGAGAGCCTCGTAATTAGAAGCTTGTCTTTACTTTCTTTTTCAGGTTATTATTTTTATTTGACTGCCTAGTGGGCACAGTCTGTAAGCGTCAAGACGACGCCATTGTAATTTATTACGTTGAATAAAAAGGGACTTAAACCCTTTATAAGACTCTGTGGTTTATACAAGCTTTCACAGTCACCTCTAGGTTGCGTGCTAGTTAGAGGCGCGCAACGTTATATTGGCGCCCGAACACTTATCGAACTGAAATGGCCGAAAACTGGATGGAAGCCGCTGGACAACACCAAGAAATGACAACTCAGTTAGAAGGATTTGGATACCTGGTCCAGACTTTGAGAGCATCAATCAAGCCAAACGTCTATTTCGACGGAAAAAAATGCGGTGTCCATATTTTTAGAAGGTATAGAAAACCACTTTCAGCTCTACCCTGTGCCTGAAAGACAAAAAGTTGCCATCGCCACATCAGCACTAAGAGGACAGGCCGCGCTATGGTGGAAAAATATAGGCAAATTTTTTCTAGGTGAATTTGGAAGCCCGACGTATACATTTGAAAATTTCAAAAAATCATTAGTAAAGGCCTTCCCCATAGTGAAAGATCGCGCACGGCTGGAAGCCGAGCTATATAGTTTTTATCAACGGGATACAGCACAATTGACGGACTTTATTTTACGAAAAATCAAGCTAACGGACATGCTGTATGGGAAAAAACCCGATGCGGAGATAATTGAAATAATATTACCAAGATTGTTACCCGCTGTCCAAGACTACTTTGAAATTAGAAACCCAACCACATTGCAGGAACTTTTCGAATTGGCGGTGAAATTTCAAAATCGCAGAATAGCGGAAAGAGCGAGAGGGGAAACATATTCTCAAAGTACCAGAAGGAAGGAGGAGACAAGAAATGGAAATCGCTCATATGGGGGAAAGAACTATCAAGCTAACGCATCGAAACTCGAAGATCAAGGCCCAAAAAGAAAATTTGAAAATAAGCATCCGCGTACCCAGAAGACACAGATTGAAAGGAAAGCTTTAAACGACTAGAGGGGCCTGTGAAAGGGAGGGTCCAGACCCCGGAAGTTTTAGAAAAACCCTCAAATAGACATCTAAATACAGTCATCGTAAAAAACTCACAGCTACCAATTATACAAGTCCTGGTTGGCGATGTACCAGTAGAAGCCCTCATCGATACAGGAGCAGAAGGAAATTTCATGAGTGAAAAGTTCTTCAAAAAGAATTTTTATAGGATACGACTCTTTAAAACCAGAAATACGGAAATTATAGCGGCGCAAGGAAAAACATGTCACTGCATCGGGAAAGTATCATTAAACTTACAGATAAAAGAGGAAAATCTCAAAGTATTAATTTTTGTGGTGAAAGACCTCCAACACTCTCTTATTTTAGGTATGGACTTTTTAAGGGCCGCGAGGGCCAAATTAAATTTTCAAGATAGTTCCGTGGTGCTGGAGATGGACCAGAGGGTGGTGGAACCGGTGGAGACACCTGAATTGGACCTTAGCCATTTGAATGACCAGGAAAGTAAAGCAATACAGCAAGTGGTGAGTAATTTTTCTCATTTGTTTTCAGAAAAACCGGGAAACTGTCAGATCGTGACTCACAAGATTCAATTAAATGCCGAAAAACCTTGTAGGACTAAACCGTATCGCTATGATAAACAAAAAGACTTAATCATCGAAGAACATATTCAGGAGATGTTAAAGAATAAAATAATAACGCCCATAAATAGTGAGTACGCGAGTCCAGTCGTACTATGTAGGAAAAAGAACGAGTTTCCTCCTTCGGATAAAAGGGCTTGGAGGTTTGCTATCGACTATAGAAAACTAAATAGCATAACTAAATTTCCAGTTTACCCTTTGCCGGTTATAGACGAGATCATTAGACAGATCAAATCGACGAGATATATGTCTACTTTGGACTTAACGTCTGGCTACTATCAAATAGCTATGAGACCCGAAGATATACATAAAACCGCGTTTATAACAAAATCGGGCACTTATGCATTTTTACGCATGCCTTTTGGGTTGTGTGGGGCCCCATCAACATTCCAGAGAGCTATGGACATTGTTCTAAAGCCTGTCCTAGGAAAATCAACTTTAATTTATCTAGATGATATAATTATAACGAGTAGTACGTTGGAACAACACATTAATGACCTCGAACAAGTTTTTAAATTATTAAAAGAGGCCGGTCTTACAATTAACGCCTCAAAATGCAAGTTCGCGACTAAAGAACTTAAATATCTCGGTTATAAAATTTCGCAAAAGGGTATAGAAACGCAAGATTCAAAAATAAAAGCTATTAAGAATTTCCCACCGCCCAACACCGCCAAGAAACTTTCGTCTTTCCTTGGACTATGTTCTTACTATCGATCTTTCATAAAAGATTTCGCTAATATTGTTGAACCACTCTTAGTAATCAAAAGAAAAAAGAGTAAATTTACGTGGACAGCTGAAGCTAACACAGCTTTTGAAAGATTAAAAGAAGCGCTTATTAATGCCCCTGTTTTAAAATTCCCTGAGGGGGACGAAAACCTGGAAATTGCGGCAGATGCATCAGACTATGCGGTGGGTGCGGTTCTTATGCAAAATAACCATCCGCTGGCATTTTTTAGTAAAACATTGAATCAAACACAAAGGAATTATACAGCTACAGAAAGAGAAACATTAGCCGTATTAATGGCTGTACACAAATTTCGAGTTTATTTCGGCAAATCGCCAGTAACAGTCTTTTCGGATCATGCGGCTGTTGGTAGACTTTACTCGGGAAAATACCTAACGCCCAGGTTAATAAGATGGGCTTTAAAACTCCAAGAATATAATATCACAATAAAATATAAACCGGGTAAGGAAAACAATGTAGCTGACGCACTTTCTCGTATAAAACTGGACGATGAAGGTAATGAACTTAAATGCGCTGTGTTGACTTCAAAAATTTTAGATTCTAGAGATACGGTTATTACTGAACTGAAAGCTGATCCTGAATTTGGAAAAATCTATGCTTATTTGAAAGACCCCGAAAGCTTTGAGCATACAGATATCGATGCGATAAGAAATAGAGCAAAAAACTATGAAATAATAGATAATTTATTATTCTATACGAAAACAACAAACGAAAATCTTGAGTATAAGCCAGTCATCCCAGCCTCGCTTCGATTAAGCATTTTGAAGGAGTTGCACGAGAAAAAAACAGCGGGCCACCTCGGAGTCAGAAAGACTATAAAAAGGGTACGCGAGGCGGTATATTTCCCGCAATTATACAAAATAGTAACGGCGTTTGTCAGGTCCTGTAATCAATGTCAGTTAATAAATGATATTAATTACAGCCCGGCCGGGTACTTAAATAGCATTCGCGCTACATTTCCGAATGAAATTTTAGGCATAGATCTCCTTGGTCCCTTCCCCCAGAGCGAGTTAAATAAAAATCGTTTTCTTTTAGTAATAGTAGATCATTTTTCAAAATGGATAGAAATTGTTCCACTTAAACGCGCGTCAGCCAAAACAGTCGCAGATGCATTCTTACACAGATACATTTTAAAATACGGTGCACCGATAAAAGTCATTAGCGATAACGGAAAACAATTCATTAGTCAAATATTTGAAAACATATGCAATGGACTTGGCATACGCCATATCAAAATGGTTCCGTATAGACCACAGGCTAACATAGCAGAAAGAGTTAATAAAAACATTGTAAAAATAATTCGCAGTTACGTTAGCACACATCACAAGCGCTGGGATGGCTACATAAATGAATTAGCTTATGCTTTAAGAACGGCACATCATGATACTACGGGAAAAACTCCAGCAGAATTATTTTTAGGCAGAAAGTTAATTACGCCTTTAGATAAATTATTCTTTGTGCAACAAAGAGAGCAGGAATTTAGACAACAAGACGTGCAAAAGTTGATTGATCAGGCGCTTAAAACCTCGGATACGGCAAGAAATAGACAGAAGTTATATTATGATAGAAAACGCCGTGAAGCAGATTTTAAAGTTGGGGATAAAGTATTGAAACGGAAATTTTCTTTATCAAGTGCCCCAGACAATTTTATGGCAAAGCTAGCTCCAAAGTTTGAAGGCCCCTATGTAATTCAGGAAATCAAAGGAGTAGTCTTATATCTTAAAAACGAGAGAGGGGAAATCTGTAAAGCAAGTCCCGACCAGGTGAAAAAATACTATAATCCAAATGATTTTGAAATCCTTAAAAGTTTCTTGCAGGACTCAAGTCTAAACGAAATAGAAGGGCCAGAGACTGCAACAACTATTCCACCACCCAAGAAACAAAGAACTGAAGAGAGACCTAGCACTTCTACAACCCGGACGTCGGTATCAAAAAGAAAAAATGATTTTCAAACTCCGGCGTTTAAGAAAAACAAAAATACAGATGAACCGGGTAAAGAAACCATAGTAAAGACGAAAACACCACCTACAAAAGATGGCAGGAGAAATTACACATCAAGGAGAACGCGCACACGGCCACAGAGTCAGGTGCCAGCAAGGCCGCCGTTCCGGAAACTGAAACGCCAACAGGAGGCACAGAAGTACGAGGAACAGAAGAAATTCAAGAAGGACTCCAGACCGAAGGACGTCAAGACCAGCCGTCCCAGGCAGAAACGCAAAGGCCAACAACTAGACGATTACTCCGTCAAGAGGCCAGCATGTAGAGGACGCAAAAGAAAGAGCAACGGGGACGACACTCGGAGATCAATAAGGAGAAGATTGACATCCATGAAACCTCTAACTTGGGATCAATTTTGCCAAAAACGGATGACGGAATTTCAAGCATCGAAAACTCAAAGATAAGTTAAAACCTTCTATAAATTTTTCTTTCTGTTTTGTTCCGAAATGTTATGCATAAGTACGAAGTTCTATGTTTTGACGAAAGTCAATATGTCTCGGTTGAGACTTAGTTTTGTTTTACTTTATTTAGCTAAGGCAAAAGTATTATTTTCTTTAAGTGTAAAACCTAAAAACAAGCATTTTCTGTTGGTCGAAAGACTAATTCTGTTATGTTAAAGCCAAAATTTGGCCGAAGATAAAAATAACTTCGTATTCTTGTATTAATAAGAATTTTACTTTCAGTGCCGCCAGCTTGGCGAAGAATGAGTAAAGTAAAAATTTATTTTCTCTTATTCATTTTATGGTAAATTGTAAAAAGCATATGTATTAAAATCTTGTAAATGTACGTAAATACTTGAATGTTATGTAAAAGTAGAATTTAGTCTAGAAGCATAAAATTGTAGATGCTAAAAGTGAATGCTTAAAAGCAATGAAGTCAAAATTTAAGTATTAAACTGTAAAGTCATGCTTTAGAGCGAAAGCCTGCATGTTTAAAGATGAATCAGGGGGAAGTTAGAATGAATGTGTTTTGTAGGGTTCTCCACCTACATTTGAATTTTTAAGAATATTAAAGTAGCTCATTGAGTTGTAGAATGTCGAGTAAGGTGTGTCTATTTGGTTGTTGATTTCTAACAAATCATGGTGGTTAGGGGAAGTGTTGTAAGACTAAAACACGAATATTCCCGTTTGACACCACACATGGTGGAGAGCCAGGGTAAAGTTAAATTAATGCTTGAAAAATTGAATGAATGTGAAGTAAGCAATAACTAAGAAAAACGAATCGTTAAAAACAAAAATTTATTGTGTCAAGAAAGTGTAAATTATAATGTATGTAGAAAGATACTGATACTTATTCCTTCCAGATGCTGGAAGGAAAGACCAAGATTGATTGATGAAGTCCAGGAAAAGTTGCTGTAAGAAAAAAGCTTTGTAACGAATAACAGAATTTTAATATATAATTCTTACATAAGATTTTTTTTTGTGTAAACGAGGCTTTCGCCAGTTAGTTCAGAATTAGATAAACTTACAACAGGTCGTTTGTATGACCTGCTTCCAAGTTTTCCAAATTCTGGCAGCGGCAAATGTAGGGTTTATATTTATTTTAACTAACATTTATTTTAAGTTTAAACTATCTTTCCTGTCAATCCTTACTTTCCCCTGGAACTGCCAATGCCAGAATATGTAAATTTGAGTAGAACGCGCAAGCATTCAAATTATCAGCGGAAGTAGTATGATTTAAATAGAAGGAAACGAGTTCGGTGAGACAGTTATTCTTACTTAGCGAGCGCGGAGGTAGTTATCGAGAATTGAAGAACCCCGCGTTGCGGCTTATGTGCTTGGCGGGAAGTAGTTGCAATTGTTCCAGTGAGCTTCAAGTCTGCTGAATTAGCTGCGGCATTTGTAAAACGCGGTGAGTTAGTTATTTTAGAGAGCCTCATAGTTAGAAGCTTGTCTTTACTTTCTTTTTCAGGTTATTATTTTTATTTGACTGCCTAGTGGGCACAGTCTGTAAGCGTCAAGAGGACGCCATTGTAATTTATTACGTTGAATAAAAAGGGACTTAAACCCTTTATAAGACTCTGTGGTTTATACAAGCTTTCACAGTCACCTCTAGGTTGCGTGCTAGTTAGAGGCGCGCAACGTTATACACTCTGCAGCTAAAGAAATTTTTATTCAACCTTCGAAACTATAATACTGGAAATTTGCACAACGTACGCTGATTCTCAAAGCTATACTATTTCTGTCTGCCGTCATACTGCGCCTCGCTCTATACGCATATCAAACACGTCCGTGATGATTAAGGTTCTCATTTTTTAAAATACGTATGTCCGAAATCTTGGATTTAGTTACATATGTGCAGAAGATTAGTGTTAATGAAGAGGAAAAGCATGGCTTGGTGAATGCATACAATTTTGATGACGACACAATAATCGAACATATACTAAGAAAGGCGATGATAATGAGAAGCAGGAGGAATAAGGGGGAGATAAAGGCGACACACAAAGCAAGGACATTTTACGTGGAAGAACGACTGATTATTATATATTTTTGGGTATAATGTTTATCTATGTCGGCATATGATGCTATGAAGCCTTACTTTTAACTGTTAAGCTTCATGGTTCATCAGCAAATATTTAAAACTCTAACAAGTATTTTGTAAATGGCTGTCATTCTATGTTACATGTTATCACACTAAGAAATTTGTAACTTTCATAATATACATGACAATTCTAAAATATTGTTTATTTTTGTTTTTCTGAAATAGAAAATCATGCGTATGTGTTTTAACCACTTCATTATCCCACTAAATTAAAATATTTGCTTCTTTTTATCCTGGAAAGAAAACATTTGGCAACTAAAATTGGTCTTAGAAATATTACTTTTCCCCTTTCACCAGCTGTGGAGACCTTTTTATAAAACCGCATACTTGTCACACACAAGAATATTCAATAGCCTGTGCCTACCGAAGAGAAAAATTATTTTGCATTCCTTTGTCTATTATCTGAAAATTCACAAAGGCCATCCCCTAAAGAGGCATTTTCAAACGAGCAGTAGTTTTACTGCAGTCTCAGCTGAAAAAAGACCTCAAGTGCATTCCCTGTTGTCCGCGTTTTTAAGACAACTATCCTTTGTATGATCTTGATACAACTCTTCTGCGAAGAAAGCTTGACCAATTAACCCACTGATTAATTCTTTTCATTTTCGTTGCTTTCTGGGCGGGCTGGAATACACGAAGCGACGTGTCTCTCTCGGGGGGAGGGATAGCGAAGCCGACCATATTAAACCCTGACGAGTATATGCATTTGCTCACGCTTCACAACACTTTTCAAATCGGGAAACTATTCAGTTATACATTTCAAATAAATCTGGGGGGGTTCCATATTATTTATATAAAAGTGGCCGATAAATGAAAAACATGATTGGTAGACTTTGCATGCTCTTATTTCTGTAAATTACATCACAAAATATGAATAAACAAGTTTTAGAAATATGTATTCAGTTATTCGAAAAAATATCTTATTTGAGTTTGGCAAGGTCACGTTGCTGCCACTTAAAACGGATGTTACCGTAATAGAAAATATGAAGGTTCCTATCTACTTTCCTAAATTCTTAAATGTTATATGGACCTAATTATTAATAAAATAGAATATTTTTATTTTTCTTTTCTAGAATTAAATTGCAATATAACATAATGAATAGCGATTTCTTTATTGTTCTTTTGTAATATTTTTAATTCCACTAATTTAAAATGTGCTACGATGTAGGGCAAAAAATAGCTAGACCGGACTTTTGAATCTTTTTTATCATATCTTGCTTTGGGACAATCGTAAATCATTTTGTACAATACATTTTTCAACAAGTCTGAAATGTACATCTTTCATAATCATTTGAAATGAATGTAGATAGGGAAATAAAGTATTACCACATGTATTTTTCGATATATATTTTAACACCTATTACAGGCTCAAACTCTATTACCTGGTCTAGAAATTGAATCTCGAGAAGACATTCATGTGACACCCAGTCACTTGCAGCTGTTCGTGAATTTGGCATTCCTCATCTCGCAGAATGACAGTCGCCTGGAGGAGGCTGACGCGGTAAGTTACAGTCTAGCATTTCTTTTTCAAACATTGTAAATAGAGTTTAACTCCTCTAACAGTATAATAGCTGTCCAGAGATAGTAGAGCCTGTTAAGGTGACTTCCTTTTTTCTGATGTTATCTCTTTAAAATGATAATTTTATGCAGTCCCATTTACTCTAGGGTGAATTTTCTTCACAAAAAATTACAATCTGAAAGCCGTTTTCTGTTGAAGGCTTCCTAAAGTAACTAGCTAAAAGTTGCCTGGTAAGCAATATTTTTTTTTTCGGGGGGGGGGGGGTTGTTCGCTACAGTGACATCCTGAAATATATTACAAGTTTTAGTTAAACAGTAGATTTAGTAGAAAACCGCTTAATTAATTTTAATGAAATTTAGTATAATATATTTAATGTGATCGCAAGTAATGTTATCATTCGGATAATGTTATTGATTTTCGAAGTCCCGCTCGTTTGTATATGAAATCATGAAAACTGCATCATTTATTGTGGTTAACTAATTTCTAAAATAAAGTTGACAACTAGCAAAAGTATATTATAAAAATTGCCAAGTGACAGAGAAATATCGCCAAATTAGGTGCTAAATAACCAAATATCTAGGTTTCGATTTTAGTCAACTATTTAAAACTAGGCAACAAAAAAGCAAATGTTTGTTACATTATTATTAGTACACTTAAGTGCCACTGAATTAGAGATACCTGATTAGAAACGACTTGCTCCTTGGCCATGATAACATTTGCCACACGACGAGGCGTAAATTCAACAACGGAAACAAGATGTTGTTTAATAGGATTTAAATACGTAGCTCATTGTAGCCATTTCAGCTGGAAGTACTCAGTGACGAGCTCCATCCGAACGCTCCAAGTTATGTCAATAACTGAAGACTTGGGAGAATATCAATCAACGCCCCCCCCCCCAAAAAAAACGCCAAAAACCTGACTCCTGATGAATTTATCCCAAAAGTTCGCAAAGCCAAATATCTTGGTATCACATTCAACAGCAAACTTAATTGGAAAGATCACATCGAAAATGTTAAGAATAAAGCAACAAAATTCATCAGTTGCCTTTTTCCATTTATTGGCAATTATTCCAAATTAAACTTAAGAAAGAAACGTCTCATTTATACCTGAATTGTGCGTCCACTCCTTACCTACGCTTCACCGGCCTGTACTGGTCTTACCGAAAATGGCCTTCTCTAACTCCAACAAGTTTAAAGTAAATATCTGCGCATCATTACTAATGCACACTTCTACGTGCGCGATCAAAGATTGCACGAGGACCTCAATATTGAAACTACTGATAAGTTTCTCAACAAACCAATAAAACTTTCTGCAGAAAAGGTACTATTTGTAACCATATCACGAATTTTAACTTGTTTAAATACGAACTTTACAGTATGACAAAGAATTGTGCTCTTATGCTGCACATCTCATAAGCGATTTAAATTTTCCAGCGTTAACAGTACTCATGCACTCCTGTATTGGTATATATTGTATACAGTTATTTTTCTGTCTCTATTTGAATTTTTTGTATCCTTTTTTATCTCTATTATGACGTTAATCTCATATTCTAATTCATTAGAACTCTGGTCTGATCTCTCAAACCTAGGAGAAAATGTTCTCCTCTCTTCCACATTCGTTAAATTTTCTCTTCTGGGAATCTCACTTGATGTATTTTTATTTGAAGTGCCTTTGGGCAGTATTTGTTATTTAACCGGACGTATTGCGAAATTCGAAATGTTGCGGCATAACGTTACCGATACCGATACCTCGAACCAGACGTTAGCCAATGAAATCTGTAAGAGGAAGAGTTATCCTAGGGTACGCTTCATATTCGGATAACGGAAAAATATGAATCGATATAAGTGATCGTCCATCAGATATACTTGCAGAAAGAGTGCTTGGTTGGGAGTATTAAAGATTCCAGACTTTGCCAAGAGAACAAGGTCATCTCGGAAGTTATCATGACCTTTCATAGTTCGAATCTCAGATCAATGAATTCATAGGGTTGGCACCGTATTCTTATCATAGCACCAATGTGGTGCAGTCAGAAACGAGACCCATGGATCTATACTATTTTCGTCCAATCGTCGATGATCAGTGGCATAGCTAGAAAGGGTGGATCGGCCTCGAGCGACACATTCTTAAGAGCGGTGTAAAACATTATTTTAGAGGGAATAGTCAAGTGGATCGTTGAGGCAAATATCATCTATTTCGACGGATATAAATTAAGACGAAAGAGGTTTTACTCTAGGTAACGTATTCAAATAAATCCCCACATGGTTTCAACAACTGTAGACCTTTATTATACTTTTTTTTATTCCGTCGAAACTTCTGAATGGTAATTTCGAATATCAATTAAATTATAATCGCTGAGACATTAGTAGGAACTCGTTAAAAAAGAGAAATATTTCAGGGTTTAATTTCTATTACTGTTAGAAATCGAAATATGAAAGTGGAAGGGCGATCCTTTTAAATTTTTATAGTTTATTGTGTAATAAATTTCCCAGAAGAAAGTTCCAAATATTGTTACACTGGTGCCAAATGGTCCGAAATTATTGCTAATTGTGTGAAGCGGTTTGTAAATAAAAATTATTTTAGTATTTAAGAACTATAAATATATATTTTGCAGTTAAAATCCTTTCTACTGCCTGCATAGCAACTGAACAATCACACTGACCTCTACAATGTCACTGGCGGTTTTGCGACCAACAAAGTCAAGCAGAATAATGTAATTTTAAACTACTGATAATAAAAACTTTTCTTTTCAAATAATGCAGAATATTAATTTATTTCCTAAATGTCCTTTTGACATTTTTTGTAGTTATTTGCTTCTACACCAACAGAGCGGCAAATAAGGGACCGCCCCAGCGATAAAATTTATAGCTATACCACTGTTGTTGGCCCATTCACAGTCCTCTGTAGCCCCTGAAAATGTCAAGCGCAGTGGCCCGCAATAGGTACTCCATATAATGAAACGAGCTGCACACTCCGTCTACTAACAGACCCGTGTGGACCTATCATTCAGTTGGGGAGACATTTAAAAGCTCCACTTGGTGTCGCTGACTACTTACGAATAAGCTGAATATTCAATGACGATGATCATTGAAGGTTGCTTGTACCTTGTTTACAGGTTCGCCTGATTACACTTTCGCCTGATTACACTTTCTTTTTACTTCCTTGTTCGATGAAAAAAGGAAGTATTGTAATCGCGAAACGTTTCAGGCAGCATATTTCTACGAAAATATCCATTTTGACTGCTATCGAATGCAATTTAAAACGATGTTTTTGCATGATATCTGTACGTAAAAACCGAATAAAAGACTTGTTTCATCCAAAAAAATTATAAAACTGCTTTAAAATTAATTCTGAAGAGAATTTTTCGTGGCGTCTGTACGAACGTATGTACGTACGTACTTATCTCGCATAACTCAAAAACGAGTAGCCTCAGAACGTCGAAATTTTGTATATAGGACTGCTATAACATGTAGATGTGCACCTTGTATTTTGGTTGCAATCGGCCGCACCAAACGTATATAAATACATTTATATATATATATATCTACTCTGTTACCCGACTCGGTGATCTCAGTTTCTTTACTCTTATATGTTTGTAAATTGTAAATTTTTTGCTTTAAAAACGATTGATTTATGTTGTTTTTTATGTTGTTAAGGTTTCTATGCTTTTGTAAATCTTTATGCAATATTTTTAGAATTATCAACAATTTTAAAGTTGTTTAAATGCCGCTAAGCCTTTATTTTCATGGCGGCCATTGATTGTTTACATTTGAAACAGCAAACTAGTGGATTTGTTGCCAATCTAGAGAAACTTAGCTTTGCAACAACAAAGATAGCGCCTTTAATTTTTATTGCCAATTAAATCATGCTTAATCCTTTCTGGAATTTTTTCAAGGAAATACGTGTTTAAGATTTACTTCGTAATTTTTAATATAGATATTTTGAGTTTTTATGTATTTTTGCCTTCTCGCGAAGTGAGAATTGAATTAATTGAATGAGAAATACTCAATCGTCTGCGAAAAACTGTTTCTTTTTTGTTTTGTTTGCTTAATTTCTTTTATACATCGTTCTAGCTTTATTATAGTATTTGAATAGAACATGTGGCAACGATTAGATAATTCTATTCTTTAAATGATATAATTTTTGTGCATTATGAGTTATAATATGAACGAAATATAGTACTGTGAAGTGAATCTAGCGCCAGAGTGTCGCTATGATAAACACATATTAGAGTGCATTTTAAAGAATGCATTTATTCTATTGTGGTTTATGCAGTGTCGGCGAAGTAGATTTAATTTAATCCAATAAGTTTAAATGTAATGCAAGAAAAAATGCGTATAATTTAATATTCCGTACAAGGAAGTCATGTGGTGTACACATGGGATTTTTTTACTATTGGTATACTCCAGCCACACTCTTGAAATCGTTGAATGAGAAAACTCCAACTTTCGACCTGTTACTAAAATTAAAATAACCCATGCTTGGTTCAGGTGTTATTTTACTGCGATCTAAAGCATTGAAGTTACCAATTTTACCTCTAGCTTTATTGTAAAAAACTGAATGTTTAAAAAGTTGAACCGAGAAAAGAGGCAAAAACACTAATTGAATACAGCCACAGTGCTATTTAACTCCGATCCAATGGCATTTCAGTGTTTTACAGTTTGTGCTACATGTATTAATATTATTTATATATTTTATTTCAGCTTTACAAAGAAGCCATTACCCTTCGATCAGATTTTACTAATGCCTATTTAAACAGAGGAAACGTACTATTGAAAATGAACAAGTAAGCCCACTTTCGTTTCTTTCAAAATGGTGTGGTGTGGTGTATTTAATTATGGCAAAGCACACTAGAGCTATCTGCCTAAGGGGAGGGATGCCTTCGTGGAGGACTTTCTAAGGGAAACTGGCTCGTATATACGTTACACATGGGGAAAACCACGAAAACACCCATGCAGCCAGCCCGTTCGCGGGAATCGAACCTCGGACCGAACTACCAGTGTTCAGCGTCTTTACCGCCCGGCCGCTGGTGGGCTCTTTCAAAATGAGATTTAAATGAGTCAACTTGTTTGAGTACTATGTGTCATACAAATGTCTTCCAGAAGACATTTATGGCATTCTATTACACGTGAAGCTTTGAGTTTGATTGATAATATCAGGAGAAGGAGTTAGATCTATCCTATTTTATTTATTACTTAGCTTATAATTTCTAGTAGATGTTTATAATTTTATATAATGGTTTCTAATTTCCCCCCCCCAAATTTTGTTTGTTAATCAATGCAGCAATATAAGTCTTTAGTATAGTGGGTTAGCTTTTAAAAATCATGTAATTTACTGTAATTTGTGTAATTTAATTTAGGTTACTTAATATTTTTATGATATTCTGTTTTAGTGTATCAATGAAATATTCATCTTATATACACTAAACTAACCTGTGAATGAAAATGGCGGAAAAGTTACTTTTCTGTTAATTTTTCTCATAACTTTAACTGACTACTTTGTTTAGAACGAAAAGGTATGTTCCTGCAACTTTTTAATTGGCTTAAATAAAATATAATTAAAAAAATAACGTATGATAAATGGAAGATAAAATTGTGGACACTATACTATATTGTACTACACTGCTTTGGTACGGTACAGTATGACTTGTTATTTTCAGCCTAATATTTTACTGTTTATATTAGGATTTGTTGTATTCTGTAAATTATAAAAAAAAGTCTGATGTAGATATTGCATGATTTGTACGGCCTACTAAATTTTACATATTTCCTCAAATTATTTGAACTTAACCTACCTCTCGAGGCTATTTGAAAATGGCATCAAAAATTGCAAATTTTGAAATTAAATATCCCCATCAAATTTCGCCGTAAGGGAGTGAGACAGCATTAAAAGTTACAATTTTTTATTTATCCATTTTTTATTAGACATTGTCAAAACACAAATATTTTCGTCATTTAAAACACTTCTGTAATTAGAAGTATATGCTTACGATAAACGATTGCAAAAATCAAGTGAAATACACCATACGTAAGTACAAACATTGCCAAAAAAATCCATTTTATAATCCGTTTCGAAATATGGCCTGTATATACGTACAGACGTCACCCAAAAAAAAAATCAAAATCGATTCGGTAACGGTCAGAAAGGATATTTTCATTGAAATATGATCCCGAAATATTTGGCTTTTACAGTACTTCCCTTACTTCGTAAAAAGAAGTAAAAATACAAGACGACGATGAAAGAAAAAGTTTGGGATATCCTGTTCTAGACATTCTAAACATCTTCGGCCAAAATCAATTCGCACAGTGTATAGCAGCGTCATTGTATTGACGGAGATTTTCTTAGAAACTGGCGTTGCAGTCAACATGTTAAAAAGAAATAAAAATCCTTTCAATTAACATTTGTTTCTCTTTTCCCTTTAATTATAGCAATATTTTTAACCTTGTTTAAATTACCTGAATTATACTCAACACATTTTCCACAAAGTTTTAGTCCCCAAAGTCCCAAAGTTAACTTCGCGGATTGCCGTTTTCCTGTACACGCAAAGCATTAATAACGTAACTGTTTTTCCTTCCAAGAAAGATGAAATTGTGCTATTAAGGAAATTCGAACAGTGAAAGTAATAAAAAGAATTTTAGCTTTTCAAAATGTATCTCTCGAGGTTCCTTACTGCCTTCTATCTTGGAAGTTTCGTCTTTTGTATCACTAAAAGAGAGAATTTTCTATTTAATCAACATTTACGCAAACGTGAGCTATTTTTGCATCTACTATTCTTCCAAATACCCAGCTTTCAATGTCACATCCGTTTTATAAGACTCCGAAATAGTTTTTATTCACTGCACTGTCTTCATTAACCTTTCATGAGTTCGGCCAACTGCATGAAATATTCAAAGACCCAAGATAGTTAGGAACATAAGGAACATAAGACACTTTGGTGTGGCAAGCAAATTCTTTGCGATCAAGATCTTTATATGTGGTGACGCCTCCTGTTGTTGTCAATGAATTATTTCCCAAGTTTTTGTACATCTACAGTAGATGCTGCTTAATTTGATTGCGGCTGATATTACCGATTTGCCGAAGCCCCGCCCGTTTAATATTTTCAAAATATTACAGAATAATCTTTTGAACTGTAGTCGTCAGATAAGGTCAAAAATTATTAAAAAATTGCCAGGTATCAGAAAACGCAGCCAGACAGCTTGTTTTTGATTCTTGTTAACTACTTAAAACTAGTCCAAAAAGCAAGCTCAGTTTGGAGTAGATTTTTAATAACGCTTTTCACTTTAATGGTGATCAGACACAGGTCCCTTTTCTTCAATAAATATAACTAATAGGTATTTTCACAAAAGTTTTCTTAGGAAAACACAAAAATTTGTTTGTGTTGGCGCATTTGTTTATGTAGTTTATGCTTCAGGGAAAATTTTTTTAAGGGTCAGGCGAAATCTGCACTCCTGAAGCTCCTAGAAAAGAGGGTCCTGTATCTGATCATCCTCAAAATCGGCAGAAATTTTCAAAATCTAACCCAAATTAGGGTTGCTTTTTTGTTTAGTTTTAAATGGTTGAGTAAAATCGAAAATAATCTATTTCGTGACATAGAACTAATACCTTATGTAACGATATTTTTCTGACACTTGGAAATTTTTATAATTTATTTTGACATTGTTTAGCGACTTTACTTCAATTAAAAAAATATTCTATAAAACTCTTATAATATTAACCGAATTGTAGATCTTAATAAATGATGTATTTTCCATGTTTTCGCATACAAACGAGCGACACTTAAGCACAATTCTAAGTTTTGGAAATTTTTAATATTTTCTATTTAAATAGCATGCTTTGTCTTATGACACAGTTTGTGTTTAAATGTACCTCATTTAAATTAAGATAACATTAAATAATCACTGAACATAAAAACAATTACTGTCATTTATAAAAGCATACATATTTAATACTTTATAAATCACACTATTTTTAGTAACCACACGATTATTATTGATGATGGATTTCTAAACCAAATATTTAACAGTTCTCCGATAGTATTCCTACGATTTGAAGTAATGATGAAACTGATTTTCTAAACCATTTGCAAACCTAATGAACTGAGAGTAATCTTAGGCCATCCAATAAATCGAAAGTCCTTTAAGGTAGCCAGATTAGTTTCAATTAATTGATAAAGGTAAAGCAACTCGAAGACTATTTGCCTACGAGGAGGGGTTGCCTTTGGATGATTTTCATGGAGAACTTTTAAAGGAAACTGGCTCATATCCACGTTCTACAGGCAAACCTTAAAGACTATATCTAAATGATTGCCACAAAAAAAGGTCTATTTATTATAAAAGAGGAACAAAGTGCAAAAACCTTGTTCCATTTATTGAAAAAAAAAATTTTAGTAAAGGGGATTATGATTCTCGCAGAATTCTTTTACAATGGATAATTAAAAATAAGAGTGGGAGGATGTTAAAATCAACTTACAAAGTTCCGAGGTTTTTAGAAGAAATTCCATTACTCTTAACCTGAATGATTTTTAAAGAGCGAAACTTCATCAAGACGAAGCAACAGGCTACACTTTGAAAAGTGTCACTGCGTTTCTTGAAAAAATGAAGATTGATACAGGATTGAATATCTACCTTTACAAAGTATTCCTCACGTTTTATTTACGCACTATTGCGCCTGGGGTATCTTAAAAAGAGCTCTTTCTAAGCGCAAGACCACCGTAACTCCGGAAAGTAGTGGAAAAGGAATAAAAATCAGTATCACTAAAATTTTTTTCTAAAAAACCTTCTATCACGAAAATAGGAAGTAGAGTTATAGTCCAGAAAAAAAGGCTATCAGATGGAATGTTTTAAAAAATACTCTTTACATTTTAAACATTTTAAACGTTCTTTACATTTTAAACGTTGACTGAATGATTTGGCATCCCCCAAATCATTCTATGTGTAAACACCCTCTGCATTTTTGTGTATAGTCTTAGACTGCGTTACGAACATTTGATTTTAACTTCATCTTACGTTATTTCTAGACATATCAGTACCCTACAAAGTCATAGAATTTTACTTAAATACACTAAAAACAGGTAAAAAATCCGTCTTTCGAAGAGTTGGTGTATTTCTAATGCTTGCTTCAATAAAATACAGAGAAAATCACGTTTAAGCATTGCAAACTTCAATAATTCATTCCGTCTAATTATTAAAATGAAATGACTAATTAATTTGAAGCATGAGAGTTCTGATAAGAAAGACTCACACTTTTGCTTTTTAAAAAATGAAAAGAGAAAAATTCCTTAAAAATTATTTTGCAATCAGGTATGTTGCTAAGACACACACAATAATTTGGTAAAGGTACATGTTATTTAGATATTTTGCTTTTAAAACGATTGATTCATTATAGTTCGTAGTTTGTCCAATAAATGCATCTAAACGTAAACAAATAATTATATTACTGTCTTAAAATGCTAGATAAAGTATTGTCTTTGGCACTATAATTCATAATGCTTTCTTATTATTAAACATTTTAACTGAAAGCAATACTTAATTTAAGTTAAAATTGAAACCTTAAGCATACAGATGAGGAACACTGTTAAAATATATGATATATACCATATTTCATTGCGTATTTGTCCCTACTTTTATCGTTCGAAACTCGAGAGGTGAAAATTACGCGACTAATTTAATTTTCAACGGAAGTGGATACAGTAAAAACATAACAATTAAAAGGTAGTCGTGAATAAACTATAGGTACTAACAAAACAACTGAATTCCGAAAGATTCAAACACATCAGCAGTAAGTAAGGCTACAATAAAATGGAATGTAAATAATAGAAATAAGGTGAAATTGCATGTTTGTAATTTTTTTAAGTCTGAGAATACCTCTCACGTCCAGATAGCTTAATAAAGAATTTGCAAAAAATATCTTTCAAACAATAAATGCGAGGCAAGTAAAATGGACGAAACGCAAATACAAATTGAATGCATTTTGAATAAAATAAAGAATAATCAAGGAAATACAATTTGCCAACAAACTATGCCCTCAGAGGAAAACACTAGGTACTATAGGAAAAGAAGTAACCATGCGATTTTTTATTTATTTATTAATTTTATTCTTTTTTTAATTTTCAGAGCCTATAGCTCAAACTTTAGGGGAGAAATGAAAGCTGCGAGGAATATATAATACGGTAATATAAAGAGCAACATACGAGTGTAATAATACGATATAATATACGACTGTGGCTTTATTCGTGGCCAATAATTATCGACCACCTGGTTAACAAAGCACACCCAACACAGATTAAAACAAAAATACAGTTAAGGACATCAAAGCAAAATTCCTAATATTGTTGTTCTATTGCCATTTATAAAATTCATCAAATCATTTGAAAATCTAAACTCTTTCCGGTGGTAATAGAATTCCTTTACGTTACTATATTTTCCCTTACATGTCGCAGCAGGTAATAGATAATAGATACAATGCAATATAATAATATACATATTTATGTCGAAAGAGCAGAGAGCAGGACTTTTAGAGATATATGTTGAGGACAGATTTTGTGCATAAAAGACGTTAACGATCATAATGGCTTATTTCCCACATTTTATTTTGTATTTTATTTTATTCTTGAGAAGCACATTTTCAGTATGAGTTATGTATCGTATTCTACTGCCCGCTTGGATTACCGGTATATCTATCTACCTTGCCCGCTTGGATTACACTTTTGTCTATTCTACAGCCTACACGATGAGCTGAAGAGAGAGGTACGCAGTGACATGTTCAGAGGACAGTAAGAACAGCACGTATGCGACCTGTGTAAGATGAAAATTAGGCTCAGAGTGATTTGAATTACAGTTCCCAGATTTTCCTCATATATAGATTTGGTTCCAATTGAAATCTTATTCGCTGAAACGTTTATGGAAATTTTTGCATCATAAATATTATGTAAGAATCACATGACATGGATTGGTTTGCTTTGGTTTATTTGATTATGCACGCGAGGGCTATCTGCCTAAGAGAAAGGAGGGAAACTGGCTCGTATCTACTTTACACATGGGAAAAACCGGAAAAACACCCGTGCAACCAGCCCGTTAGTCGGGAATCGAATCCTGGTCGAACTACAAGAGCTACTCGGCCACCGATGGGCTGGAATAATTTTAAAATGACGCAGTTTAGGGAGACTATTTTTATAAGTAGTTACTATTTTTAAGACCATAAGAAGAAGTTAAAATGCAGAGTTAAGAGACTATTGCAAAGAAGTTAGTATTTTACCCTAAATATTTATCTCCCACGCACATATATTTACGTACAAAAGGATAACAACAATCATAAAAGTGATAATAAAATCATGTATTTGTATTTCGGCTTGACATTACAAAAAAACTACTATGTTGGCAGAAAACTGACATCAGTTAATATCAACATCAGGTACAAAAGCAGTACAATTATTTACAAAATAGGTACCGAATCAAAGATTAAGAACGTTATTCCTATTCCAGCGCATTTTCTGGTGTAAGCAGCCCAACACTATGGCAAGTATAGAATTATAATTACAGTGCACTTGAAAGAAGTTGTCACCGTACCTCTCTTAGCTTGGATTCCCAGCTAATACTTAAACGCACTTAATTTGCATATCTTGCGATGAAATTAGAAATTGAGGGAAGATTTAACATAAGCAAATAAAATGTTAACTAAAATAAACATTAAAAAATGATCAATGATTTATTGTATTTTATGACTTCTTATTTTTTACATCTAATTTATTTTTTATGTTAGTTTAAGTATCTTTTTTAATTACTTTCCCTTTCTAGGACGAAAGAAGCAGAGGCGATGTACCATAGAGCTCTAAAGTATGACGAAACTAATCCAGATTTGTATTACAACGTGAGTTCTTATTCACTTTTAATAAGCAATATAACAAAAGCTCGTTTCTTCCACTTACTGATCCGTAGGAATTTTCAAAGAATTATTACCAGTTAACTCTAGAAAGGCAATCGAAATTCAACTGGCTGAGAATTGCTTAGACAGTGGTCTCAGACTGCCATGCGAACCAAATGCAAAGGATGCAAGCAGCTGTCGAGCCAGAAGTTTTAAAGCAAAATGAGAGTGAATTATATATATATATATATATATATATATATACCCAAGCTTACTAGACTGTCCCGTTTTAATGGCATGGTCGCTGCATTCCAGTCAGTTCGCTGTTTTGTTTCGGTTATTTGGTTAAGTTTTAAAAATGCCGAATATACAAAAGGGAAAATAGTACAGCTTCGGATAAAACGGCGATTTGTCAATTAAAATATTTCCTCTTTCACAGTATTACCAATCTAAAAATTTTGTATCTATATCTAAGTATTTATAATGTTGTCTAGAGGTTTTCCATAAAAATTGTAACATATGTCTTTTCTACAGTGAGCAATGGAGATAACTAGGGAATCTGGGAAAATAAAAGTTATGAAGAAAAATATATAGAACTTTCCAGTCATTCCGAAGATTTTATTTAAATATCAGAATACATTTTTCAGTATGTCAGGAGCATCGGCATCAGTCGAAAGAGTATTCTTAATAATGAATATCATACGGTCTGAAAAAAGGGAAGGAAAATTTGGATCAAACGTAAAAGCTTCACAAAGTTTCCAAATTAACCACGACCTAAATTGCAGTGAATGTGTAGATGTCTTTATAAATAACACAGAATTTTTTTTAAAGTTCACACCAGTAATAAATATTAATAACTTCTTAATACTAAGGTATGTTCAGTTATGATATTTAAAACTTCCTTTAACTCACTGTTGCTTTTGGTTAACAACTTTATTTAGATGTTTTTGTCACAGATACTTATCCTAGTGCGTTTTATTCTCTGATGTGAGTATTTTCTCGAAATAGTCACTGTTTAAGCGGAAAATATTACAGTTAGCCTATATATATACATGTACGTTATACAGACTGATAATTAGCAAAGAACGATTTAAAATGTCAACAGCATTTAACAATCAAAAGTGGTAATAAGCTTAACAAAAAGATAAAGTTAAAAGTAATATTAAGAAGAAAACTGGGAGTTTCTAGAGTAGTTTTAACAGCGAGCACAAATAAAAAGATTTTACAAACCATAAGTTAGTTTGTCTCCATCTGTACAGCAACCCAACTAGTGCAGAGTTTCTCAAACTATAGCACATTTACCACTAATGGTACATTTGATTATTTTCCTCAATATATCAATAGACAAAAAAAACATGTATTGAATACTAAAGTGCCACAGACTGTTGGCTGGTAAACTAAATTTACTGACTCTACCGACATGGAAAGGTCTCCCATGTGACCCTGTCACGTAGCCTTACATGAAACCATACAGTGTCAAAATCTCAACCTATTCATTCTATCTGTTTTCTCCTTCAGTACTCATTAAATAAGCTCTGTCCTTATCTCAGTGTCTTAATGCGTTTTTAACAAGTACATGTATGCGAAACTAAATGTAGTGAAAAAACTCAAAATTGTCTCATCTCTAGATATTCTGACTACAGTGAGCTCCGACATAAAATGTTTAGTCAAATACGACAAAATAAAACAGCCTTCTTAATTTTTGAACACTTAATACAATTCTATTTACACAGGTATAGTTAAAAATTATTCACGCCTGCAATTAAGTAAGAAACTTTACTTATCTCCATATCGATAATAAGCTTGGCATGCTTTAACCTAACTCGAAATCGTTTAGAACAGCAGCCCAAACGGTAAAGTGGTTACATACTCTGAATACCGTACAGAAGAATCTGCTTTCGAATCCCGGAGAAGGCATGGATGTATTTGTCAGTCACCTCATAAGAGGCAATGGTGACCCACAATAAAGTGACATCGTTTTCGGCCTTAATAGTGGCCAACATCTGTGGACAGCTTGGGCCCGGCATTTAAAAAAAAAAATCGTTTAGAGCTCTAACATTGCCATTTTAAAAATGAGGGCTAACATCTCAATTTTAGAAAGGAGGGTCTCATTATCTAATCTCAATAACTTGAAAAATTCCTCAAACTGTGCAGAGGATTTCATTTCGAATATCACGCAGGAGAAAAACAAAGAAATTAAAAATGCCTACTAAAAACTAAAGTTAATACCGAGATACCCTTAAACCTATGAACTTTCGGTCGATAGCACGAAAATTCTCAATGCCCGCAAATCATATTTTCTGCAACTATGATTCCTGTCGTTGCGGCCAGGCAAAATTTTCACCAAAACGTGATAGATACAATGGCATAATTGAAATGCATTCTTCGCAGGCCGTGTAAAATTGCTCTGTAGTCTGCTAGTTTGAGAGCAATGACCTAGGCAAAATATCAACCACTTGTATTTTTAAAAGACAGTGTATATTTTAAATCCTAAAATCGTGAAAGCAGAATCTGATTTACACAAGAGCAAATTAGGCATATAGTGGCACTAGCTTCCACTTTCTAACAAGTATCCAAATCATTACAGACCAGAAGTTCTTAACGGGGTCGATGAAATTTTACAAGTGGTTAGTGATGATCAAGGAGCGAATTAAGACTCTATAGCCGAATGTATCCCATCGATATATCGGCATAATCAAGATTCTATTGATTAAAAAAATTATAAAGAAAACTGATGATTAAATATGTATTGATATAAAGCTTTATCATGTACGAGTATTAAGGAAGAAATCATATACAATAAATACAAAGGAAAACGGTATCCCATCAAAATAGTCTATAACAAAGACCATGACAAAATAGCCTAAATCAAAGACTGTTAAACTGGATCTTGCGAAACGTTTTAAAATTTTTAAGCGTCTAAATATATACAGGCGATATAAAATAGTGCCATTGAAGACTGCCAATGTAGCAATTACATGTTACACGTAAATGCATTATAAAAGATATACACGTTCAAATTTGATCTTGTACACATATTTACATACGCTAGCTAATAAGATATGTTTCACAATCATTTGTCAAGTAGGTTGCCATAGTAATAATTTACGCATACTACTTACCGCGGTGTACAAAAGCTTAGTATCCTCTGGCCTCCGTTCTAAATTATAATTGTTATATAATTTGCAGAAGATTTATATGTTTTGCCCGAAAATGCATAAAGGTATTGCAATAATTTTAATGTATAAGTGTCAACAAACATTAATTTTGTTTTTATACTGGTCTTATATGCCTAAATTTTGCTTTTAAAAAATATATAAAGTATAGAAAATAATTTTATTCATTTTTAGATACTAAAGCTGGATGTGAGTTTTGTCGAATAATATAAGTATAAAAGTCGATATTCGCATAAAGTGCTTTTAGAAATGATATAGTTGGTGTTGGTGTATTTAATTATGGCAAAGCACGCTAGGGCTATCTGCCTGAGGGGACGGATGCCTTTCGTGGAGGACTTTCTAAGGGAAACTGGCTCGTATACATGTTACACATGGGGAAAACCACGAAAACGCCCATGCAGCCAGCCCGTTCGCGGGATTCGAACCTCGGACCGAACTACCAGTGTTCAGCGTCTTTACCGCTCGGCTGCTGGTGGGCAGAAATGATCTAGAAATTCAATATTTATAGTTTAAGCTATTTTGTCGTATCCTAGTCTTGGGCTATTTTGACAAGTCACAAGGGAGAACATACGCCAAAACTGTGAAATATCTGATCTTGATGTTATCGTATAAAAACAGTAAATTGCAGTGAAAGAGGATATTCAGTCACAAGTCTTATTCAAATTACATGGGTTCGCTAAGTTTTAAAACTTAAAAGATATCTAAGAGAAATATCTCGAATTAAACTACTACTAGTTGATACTAAACCAATCTCATTTATTTTCTGATTTGTATACATACTTCCTAACCTACTTATCCACTACAAGGTCAATCCTTTAAGCTCAGTTATTTATTATGTGAGAGGAGCAAGTTCGTAAAGATGTTCTGGAATTCTAAATATGGCATGAAGCCTCAACACATTTAAGGGCAACAAAAATTCTCAGCTCATAAAGAATAGTTGGTGGTCGATGTCTAACACTGTGGCCAATGGGAACGTATTATACCCATACAGATGTTAACATGTCAAACCTTCATTTAATATTTGTGATTAGCTCTTGGATTTCATAGAAATTGAAGATACCGTATTTTCTGGTGTAAAACGTACATCTATAATTTTAAGCCACATTTTTTAATTTTTAGTTACATGCACTGTGTAATGCGCACCCAATTCTTCACGAAAAAACCTAAAAGATACATGAGCAATGCTCCAATCTTTCGAGGTCACTTATTCAAAGATTTGTCTAGCCTTTCGAATAATGGTATACCGAATTAATAAGAGATAAGGGGAACAATATGTGTGTGGGTTAAATGCTTGAGAGAGTAATTATTCCTGCAAAAAGAGTGGATTGTATTCAATGGAAATGTCCAAAAGAATGCTATTGTAGGTATCGAGAAAATGTTGATATAATTTGGAGTAAGAATGCACTTCCAACCTAAATAAAATCGTGAAATTAGGAGTTAAGATAGTAGGGTCTCTCCCTTCTATCTACAACTTAAGTGTAGAGAAGCCTAGTGAACAGCTAAGCGAATAATCGCTTAAATTCAGTAACAGAAACATAAAGCTCAAGAAGGTTTAATTAGCCTTTATTGCTCAAAATCAAGAATAACAGTCGGCCCGTTTCTCAGGGTGTACAGCAAAGCCTCCACTTGGTCTTAAACTCAAAAGTGAAAGAAATAAAAATTTAACTAATGTTTAACTAAATAGATGTAGCCGAAGCTAACATAAATATAACTAGTTAGCCCCTAAATATCGAATTAGTTAGCGAAGCTATCAAGGGCCCTTAATACGGCCGAGCGTAGTAACAGCTTAGAGAGATGGGGTCGAAAGGCAAACGCGCGCTAGTCGGAATCTCTGATTCTCCCTTTAGAAGTCAGTGGAACTTCGACTTAAATACTATTCCTACTCATTTGCATTAAATGCGATTCTAAAACCACCTTCTGGTAGGAAATTGTAAGCTGAAATTAGGATGGATAGGAAAGGAGCTTAAAAATAACTGTGAAAAACCTTACAAGGATAAACCTTACAAGATGTATACTCTTTCTCTTGTCATTTGAGGCCCACCAGCGGCCGAGCGGTAAAGTCGCTGAACACTGGTAGTTCGGTCTGAGGTCCGAATCCCGCGAACGGGCTGGTTGCATGGGCGTTTTCGTGGTTTTCCCCATGTGTAACGTGTATACGAGCCAATTTCCCTTAGAAAGGCCTCCACGTAGGCATCCCTTCCCTTAGGCAGATAGCCCTAGTGTGCTTTGACATAATTAAGTAAACTAAACCAAACCAAACCTGTAGTCATTTGAAGCCGTGATTTTGAAATGAAAATCGGAGGCTTAGTAAATCGCATTTGTTTTAGTTGAAATACGGTTGATCTAGTGTTCCATTTAATAGTAAAATATGACTCCCTCGAAAAAAAAAAAAAAATACAGTGCTGCTTTCAAATGCAAAGCCATTCATTTTGCGAAAGAAAATGAAAAGCGTGCTGCAGCAAGGATGCTTGTTGTTGGTAAAAGATGCAACGGATAATAATTATTTATTTATGGATCAAAATAACAATGATGATGAAGATGAAACAAAATTCGATGATACGCCTGAAGATTTAAGGGGAGACGAAGATGTCGAATTCTTTATGTTATCTGATAATGACAATGTTTAATTTCAGATGGTATGTCATTTCTTTTAAATAAGCAGGATTTGGGTTCATGTAAAAAATGTAATTTTTTCCTTATTTTTTTAGATATTTTTACATCCGGCGTATAGCGAGCACCCGTAAATTTCTGTCCTATTTTTTTTTTTTTTTGTATTAAATGTGCGCGTTATACGTCGGAATATACGGTAATTTGATTTTGGAGCACGAGCTAGATTTTGTCAGAAAATTTCACACTCTGGGACTTGCTTATTTTCAGAATCAGCAAGGAATCTTAATGCTAATGCACTTTTTCTGCATAATAAGTTTTAATGAAAGAAGCATACCAACAATTTTCTGTTTTTCAGTTAGGAGTTGTTCTAACGGATCAAGGAAGAAATGCTGAAGCTTTGGAATTCTTCAACAAGGCTTTAGATTTAGAGCCTAATCACGAAGTATGCAATTTGTTTTTTAAATTTTATTAATCCCTTAATAACGCGTTAAGTAATAAAATGTAAACAACACCTAAATTAGAAAATAAAATAGCAAATGGAGTATCATTACTTCATTCACAGCTTTTTTTTTCTACTATGTATTTCACACTGTATACATTACATACAGTGTACTCTTGATTATCCGGGCTAATGCCAGGAAAGCAGGTCAAGGATTATTGAAAAACACGGATAATACAAACTATTATTTTCCTGCATATTGTATGTGCTTATCTCTTAATATCAGGATTTATTTTTTGAATGTTTAAATATAATTAAGACATAATAACACGCAGAACAAATACTAATTCAGAAGTCAAACAACAAACATTTGAAAACGCTGATTTTTGTTGTTTGACTTCTGAATTAGTTTAAATATATGTGGAATTTTACTGCGTATTTTTCGAAATGTTCTTTTATCAATGTATTCAAAGCACCTATGGTCTAAGTTGTTTTGTTCAACGAATATCAGAAATAGTTTACGCGCCAATTCTATATTCCTTGGGAAGCATTTATTGTCGATTCGCCATGATCAAATCTTTCGATTAATGCAAGCTTTTGTTTTAATGTTAAAGCAATTTTCTTGTGGTTAGTACTTATAGCATGTTCTTTAGTCGTTGTTAGTTCCAAAATTTGAAATCAGTATTTAAAAGGATGAAAAGAAAATATGCAAGAAAACGCGTTCGAAACTAAAATATCTCGGTAATCAATCGAGACGATGCCATCGACTATGCTCACGCAGTACGAATTATACGAAATAATCGTTGAAACTAAACCTAAACATGCAACTCAGCAGTTTTTAGAGCATGCTCAGACTTGCAGATGTTTAGTTTTACATACTCTCGCGCACAGTGTTCAGTGTGCGGGCGTGGGCAGTGGCACGCACAAATAATCCGTAAGCTGGATAATCGAGAGTACGTAGTACTTTTTAATATAAAACTATAATTATATATTTAAATTATATATATTTAAATTTATTTAATATTTTAATATATTCTTTTCCTGCACGAAAAAGTTCATGGAGAAAAAATTTTGAAAGTCTTTGTTCAGAAGGTGACTGATCTAGAAATATTTCAGGAATAAAAACATAATACTATAACAGAGATATATGAATTGAATTTATGTTTTATTTATTATGATCAAGACTAAGAACTTGTAAATAAACAATTTATGGCAAATGACTCTCACTGAAGGATTAGCTTAGCTAATCATGTTACCTTGACTGTTCAGTAGGGTGTATGCTCACTCAAGACTGACAAAACACACTCACAGCGATGTCACATGGACGGAATCAAGATTGTCTAGCAGTTCTTGTAGGTAGAATCCTGTGCTACTCTTGGCCAAGGACAACTTCCAACTTTCTAGAGGCATTAGACGGCTTGCCTGACGACTTCCCAGTACATCCCAAATTCGTTCAATTAGTTTCGGGTCTAAAGAACGTGAAATCCAATCCATGCGTTCAACTCTTACCTCTTGAAACATTTGTTGACGAGATGCGCATACTAGGCCTTGGATTATCGTCTATGAAAAAAATGTTCCCAACTCCCCAGGCATAGGATACCACTACAGCGTGCAGAATCTAATCTCAGTATCTAACAGCAATCTGTGATCAATTTCTGATAGAGGTCTGTACAACCACCAGTGCTGATACCAGCTCACACGATGATTTCCCCACCAAAGAAGTCCTTTTTTTTCCTTGGAAAGAAAGGGACTTTCAAGAAAGTTTTTCTTGAAAACAGATTCTCTCCTGTTCCTCGTTTATGCCAGTTCAGGAAACGGTAATTGTCTGATTGCAGTCCTGTCAAAGAAGAAGATAAGGGTGTTACGATATAACAGAATACTTACCATTGGTTGCCAGGCTTACATTTCAACACGATGAAGCCAATTTCATATGTTTTAGGTGCGCATCCGTCATCTAGTAGCAACATGCCCTTTGACACATCAAATTAAACTTTGACTATCAGCATTTCTTACCACACATTGCAGGTGCTCTGTGTGAGATCCTTTTGCCATGTCTCAAAAGGATCTTACACAGAGCCTTACATTAATGCGTTTTATTTTCGGTGGCGAATGTATGTTAAAGCTATAACTGAGTGCTTACGGTTTCGTAATAGATTAAATGCACACAGGTCCGATAATAGATTGATAAAATTTATTTTATCAAAAGAAATACTTTGGAGTTCTCTACCTTTCCACAGAAATAAACGTACAGGTGTTCACAGTATCACAGAATACAATCAGAAGTTACACTTCAAACTGCTATGAAAGTTAAACACAATGCAAGCAAAGCGTATCTAAAAGCGAAGCTTTCAATACTCCGAAGTCGTTCTAAACTAACACCTCACAGCAACAGCTGAGGGCAGAGGCTCTCTTCGGCCTTAGTTTTTACCTGGCCGCCAAGATATTTCTAGTACTTTCTACTTCACGAAATTATTGGAAAGCATGTGAGTGCCGAATACAGTTACAGTTTCACAAAACATCAATTACAATACTTACTATCAATTATAATTACGGTGCTACAGGAACCGGACAAACGGCCGCCAAGTTAGGCGACATTTGCGATTTCTCGTCAAATTTGGCTTCAAAAATTAGTTCCTCAAACCGTTTCCAGCGTGGCGATATCTCGCCAAATTACCGAGATGGCCATTTGCTCATTGACTTGTCCCTGTATTCTTAATTTTCCGGTAACCTTTGCTCCTTTAGATTTTCATGTTACATTATAAGGAAAAGGAATACAACAATTTCACATGTAATTTCACTAAATATATCTATCTATGTACAAAATTCGTAACAGTATTCTTTTCATACGGGGACATTAAAAATCCACATTATCGATACCATTGTGTTAGATACAGAGGACGCGTCTTCACGTTTGGCCACGGCTATTTTGATGACATTAAACGATGAGAAAAAACATCCATGAAAATAGCAACGGAACTTTACAATTTTAATATAAATACGACAAGAAACATATAAAGAAATACTTTCCACAGGTTTTTAACTAGGAAAATGCAATATTGTGTTTATGAACTGTTCATAACATTTCTGAAAATTATTACATCGCTGTTTTATCCCTAATCTTAATACTCGGATGGCATCCCTCATTCACTGGAAGAGAACAAACTCGTAAATGTAAAATTTTAAATTAGGCGAAAAAAGTAATTTCAGTATGGAGTAGACTTTTTTTTTTTTTTTTTTTTTTTTTTGTTTGTTTGCAGAAGAAAAAATCTGAGTAGAGAGGGCCTCTGTCTGATTTGCTTTTTTGCTTAATTTTAAATAATTGACTATAATCGAAAACAAACTGTTTGGCGATATAATCTCATATCTGGCGACATTTAGCAATTTTTATAACCTAAAACCTTCTTTTATAACCTTAATATGATCAGATGAACAATTCGGTTAATAAGATCATATTAATCGAATTAATGAATAAGCAAAGTTTTCCCTGTTTTCCTGTACAAACAATTCGATAGCAATATCCGAATGATAACATTAACCGCAATTACACTAAGCAGCATCTACAGCACTTTCAGCGTCTGGATCCTGGTGAGCTACGAATTCGATATCTGTCTTTTGACAAAAGCATCATATTTAGAGCTTCTGTAATGTATGAAAAAAAATTGATTAGTCAAAATTTAATTTGATGTATCACAGGTAAATTACATAATTGACCATAAAAATTTGTAAAAAGACGGTACTTTTTTACTTACCATATACATTAAGAACTTTGAAACTAGAAGATGCACAATTTTTATTTTTAACCGCGTAATTTTCTGCAGTTATCATTAAGATGCACATTTAAATATAACTGTTCTCTGAATTATGTACCTCCCTTTTTAAATATTTCCTCTATCACAGATTGTAATGTTAACATTTGCAGCTTTTTTTATATCTTATAAAATTCTTTTTCAGAAATCTCTAGAATTATCAGCAGTTTTAATGCAGGATTCTGCTCTTCAAAATCATAAGAATTTGGCAAAAGTTAGGTAAGAAAATTTCTAAAATCTTTCATCAGATTTTTTTGTGGTTATAATAAAATTTAACCATTTGCTGCAAAAACATTTTGATTGTTGTTGAGAGTTGAAAACAATATTTAAGTCCATCCTGAAATTTTCTTAGCATTTTATTGCTATTTTAAATTAATATTATACTGCTCCGTGTGCGTTTACATGAACAAGTGAACACATTTTTGAAATATACGCTTACATGCATATTACTTTTTCTAGTTAGCCACTGTTAGTGTTGTAAATCAGTTTGTTTCACTTTTTCTACTTAATTACAGCAGTACTTAGATTTATTTAAACATGCATTCTTAATCTGAATTATAACTGACAGTTTTTCCATAGAAAGTACACTCTGTGGACTGTGATTTTGCCGTACGCGCAAGGTATTAATAACATAACCCATCTACAGTGGCTGCTAACAGCCTCACTCTTAAAATCAAGAACTGTGTTCTTATATACGTTAACTAATTTACATCCTGGTGAGGACCGGCGGAACCAGAATTGATTGTAAAAGGATAAGTGGTTAAGAAACATAAAGCCTCGCAGTATCGTGAAGCGTTCTCCTTTAAGCATACTTTATTGAATATGTATTAAAAATACAAATGTAATATCAGTCAAGTAAAATGAAAATCAAACTTTTGTAGTTGCTTTGTAAAATAATCGTGTATTGTTCAGTGTACTTATTGTGTTTTATTTACTTAAGATTAGAAAAAATCGTCGACAGAGGAAAAGAAAATGAAAGAGTGTACATAAATTTAGGTCTTGTTGCCGTGGATAACAAGAATTTCGCCAGTGCTGAGAAATGGTTTAGAAAAGCTCTCCAGGTTTGTAAAATGTTTTATTTTTCATGCCGGTGTTTTTAGACGAACTTTCAAATAGAATTTCCATACATTTTCTGCGATTTACGGTTTATATTTGCGTTGACAAAAATGCATGCACCACTAAAAAGTTCTAAATGTAATAATGCTGTTAATACGTTTGCTGACGTAGTTAACAAACTGCGTTTACTTGCCAGCTACGAGATAACCCGTTATTGATCACTTACCTAAATAATTGACTATTGCCGTAATAAATGCATGCAAAGGTTACTTGTTAACCTGCAGGATGAAATGCATAATTTATTTCTCAAGACGTAGATACAGTTAATTATTTAAGATTATTGACTTAGAGGATAATTTACTTGAAATGTTGATACAATTATTATTTGTAATTATTCATTTGGAAAATCTTATAAATGGTAAGTTCTTGTTCAATGATTCGAATGCACAGAACGGGTGAGTATTGTTTACTTAATTCTGAGTTATTTCGGAGTTGGCACAGGGAGCAAAGATATCATATTATGAATATACTCGTATATATGAATTTATTTACTGTTAAACCTAATCTGTCATATCTGTAACTAAATAATAAGACAACAGGAAATAATTTAAAAGCACAAAAACGCCGATAGGATCTTGGCGCGCGAGAACGAACTCAGCACTTCAACTTTTGCAGTGAACGTGTTAAATATTGTTCTTATTATTATACAATAAACACTCCATTTTTACGAATCTCCAATTTACAAAAAAAAAAATTATTATTATGAAATACCGCTCCTAGAATTATTATGAAATACCGCTCCTAGAATATTCTTTATTTATGCCAATTCGATTAGAGAACTTTAGAATTTCTTTACAGCGTACACACATTTATAAAATCTAAACATCACTGTATTTATTTTAACACATTTTTAAAAATTTTTTACGTCAGTTTTAGGATGGGTTGTACATTATTAATGACTTTTTTGTTTTTTATTATATAAATATTATTTGTTTTCCATACAGAAAGAAGCATTATTTTTGTTATCGACACACAAACGACGAACACACTACGAAAAACATAAAATTATTTTTAAACGTAAATATATTAAGATTTTACTTACTAAAATTTGTTGCTAAGAATAAGAAAAGAATAAATTGGATTCTTAATGGCGGTTTAACCAATTCTCTATTAATAATTTTTTATAAAACGTCGTTACAAATTTTGTATAATGAAACGTAAAAAGTCTGTTGATAGTGAAGCTCTGCGGGAAAAATAAGATTGCAGTGGCAAGTCTAATTAACATTGAGGTAAATGGCTATCTCGCTAAATTGACGATACATTGTTAAACTGGCGATGGTTGAGGGCGACTAATCGCAAATTTGATGGTTGATGGTTGAGGGTGACTTTCATCGCAAATTTGGCGAATATTTGGCGATATTTTGGTCCGGCCCCTGTCCAACTGTAATTGTTACTCCAATTGAACAACTGTAATTGATACCTATATGTTAACTGCAACTGTATCCGGCTCCCATATGTAACTTTAACCGTATATGCCTTCCAGTAATTTCGGGAAATGGAAGGTACTAGAGATTTCGCGGCGGCTGGAGGACCATAAGTTCTCATTTTTTCAATTTAGAGTAAGACTTTGGAGTACTGAGAGATCTCCGTACGAGCTTCACTCTGTAGCGTTGTGTTTAACTTTCTCAGTAGTCTGAAGTGGTAACTTAGTAGTTTGAAGTTTTAATTACGAATTTTTGCACTAAGAATAATCTCTTTATTCGGAATATATTTATATGTTAACAGCTTCTTTTTTTCACAGATGAAAATTAATACGAAAAATATTCGATTGACCGATGAACATTTATAATCCGTGATGAAGATAATTTCTAGTAATTTCTTTCCAGGGTTACAAATTTTATCAAAATCGAAATGCCATCAGTTGTCAGGTTGTAGTAAGGTATACAAGAACTATTTGCATGCTAACTTATGTATTTTTATTTATGCGTCCAAGAATAATTTAATAAACAAGAGAAAGAGGTTAAGCTGTCATTATTTATTCTCAAGTTTTGTAATATTTGGAAAATTTTCTTTGAAACGTTATAAAATTTTTCATAATCTTTTCAGTTTAAATTAAAGTAAGTTATTTAATGGTTAATTAAACATGTTAGAACCATTTTAAATAAACGCTTATCTGAAAATTTAATATTTAGCTATTTGAATTACAAAGTGTATCCACAAAAATGTCTTGTCGGTACCAAATTTAAATTTCAGACCGGAAATAAATATAAGTCTATTTTTTTTCCTTTACGATATTATTATTATAGTTTGAAAAATATTTACTTAGCGAAATGTAAAGTTTATTTGCAATGTTTAAATTTTTTTAATTCTGTTAAAAACATTTTGGCCCGTCAGCTCTTTTCAGATGGTGCACGCCGCCCGCAAGCAGTGTAATTTTGAGACCAATGTATTAACCGATCCTTCAAAGCAAATTCAGAATGACGTCAAATATAGCGAATTTCGAAATTAACTACTACGTTACTTAATTTTAAAATATAAAAGCATGAATCTGTGTTATTTAAAACATTTTTTTTAATTATAGATGTCTATAACCAGCGATTGAGAGAATAAAGGCCGAATTAAGAATTTCATGGGCATGGTGGAATTTCATTCATGGCAATTATATTGTCTCAAGTTAGAGAATTATGAATGCATTTTGAAATATTTTTAAGAGTTAAGCATGTGATAATTATAAAATGCTTTTCTGTATTCTTTAAATCTTTATAAAAACTGAATATAATTAAACAGCTACTTATAATAGTAACCTAATGATTTTTGAACCTAACGAGCTATTTTTTGTGGAATATTCCGTTTTATAAAAGGAAAACAAGAAGTATCCAAAACTCTATATTTTCTCAAAACCATTAACCATACCTTCTAACCCATCCTATTAATAACGCAAACACTTTGCTTTTCTGTTTATCAAAAATTACTTCCTTGCCTAAGCTCTAACATTTTTTAAAATGTAATTAATATGGACGCTTCTTCATTAGTGACAAAATTCAGCAAAATGAAGAACGATAAAAGCTGAAATAAAAACTAACTTAACAAATGTAGAGAGAACTTATTATTAACATAGTATTGATTTAAGACGATCAACTATTTTGCCAATAATTAATCGAAGTTTATCGAAAGCTTTTACGAAGCATCATCTTTCCATAATACCTAAAATTCCAGTAATGATTTTGTGTCACATTTTAATGGAAAATGTATCCTAAGAATGAAAGAACTTTACTGGATTTAAACTCATTATTTTTACTATTTTGTATCCAGGAATAAATAATGTTTGAAACTGCATAACGCGTAGAAGACTAAAAGTTACTTTCTTATCAATATTAAGCTTATTTATGCAGATATAGTCTACGAGGTACTTTTCTGTTAATAAAGAGACACTTAGCGCAACATCTAACTACGTGGCGGCAAGCCTAACAATGCATCAGGCTTCGTGAAAAAAATGAACATGTAATAATAATAATGTATATATATATGTTTAATGTACCCAATGCCAAATTTTCTAAACAATTTTTTTAATTTTGTTTATTTTTTTAGCAAGAATAGATAGCTTTGTACATGAGAAGAGCTCTATCCTTGTATGGCGCTGTATACAGGGACAGAATATTAAACATTGCTCAGCTATTTACTACTACATTTGACGCTTTGGCACGCATTTGGTGATATTGGTACCCTTTTAACAGAAAAGTACATTTAAGATTATCTCGCTTATAAAAAATCAAAGGTTTGCTACCTTGCTGCCATCTAGACTATATATATATAAGTAGAAAGACAACATGAATTAGAGAGACCTTAGTGGTCAACAATTTTACTGCTGCAATTGAGCTGCAAAATTTTTAAAATTTGTTTTAAGGAAGAGAAATTAAAAGCTAATGCTAAAAAATACATTTCACACTATAGTTCCTTAGCAAAAATGTAAAATCATGTAACAACAACAAACGATACTAAAGTAGTAAAAACAAAATGTAAAAATTACAAATCGAGATAACTCAAAAAGGGGAGAAAAAAATCAAAAAAGGGGAGAAAAAATTAAGAAATTTTAACGCACAAAATATTTTAAAAGGACTCTAGTAAAAAAATAAATACATTTGAAATACACAGTAAATATGTACAAAAAATTGAACAAATGGCAAATTAGCTCAACCCGAGGTTTGAGCCGGATTTATCAAGGGAAAAATCACTCAAAACTCGATTTAAGCTAACACCTTTATCGAGTTTCGTCAAACGATAATAATTGAGACTATAAAAGCAATTTCATTAATAGAATAATCCAATTTAATAAAAAAAAAGAAGTAAGTGTCAATTATATCGCTTCATTTCCTGACGCGCTTAAAACTTGCTATTAAACAAGAAAAAGCTATACAGGAAACCCTGGTTAGGCAAATTTACAATTAAAATAAATAGCTAAAAAGCTATTAGTCCAAAAATTACACAGTTTTAAGGGAGACACCTCCTAGCCGGAAAAATATAAAAATTTTTGAAGCAGAAGAATTAAAAGAAACATAATAAAAGCGTATCGAAATGGGTCTTGCAAAGACCAAAGAAAATACAAAAAAGTCGAAACATACTTGCATCCAAAGCGGTAGCCTCAACTTAAAATGATCAAAATTGCTGCAAAGGGTTGCCGTAAATAGAAGAATTCAAAAGAAGTGCTACCAGAAAAGTAAAGTAGTTAAATTTCTCCAATACGGTGAAGCTTCGTAGAATGGAGAAACAAACGTAAAGAAGTAAAATGGTAGGCAACGGCTAAAGGGGGAAAAACTTGTATTCTTAAATGGGGGTTTTAGAAGGTGAATGATGTTGGCTATTTTAACAAAATGGCGTCTTGTTCAAAACTATATATATATCCAGTGTTCAAAACTATATATAAAACTATATATATATAACTATATATATATACAGTGCATCACAAAAATGTTATTTAGTTAGCTGTCGCGAAAATATTTTTGAGAACAGTAGCTATTAGGTACATTCTGCACGCAAAAAAATGGGACTGTTCTGTTATCTCATATTCTATTGGGCCAACTGATGAAATTTTTCATGCCTTGAAAGCCCAACTTAAGATATATATATATATATATATACGATGTTAGGACGATGTTATATATATATATATATATATATATATATATAACATCGTCCTAACATAGGTATTTTAACAGAAAATCGGACTTTCCTGAAACGACGTGCTTATTTTATTTTTCATATTTCGATTCTACATCCCATATTACGGCAGAATACTACGTAAGTTTTGCGAAAATCGCACGAGTGTTTTTAAAAAGTTAGTTCTCAAACGTTTAGCTCTTTCATGTTAATTGAATTGGGAACACATTTAATATCTCTTTTCTTATTAAACTTACTTGATTCATTCTTTCGCAATTCGAAATTTAGATTCAATCCAAATAAAACTAGCAGATATTTTCTGATTTGTTTTTACAGTTTATACTTTTTAGTAAATTTTATAAATTTTTCGATTATAACCTATAAAATATATACAATTGTCACCTTAAAGTAGATGTATTTCTAAGCATATCTTCAAAACGTTAGAGACTTTTTAACTCAAAATTTTCCAAGATATACGTGAATTCTTATATTATAGAGTCATGAAATGGGCATTTTGTTATAAGAGATGCCAAATATTGTTTTCGCACTTTGTTAAAATTATTTGAACGAATGAACGACATAGTTTTATCTTTCTATTCATGCACAACGAAATACGAAAGAAAATAAATTACCATAAATTGAGAATTTCGCCAAGTGAATTATTATTGGCCTAAACTGAAGGTGCTGCAAGATAATTTTTTTAATTTCTCGGTAAATTTCTCACCAAATTTTAGAAAATTTAATATCTAGGGATAATTTGAGTCGTAGAATCGAAATATGAAAACCAGTTTGTAGATTGTTTCAGAAAAAGTCCGATTTTATGTCAAAAATACCTATGCTGAAAGAATGCTATATATAAATCTACTATATATCCTGTGGCGCTTTTGAGACATAAAAAACACAATTTAAGTTTAGTCAATCGGCCCGGTAGAACGGGAGATATAGGACTGTCCCCTTTTTTATATGTGCAGAGTGTACATATTCACTGAAATTATTTCTATTCTAGTAGTGTTTAAATTTTGTTACACAACATGATAATTAGTGTGCAAACAAAAGGAAAAAACAGAATTTTTATTTTTGATAAATGTAAAATCTAATAAACATCGTAAAATAGTTCAAAATTTTGCTATGAAAGAAAAATTTTTTAAATGTTCAGAACTTTATGATAGCATATACTGGATCACAAAGTATTCTTTTGAAAGAAAGGCCCTTCAAATAAATAAAATAAAATTTTCCAAACAATTATATTAAATATACATTTAAAGTACACAATTTGAATGAATAAAAAGTAATTTTAAAAATAATTCTTTGAAAAAGTATAATTAAAGCAGGCAATTTAAGAAATTAAAATAAAATTCTAATCGAAAAAAATATCTATACTATGATCAAATCTGTGCGCGTCTGTTTGTGGCATTGCCTCTTCCGAAACGGCGTCGAGTTGAACTTTGAAAAAGGTGCCCCCCGGATTCCAAAAATTTCTGGAAAGACATTTCCACTATTCTCATCTTCGTAAGACTTTAATTAGATGAGATGTTAATTAAAAACTCTTAAAACACTAATTTTCACACTCATTTTTTCGAGTGGCAGCACTCATGTTTCCGAATATTTCGCGTTGGAAATAAATATACTTTATTCCGAAAAGTGTTTCTACTGCTCGCTTTCAAGTCGTAGAATTTGATAATAAAGAATTTGTAATTTTTATAAAATATGAAATAAAAATAGCATTGCCAAATATTAAAGGTGTTATTATTATATAAGGTCACATTCTGACGGTAAAGAAAGCCCGCGACTGCATGCGACATCACTGTATATCGAAAATTGTTCGTTAATGTCAGCATTTTAATAGCTGCTGTTGGAAACTTTTTTGTTTCAGTTTAATATAACTGGCACGATATATTATTGCCATATTAATTCTTTTATGAATATTGAAGAAATGTTATATTGCATTAAATTTAAATCATGAATATACGTTTTTAATGGTCATACGTTTTTAATCTGAAGTGTCAAAACGTTTTGTTTCTTGGTTCGGCAATAAAAACATTTTTTACGAATTGGTTGTTCCTGTAAAAAATGAACTAATTTCTTTCATATTTAAAACGTGTTAATACATTTCATTTTCAGGGATACGTAGAACTTACAAATTGTGCTTTGGCTGCAGCCCGCTAGTCTAAGAATAACAGTTGTGCTGAAAAATATGATTCAAAGTAAAAATATATGCAAGAAAGAAGAAATGATATTTTTTTCCATTCTCGTGCAGCATGAAAGGGAAAATGAAATAGGTTGCCATAAACAGAAAGGTTCTTCACCGAGTGATTTTTTGTGGTCAGAAAATAAAATAAACCAAACTAAAGTTTCGAATTTTTCATTAAATTTCTCATCGAAACTTACAAAATTTATTATTGAAGCATAATTTGAATCTTAGAAATCAAATATGGATAAAACCTTGTCGTGACATTTAAGAAAAAGACCTATTTACTGTCAAAATAAGTGTGTCAGAACAATATAGTATATAAATTCGGCATTGCGAACATTAAACGCTATATGTATTATGTATGTTGGAATGTATAGATATGTTAGAACAATGTTATATATAATATTGTAATAAATCTATAACATATCCTAAGTCACGCCTTCGAGACATGAAAAACGCAAGCTGAATTTCCTCAATAGGTCCACTAGCAGCCGAGCGGTAAAAGCCGCTGAACACTGGTAGTTCGGTCCAGGTTTCGAGTCCCGGCGAACAGGTTGGCTGCGTGGCCGTTGTCCTGTTTTCCCCATACGTAACGTGGATACGAGTGAGTTTCCCTTAAAAAAGGACCTCCACGGGACATCTCTCCCTTTCCGTATAGTGCCTAAGGGCGGAGCACGGATAAAAAAAAAATTATCAACCGGCCGAGTGCAATGGGAGATGCATAACTGTCCTTCGCCCTGTTTTTTTGGGGGGAGGGGGACTTGGTGTTCATATGTATTAGAATAAAGTAATACGATTATTAGTGTAGAAATAGGAGGGAAAAAAATTCGTTTTCAATGAATATTAAAGCTTTTCCAATGAAATCAGTCTTCTTCTATATTAATTTCGTTTTCCCTCCAACCTTCTTTCAGAAAGTTCCAGTATCCCGGGAAGCATTGTTCAACCTTGCTTTATTGTTATCCGAGCAACAGAGACAAACTGAAGCAATCTTTACCCTCAATCAACTGCTTCAAGTAATCAGTTTTTTTTATTTTTAATTTTTCTTTATTTTTTGATTCATGAATGTTATTTGTGGAAAGCATTGTGTTTTAATCTTATCTGATGTCTTTTCATCTGTTTATTTTGAAAGATACTGAAGGAGCAATATTTTCATTTGGTTTTTAGGTTACCTAATCATTAAACAGATCTTTCCTTCAACTGACGTTCTACTCGATCATTATGTGTTTTGATTAAAATGTCCAGAAACCCATATATAATTACATCTCTCATCTGTAGTATATATTCGGGAAATTACTGCAATGACTGACACACTTTTCATAATAATCTGATTGATGTTTTTAGTTACGTACAAATACAAATATTTCGCTGTTTAATTTGTTTAGGGTCCCTGAATATAATCTTCAGCTTTAAAATGAAATATCTCGGTCGGTATTTATTGATGGGAGTCACATTTTTATGTTTTATTTTGTATAATGAACATAATTGCTATATATAATGATTATAATTATCCTAGATTTTTTAATGATAATAATATCTACCTAAATATAAGCATAGAGCCGTGTACAAAAAGTTAAAACTTCGTAATTTTTATATAATTGAAATTTTGTTTAAAAATTCGAAAACAGGAATACTTGTATCGTTTAGAAAATTTTTGTCATTGAAAGTATAAATGTGTCTTTATATTGAAAGTATATGTAACTGTAACTATTTGTCATTTTTGTAACTGTAACTATTTGTTATTTTTGTAACTGTAACTACAAGTCATTTGCAGAAATGAGGGCCTGATAAGGACTTTTTTGGACATACTGGCATTAAAAGATAAATTCGTACAACTGGAAATCTGTCGTCTGCATTAAGAAACTGTTCTTCTCTCAATTAATAACGTTTCAATAATAAGGATTTGAATTTTTTTTCCAAATTCATTCAAAAAGCGATTTTTATTTCTTAGAACTATGAATTATGGAAAAAATAGACCCGATTCTTCCTCCTGTAAATGCAGAAAAAACGTGGTCTAGAAATCTAAATATTTGGTGCAAATTATGGTATAGTTTTGTAATTTTAAAAGCGTCCTTTCTTTTGCGAAGCAGAATTACATTTTTTATCGCTATTGAAGAATAAACATATATATAGCATGTCTTGACTAAATTCGAAATTAGAAATGTAATTTAATGTTTGATTCTTTGAAATATACCAATTTGTAGCAATACAAACAGTTATGTAACTGAGTATTAATAATCTTATATGCGGAGAGGTGAATTTGTGTGCCGTCAGCACAACGTCAAAGCGAAACTCATTTTGCCTTCTTTCCTTCTGCAATATGAAAGCATAGACAATTTTTTCTCTTTCTCTGAAAAAAAGTGAGTGTTCGTTGTTTAGCGCTGTCTCTGAAACTATTACCACGGTTTAGTTTAAACAAATGCGAGTTTTCTGCTCTGACATTTAGTTTAATTAAAGTTTATTACAATGCTTTTTCCCAAAACATTGCATACAGTGAAGTTTTTGATTCATTTCATGAGTTGATTTGTTTTTTTAACCGTACTACTCATTGTTGCGCGAAGTTATATCGAGTTTAAACGAAAGTTTCCGGCTACCGCTAAAATCGTCAGCGTAAACAGTTCACGTTGGCTTGTTTAATCATAATTTGTCAAACGATTTTTGACATTTGAAAGAAAGAGACTTGCTTTATAGCGCAGTATTGTGAGATTTGTAAAACAATATCGTAATCATTAAGTATAATGTGTCAGAAATGGAACTATCACGCTACAAGATTAGAACCATCATTTACTTCCAGTTCTGTTGCAAAGCGTCGGCTACAGAATGTCACCAAATGATGTGTATAGCTTTAAGTACTAATTTTGCATTATATCACATTGTAAAGGTTTAGTACCGATAGTTGAAAAGAAAAACCATAATATTCAAGAAGCAGAGCACTCTGGCCGGCCTGCTGATGTTGATGAAACCCGCCTGCGAGAACTTGTGGAAGAAGATTTCAGTATGCAACCACTCGAGAACTTGCTAAGGAATTAGATGTTAGTGCCGTGTCCATTAGTCGGGGTATGCATTGCATAAACATAACGTACAAGTTCAATCGCTGGGTGCCGCATAAACTGACTCGAGCAGATGAGGACAGACGTTTTCGGGCCTGCACTAATCTGCTCAAATATCAACTCAAAGACAAATTTCTGGACCGGATCATTACTTATGATGAAAATTGGATTAATTTCAACAACACAGGCCGAAAAGGGGGTTGGTCTGTGCCCGACGAACCCGTCGGCTGCGTCGCAAAGCGCAATTTGTCTGACAAAAAGATCATGCTTTGTATCTGGTGAGATTGCCATAGTGTTATCCACGAAAAGTATCTGGGAAACGGTAATATCCTCGACAGTAAGGTGTACAGCGAGATGTTAGTCCGTGTTGACGCTGCTATCAAGGAAAATCGTCGAACTGAGTTTTGGCGCAAAAAGGTAATATTCCATCAAGATAATGCAAGATCACATGTGTCTGCATTCACTTGCTGGACTTGGCACGGACTCCAATGAGATCTTTTGCCACGCCCACCATATAGATCCGAAATCGCTCCTTCGGACTTCTACCTCTTTTTCTCACTTGCAGCTACAGCTTACTGGTGCTATCTTCCATTCTGCACAGGATGTCCGAAATAAGTTGATTTGTTTTTGGACTCATGGACACCAAGTTTTTGGGCCGAAGGCTTTGAAAAACTACTAAAACATTGGCAGAAAATGGTAGATTTGAGTTGTGATTGCTCCCGCACTAAAGGTACTGTTTTCATGGGGGTTTTTTTCTAACTTTATTAAGAACGTTTTTTGGCGGAAAACTTTATTTGAAACTAGATATTTTAATTGATCCATTTTCGTTTAATCTTTTTTTAATATTACTTATTTCTTATTTAATCTTCGTTTGATCTTTTTACTAACTCCCAAAATGTATATATGACTTTAAAGTTTTATTTATTCTCAACTATTTAATTCTCCCATTCTCATTGCGTTCGCTTATTCGATTCATTAGATAATCGGCGGTTTGCTAATTTAAAAGGAACAAGAATGTGTGTTAATTCAGTTAGTGTTTATATTTTTTTTTGTTTGTGAATCTTTCAAAATTTTTAAATTCTTTCGAAACTGCCTGTTGTTTTCTGCTCTGTTATTGTATGATTCTACAAAATGATTAAAATAAACAAAATTTTATTGATGATTTAAAATGAAAACGTCTCTTTTGAAAAGTGTGGACTTTCTAATTTTATGATAACCGCAGTTGTATTATTTTAGAGACAATTCAGTATTATAACTTTATGTATTGCAATCCAAAACAAACTGGATTGCAGTCCTCAAACGGTGGCGATACTTGCGCACATGGCAATTTCGCACAAGTGGCATTTGCACATATCGCGACTAAAGGAAAATGAAATTTTACAACAGGTATAACCAGTTATGGACAGCAAGTGACACTTCCGCATAGTCTATCAGAAACAATCATAAGGCGAGTTAGAATAATAATAGCCTTATTATTTATTGACATTATTTTTCTTAAGTAGTATTCATTCTTGCTTTGACGGTCGTTCTGAATGTTTCTTGTGTATTATTCGTTTTCTACCTTATTCTTTTCAGATCATTTACTTAAACTGAATTTCATTCGTATTGAAACATTTAAAAGTAAACTATACGCAACGTATAACCACTATCGATATCGGTAGTATCCTCTTAATACAAATTCTAATGTGACAACATAGAGATATACTAAAAGCAAAACTGAAAGATGCTGCAAAAAGTGGATGAAGACTCAACATGACGTAATATTGAATGTTACAGAATATATCTGTAAGTCTGATATGACAGAAGCAGAAGTTAAAGTTCAGTTGTCGAATCATTCAAACGAGCAGGAAAAGAAGGGACCCGAAAATATATACAACTTTTCGCCCATAAAGTAACCGCCCAATTTCTTATGAAAAAAAAATTACTAACATTCAAATAAATTTGCCACAGGAGTTTATACAGTTTTTCAACGTTTCTTCAGGTCATCGAAACACTGTTTATAGGCGTTGAAACAAATAGCAAAATACGCGTAACATTTAATCTAATATCCGAAACGTTTTCAAATATCTGTCCATTCAAAGATATCTTAAGCTTCGTAAGAAGGAAAAATTCAGCTGGCGATAAATCGGAAGAATATGGTGGTTGATTTATCACTACAACTGAATGCTTAGCAATATAAACAATTCTGTATGGAACCTAGCATTAAGGTGTAAAAGAAACCTTTGGCCCAGAATCAAAATGTGTAGAGTCATTAGGCTTTCTTTGATGCTGGAGACGTAAAAAATGTGCAATGCCCTTACCAGGACATCCGTTATTTTTCTGTATGGCAGAAAACGATCCCTTTTACTCTGCACTTTGTTTCTGGATCGTATTGTAGACACCAGGTCTCATATCCCATTATGATACACTTAAAGAAATTGTTGTCCTGTCTATCAGTAGTCAGCAAATCTGTCGCAGCAACCTTCTTTGTCTTCTTTTGCGGTTTTATCAAAATCCGAGACACAAATTAAGTTATACAAACTTTCCATATATTCAGATTTCCAATTAAAATTAACCTCCAGCTTTCTTTGCTTATCCCAAGAATGTCTGAAAGTTGCTAAGTTGTTACACGTCTATCAGCTTTTATCAAAGAGCGAATGTTTACATTTTTAGAGCTGTTTGAAGTTGAAAGGTAGAATTGGTTATACCAATTATACACTTGTGTTCTTGAAAACGATGCATTATTATATACTGTTCGAATCATCTATAACATTTCAGAAGCAAATTTACCTAATTGTTTACAAAAAATTGAATGTTGCTCCATTTCGAAGCAAAGTTGTTTGTACAAAGTCTTTCAGTAAATGAAAATGACTCTGGCGTTTCGATATGCAAACGGCAAAACAGAGCTAGTTTAAACTAAGCTAGCTTTAGTAAGAGTTGATAAATCACTCTTTCTAAACATTCATTTATTCTTTTACTATTTTATTTTATTCTTTGGTCTTTTAATTTGTCCCTTTATTTTCATATTACACTTTGCATTCATAAATATATTATTGAAATATATAGTTATACATACTTACAAATTTTATTTATAAGTATATTTTTATATTTTTGAAGAAAATAATATCATTTACAGGATTTGAAGGTAATTATATCTTTAAAATTAAAATTTCCCTTAACTATAATTATCCTGTTTGCTTTCACGATTTCTCCGAAACCATCTAGTCAGAATTTAAAAAAACGGAACAATTGTGTACATCTTAGATGAGTTAAAAGGAGCAACTACTATGTCCCCCGCCTAAAATTTTAGAAATTATCTTTAATTATGTTAAAAAATAATTCCTTACGAAAGTAAAAAGTGTTATTTTTTTAAAGGAAATACAATTATATTTTTTAACATAGATCATTTTAATTCTACTCACTTTTTCTCTTTTGAAAATAAAAATCATAAGAAAATACTGATTTGTTTTCACAATGCTGCGCGCAGTACATATAGTAGTATTAAGTGGAAGACAAAAAAGGTATTTTATTTCAAATGTTTTAATATATGAGATATAAAATAAAACTACAAAATATATTTCTAAGGATATCAAAATAAACACACAAAATTTCACGTTCATAAACCAGTTTTAAAATGTGTTGCATTTGGGGATATTTTAATGTTTTGAAAGTATTAAGTATTTATTATTCTTTACACGTAAACTCGTGCATAATGAAAACATTTTATTAACATGTATATTTGTGCAGTCCAGTAATTTAAAGTTTTGTAAAGCAAAGTCATATCCAAGACGCGGTTCCAAGTTATCGAAAGATAATCCAGAAACTTTGTTTTTGCTAGAAATGCTAGTAAATTATACAAACTACCATTAGCCATCTAACAATGAATATTTCATGTTTTCTAGTTTTTAAAAGTATTTTCAGCTTCTAGAATCTAAAAATCATTTTCGAAGTAAAATGCAATGTTACTGACATTAACATTGCATTTTACTTCGAAAACGAATAACAAAGCCCCAGAATTTCTCCAGAAAACCACTCTGCTTTAGAAAAATAAATTAATAAAATCCATTGCTTTTAAGTGGTACTTTAAATCTTGAAGTCAATGCATCAATCAGTTCATTAAAACCAATTACTGTATTCTTATTTCAGCATTATCCGGGACATATTAATGGCCTATTGCTACTGGCGGATATCAACGTCAATTACCTGAAGAATCTGGATGCAGCAGAAGAGGTAATTGAGTCATTTAAAATAGATTGCCTTTTCCTTCTTTCCAAACAGAGAGGCTGTAGCTGGCTTTCTCGTGTTTATGACGCTTTCGAGGATCTTAATTATGCGGAACAGATGGCTTATACTACCTTCAATAAATGTGTTTAGGAGAAATGTCCTAAGTAATATAATTAACTGCTCTATGTTATTTTAGAGCACTCTTTTTCCTACAAATACGTGAAATGAATCCATAGTCATATCCTAATAGTTGTGTTTAAATTATTATCAGCGGTGAGGTGGATCTATAAATTTTTATGAAATCTTCTCCGATTGTAGATTAATTCGGAAGAGGAAAAATCAGCAATGCTTTCGCCGGGATTCAAACTCTGGTCCTCCCGACTGCTAAACATACATGCTCCCTTACAACACGAAGGCACGTGTTACTGAGGAAGAAAATTCCTTCCATTATTGTTTATCTCTTAGTCAATTCAAATGCTCTTAATAGCGATGTAAAGCTATGAATATTGTTTTAAAATTCTTATTTTCTCTTGATGATCCAACTCCAAGGACTGGTTACCGCTCGAATTGGCCTCCGCCTAATTTTATCTTATATTATCTTTCGATAGTTGTTAGCCACGACGAAGTTTAGATGCCAACTCGTCGGAAGATACTAAGGCTATGGTAAGCTGAGTTCTGTTAAACTGACTGCATGTAACTTGGAAACTAATTAATGATGACAAGGACACTTTGATTTACAGCATATTTTAACAATCAGGGAGTAACAAAATTGTAAACAGCCTTGTATGACAAACGCTAACGTGCAGCAAATGTGTAAGCATATGTAGAATATCATCTAAGCATATGGGCAGCTAATAAATAAATAATCAAATTAAAAACACACAAATCACTTCCGAGCTATGTACAAGTTGAATATTTGTAATAATGTGAAACTTCACAATACTGGAGTTTCTCCAAGTAGTGTGGTTTTCTTTGACTGTATGTTTTGGCTATGTAAAAAAAAGATTAGCAGTTACGTTCAAACTATTCTATCAGCTATTCTGGCTACTGAAAAAAGAAGATAAATCAGCAACTAATCAGGAAGCTGAGAAATGCCTGACTTGGGTCACCTTATCAGGGTCAATGTTCCTTTTAACCTTCTTCGGGAACATGCAAGGACCTGACTCGGAACAGAGAGCTTACTAAAGCAATGTTCAAAAGTGTGGGAAGTAAACAGCATACACAAGAAGGGTATACTAAACCCTTTAGTTTTTCTATTTACAATGACTTCCGTACTTCGGAATACACCGACCCGCTACTTGGGGTCAAAACGTAAAAGTATAAAAATAAAACTAAACTCTAATTTAACTTTAGAATAATAAACGTGGAAGATTGGCCTTATATTAACAGGAAGCGTATGTAGTACAGAGAACTGTGAACACTACAATACGTTTAAAATTTATCAAGAGGATTAAAACCTCTGGCCTGGAAGGCAACAAGCAACTGCGTAAGTTCTAAGGTAAGCGGCCTGCTTCGACTCACTGCTTCCTCTCTCTCGCTTGGCAAAAAGCCACAACTTAAATACTTGGCGTTCGCCAGACAAACTTTGCATAAAAACCTTAACGCTTATAATTCTGGCCGGAAGTAGAAAATAAGAAGTGATAGTAAAGATTTAAATTAAAATAAACGTTAGTAAAACTTAAGATCCTTACATACTTCCCGCCAGAGTTAATTAGTTTGAGGTCTAAAACGACCTTGTTGAAAACTTTTAGCTCTAGAATCTAACGCGAGGCCAATCTTTTACAAATATTTTTCGCTAGAAACTAGAAATTTAAAAGAAAGAAATTTGTTTTTACAATAGCAGCTCCCAGGATACACACTTTTTTTCATCTGTACTGCATCTAAACAGGAGCTTTTATTCAATTCTGGTTCCTTCCAGATCTCTGGAAGGAAAACTAGTTTAATGAAATGTTACTCAATGAAATGGCAAGTAATATGTATAATTATATTTTACTTAACATTCTTATTTCATTCATGACTATTTTAATTATCTTTCCCCGTGCTCTCTGACATGTGTTGTAAAAGAACACCAAACACAAATGTGTTTTTCTGTCTACGTGTTCCACACTTCCTCCTACAATCGAAACACTAACGTGTTAAAATTCAACATAACAAGACCTCTTAACACACCCTAATTTAAACTCTAAACCCTGAGGTACTATTCTAAAAGTGTCTAACTCTAAAGTGTAGCGTCAGAGAGCCTAACTACATCATTCAACCTTTAACACATATTCGCCATGCTTTAGTCTTTTTACAGTCACACGAATAAAAAAAAATTAACATTCACTTTTACCATATCACGGTATTTCTTAACATTTAAAATAACAGTTCACATTGTATATAAGAACATATCAACATGCCGTTAATTTTACACATTTGAAAACATACATTAGTAGTACATTGTTAACTTCTATTCTTTTCAAAGCAAGTGCCAATTCTTTCTACATTGAAATACTACATTTCCAAAAGTCTTTCAGACTAAAACTTCTTTCTTGCTAGCATGTTTTAAATAAAATTTATACAATAACTTTTTACAATATTTAAGTTTTTACACAACGCTATTATACATCAACTTTAGTTTTACGCGCGAGTAATTGAAAAACATAATACCAAAATCGGTAACAACTCATTTCTCGCCTCTTTGGCGATAAAGGTAGACCTCGCATGAGGTAAAACTTCTTGAAATCTGCCACTTGCAGTAAGAATGAAAGATGAACTTAAGTTTGCAAAGTAACATAAAATTTTACTTATCTTTGTGATATTCGGACATCTTTTCTGGGCCCAGTCTTTAAAGGTATTGCAGACAGTTGTTTCATTTATCCTCCTTCTTGTACGTGCTCACCCTTCAGTGCCTTCCTCTGGAAGCTTCCTTTTTTCACCAGTTCGGTCACCCTTGAATACCTTCTTTTTCTCCTCTGCTTGTGGTCTTGGCCGTTTGATGGCAGCTGGTCTTGGCGGAACCGGGAACCTTCTTTCGTGTTCCTGCTTGGACCTCGCTGCTGGCCGTTCAAATTTTCCTTGTAACTTTTCCTCCGCCGCTGATGGCCCTTCCGCAGTTCGGCGACATTTGCTGCGGAGAGTACTGTCGGATGAGTAGATCTTCCGTTTTAGAGCCGGGTTATAGTTTCCGTCATTTCTCCTGGTTCTCTTCACATACGTCGTCCTTCTCCCTTCTTCATTCTGGGGGTGTTCGTGAACTCTCTTTTCTGGACGGTGGAACGGCTTCTTTTTCTTGCTACCTTCAATTTTCCCGCGGGGAAATTTTCTTTTCACTTGCTCCTGCCTCTTAATAGCTTGCCCTTGTACTTGTCGTTTTTCCACCTCTGGAGCTTGTGCCTGCGGTGTCTGCCGTGCCGGATCCTGCAAAAGATCTGAAAATATTTGCATTTTATTACGATCGAAGTAGGGTTTGATTTGATCAATGTTTGCGGAGCAGGTTTCCCCATTTCTGGCTTTTAACACTACTACAGCGTGAGTTATTTTTTCTATAACATATGGTCCTTCAAATCTTGGAAAAAATTTGGCAGTCTTATTTTCTGGTGCTGAAGAAAGTGAATGCTTAATTTTTAAAACTTCATCCCCTACTTTATAAGTTACTCCCCGTCGTTTCAAATCATAATAGAGCTTCTGTTTTCTTTGTGCTACTTCCGTATTCTTCTTTGCTTCCTTAATTAGTTTTTCTATATCACCCATTTTAAATTCTGGGGCTCTTTGTTGCACATAAAATAATTTATCTAACGGCGTTATAATCTTTCTGCCTAAAAATAACTCAGCAGGAGTTTTGCCCGTTGTATCATGTTTTGCGGCCCTAAGGGCGAAAGCAAATTCATTGACATAGTTATCCCAGCTTTTATGAAAATTTTTAACATAACTACGGATAATTTTCACTATATTTCTATTGACCCGTTCCGCTATATTTGATTGCGGCCGATACGGGACCATTTTTAAATGACTTATGCCCAGTTTTTGGCACATGTCTTCAAATATATTACTTACAAATTGAGGACCATTATCCGATATAACTTTTAGGGGCGCCCCGTATTTTAAAATATATTTATTTAAAATAGAATCAGTAACTAATTTCGCGGAGGCTCGTTTTAAAGGAACAGTTTCGGTCCATTTACTAAAATGATCAACCATAACAAGGAGATAGCGACTTTTATTTAACTGACTTTTTGGGAAAGGGCCCAATAAATCGATGCCAATTATTTCATTTGGAAATTCGGATTTAATACTATTTAGAAACCCGGCCGGGCGGAAATTAATATAATTAACTGCTTGACATGTTGGGCAGGACTGGACATACGCCCTTGTTAACTTTTGCAGTTCAGGAAACTAGACTGCCTCGCGTACGCGTTGGATAGTTTTTCGAATACCAGCATGAGAAGCTAAAGGGCTGTCATGGAGCTCCTGCAGGATATTTAATCTAAGACTAGCTGGGATAACAGGTCGAAATTCGTTGTTGAAATTCGTAGTTTTTGTATAAAATAATAGACCATCTATTAGTTCGTAATGGGCCGCCCTATTTCTTATCGCCACAATATCTTGGTGGCTAAAATTTTCAGGATCCTTCAAATACTCATAAATGCTTCCAAACTCAGGATCCTTACCCAGTTCGGTTATTACAGTTTCTCAGGAATTTATTGTACATGATGTAAGCATTGCCAACTTTACGGTATTACCTTGTTCGTCTATTTTAATTCTTGATAGGGCATCTGCTACGATATTTTCCTTTCCGGTGGTATGCTTGATTACCAGATTATATTCTTGCAGCTTGAGTGCCCATCTTATTAACCTTGGGGATAAATTTTTCCCTGAGTACAATCTAGTTACCGCCGCATGATCAGAGTACACTGTTATCGGCGCCTTTCCGAAATAGACTCGGAAATTTTGCACTGCTAACAGAACTGCAAGTGCCTCTCTCTCGGTCGCGGAATAGTTTCTTTGTGTTTGATTTAAAGTTCGGCTAAAAAATGCCACGGGCTGCTGATTTTGCGAAAGTACCGCTCCTACCGCATAATCCGAAGCATCCGCTGAAATTTCTAAATTCTCATCCTTTTCAGGAAATTTCAACACAGGGGCTTGCGTTAATGCTTGTTTTAATTTTTCGAAAGCACTATTGGCTTCGGCCGTCCACGAGAATCTTGCCTTTTTCCTTTTTAATTTTAACAATGGCTCAGCGATAGCCGCAAAATCTTTTATAAAACACCTATAATATGAACAAAGTCCTAGAAAGGAAGAGAGCTTCTTCGCCGTGGTTGGAGTCGGATACTTTTGTACGGCAATTATTTTTGATTCGTCTGTCTCGATTCCTTTTTGAGATATTTTGTAACCTAAATATTTTAATTCAGGGCTCCAAATTTGCACTTTTCGACATTAACTTTTAGACTGGCCTCATTTAATAAAGAAAACACCTGTCTTAAATCCTGTACATGTTGGTCGAGATTATCACTAGTAATAATGATATCGTCTAAATAGATAAATGTGGACTTTCCAAGAACAGGTCTTAACACAATGTCCATGCATCGCTGAAATGTTGCCGGGGCCCCTGAAAGGCCAAACGGCATACGCAAAAATGCATAAGTGCCAGACTTGGTTATAAAAGCAGTCTTAGGCACGTCCTCAGGCCTAACCCCTATTTGAAAATAACCAGTCGTTAAGTCTAAAGTCGTCATAAATTTGGTTGATTTTATGTTCCTTAAAATTTCTTCTGTGATCGGTAACGGATATACCGGATATTTAGTTATGGAGTTTAATTTACGGTAATCAATAGCGAATCTCCATCTTTTTGGATGCGTCAAAGGATAGTCATTATTTTTCTTACATAAAACCACCGGGCTAGCATAACTACTTGAGATGGGCGTTATGATCTTTTTACGTAGCATATCGGTAATATGCCATTCCATAATTTTTTCCTTATTCTTATCATACCAGTATGGTTCTTGGCGAACTGGCATTGCATCTCCGGTGTCAATACTATGGTTAGTAACCTGAGTAAATCCTGGAATATCACTAAATAACGAAGCAAATTCACTTACCACTTGTCGGATTCTTCCTTGCTCGTCATTAGGGAGGTGGTCAAGTTTTAACATCGGCAGTTCAGCCTTTTCAGTACGAACTGGTTTCATTGTCAGCTTAAGGGACGCTTCATTAAAATCCAGTGTTGCTTGTGCGTCTGAAAGAAAATCTATCCCTAAGATTAAATGTGCTTGCAGATTCTTTACTATAAAAAACATCACCTTTACTTGTTCGTCCTTGATACGGACATATAGCGGTACTTTACCTATACACTTACATAGTTCTCCTTGCGCCGCTAACACTGTCGTGTTATCCGAATTATATATGCGGTATTTCCGAAAATACTTCCTAAAAAATTCTTCTGCCACACAGGAACACTGCGCGCCTGTATCCAGGAGTGCGGTGGCTGGGAAATTATTCACCAACACTTCAATCTTCGGAAGAGTCAAATTTTTCACCATTACTGTATTTAACTTGAAGGAAGAGGGGTTTTCGTGGCCTTCGGATTTCCACACCCTCTCGTCAGCAGAAATCCGTTTTAGTTTAAATTATTTTTCATTTCCGTGCTTTCCTTCTTTTTCCACTGGCCTTGAGACTTTTTTCCTGGGTTGCTATTGAACTGTCGACGTTCGCCGGCTGTTTTTGAATGCTCGGGTTTCCTTGCCCACTGATTCGCTTTGCTTCCGTAGCCGTGTGCTTGAGTTTGCTGTAGTCTTGGCGTACCAAATTGGTTTCGCTGTTGATATTGGCGTCTTCTTTCGACGTCCGCCGTTCTTCTACTTTCAAACTGGATTGCTAGCTCAAATAACTTTTCCAGTGTAGTCGGATTTCTTAATTCAATAAAGTCTTGCACTTGGGGCAGTAACCTCGGCAAAATCACTTGAATTATTTCAGGATCCGGACGGTTTCCATACAAGAGCTTGAAGACGTGAATTTTTCTTAAAATAAAGCTTGAGAGGTTTTCGATTCTTTGTTGATATATACTGAAAAGTTCCGTTTCTAATTTCGCACGATCCCTTACAACAGGGAAGGCTTTTAGTAGGGCAGTCTTGAAATTTTCGTAAGTATAGGTGGGACTTCCTGCTTGACCCAAGAGACTTCTGCCTATACATTTGAACCAGTTAAGCGCTTGGCCTCTCAAAGCGCTGGTAGCTAAGGTAACTTTTTGAAACTCGTGCACGGGGTAGAGCATGAAGTGGTCATCCAATTTTTCCAAAAAACTGGTTACCGGTGAGTTTCCATTAAATGTTGCTTCTGGTTTCATCGAAGCGCGCATGGTCTGGACGATGTAACCAAATCCTTCCAGGGCGGCAGCTGGCATCTCTGGATTCTGAGCCGTTTCTGCAGGCAGCACAGGTTCTTCTTGAAACTCGGCCATGGTTATTCTTCTTCGTTGGGCGCCACTATCAGGGTCAATGTTCCTTCTAACCTTCTTCGGGAACATGCAAGGACCTGACTCGGAACAGAGAGCTTACTAAAGCTATATTCAAAACTGTGGGAAGTAAGCAGGATACACAAGAAGGGTATACTAAACCCTTTATTTTTCTCTATTTACAATGACTTCCGTACTTCGGAATACACCGACCCGCTACTTGGGGTCAAAACGTAAAAGTATAAAAATAAAACTAAACTCTAATTTAACTTTAGAATAATAAACGTGGAAGATTGGCCTTATATTAACAGGAAGCGTATGTAGTACAGAGAACTGTGAACACTACAATACGTTTAAAATTTATCAAGAGGATTAAAACCTCTGGCCTGGAAGGCAACAAGCAACTGCGTAACTTCTAAGGTAAGCGGCCTGCTTCGACTCACTGCTTCCTCTCTCTCGCTTGGCAAAAAGCCACAACTTAAATACTTGGCGTTCGCCAGACAAACTTTGCATAAAAACCTTAACGCTTATAATTCTGGCCGGAAGTAGAAAATAAGAAGTGATAGTAAAGATTTAAAATAAAATAAACGTTAGTAAAACTTAAGATCCTTACAACCTCTGCGAGATTCACAGGAAGTTTTGTATATCGGTGGATTCCTTCTTATTCTTGAATCCCTGATAACGAAATCACAGATGGCCTTGCAAACAAAGGAGCACACTTCTTAACAACTGGATCTATCAGGGTCACTTACTAACATCATTCTCCGCTGCAGGTCTAAAAATTTGAAATATTTATAAGGCAACTCCACAAAGGGCAATCTCTAGTAAAGAGTGAGCTACTCAACGTTTGTTGGACGCTCAGCGTTTCAGTGGACCATGGATGTACGAGTATGTGCTTTGTGACCTATTTCTTTCGATCTGGAACGATGTCTCTAGGAGGAAAGATCTCAATCAAAAATTGGGCTAGTCAATGTAACAATCTATAAGACATCCCAGAGAAAGTTATTAATGCTCTTCCTTTAATCATGGACATAAGTGCCTTTCCACCTAATTCTTTCCATCTGAAATCCTGAAATATCTCCTCTGTCAGGACGCACCTATGTGCATCCTTAATATCCCTCTACTGCTTTGTCTCACATTTTGCTTTGCTTTAAACTAGGAATTCCCAACCCATTTCTTGCATCAACCCTTTTTAAAAATATTTTTCAATGGCCGATAATCAAATGACGCCGAAATACGAAAGTGAAGTTTCTTTTGCTATAACTTTTTGTTTCAACTACTTCTATTTTATGTAAATCACAAACCGTAAACATATATTAATTAATGTATCCATGTAAAAGCATCGAATAATATAATCCGATAACATAAATATAATCCGATAATACAGTTCAGTTAAAAAAATTAATATTAAAACAGTTATAGGTGAGCTACGTTCAGGCGACCGAATGCAATGGCGACGACAACGCGCCAACGCAGTAAATAAATATAAATTAATTACGAGAGACCATCTAGCGTAAAAGCAACAATGGTTTTCTTAATCCATCCCCTTACATTTTTCTGTACAATAGATAGCATAAAACATAATCATAATGCAAATAACTGCATTTATATAATTGGCGGAGGGCCAGCCAATATGTTTTCAGAAACAAAATCACTGATTCTAATTGCACAGAAATTCGATTCTAATTAACGTGACGGCTACGCCTGATTCACTGATGCAATTTCTTTGCAATATTTGGCACAAAATCTCTTAACTTAATTTTTAAATCACTTCGTTCAGAAAGATTCAACTTGTTTCTTGTTTTCCATAGTAAATTAAGGCCTGCTTCTACTAGGTACGAAGAGAGTTAATGTTGCTTCGGTAGCATATTTTATTTGGGGATATTTCTTTCAGATGACTTTAAAATTTCAAAACTTAATGCACTCATGCGTTTTGAACACGGTCTGACTTTGAATATCAGTATACAATTAATTATCAGGTTTATTAAGAACTTTTTTTAATCAGTGGAATCTTGATTATGTCGATCAATTGCCGGTGTATATTCGGTGCCGATGCGCATATAAGTTTTCTGTACCACGCCACGCGCATAGGAAAAATCCGTACTTGTGATTGGACTTTTTTCTGATGACATCATTTTCTCTTGGCGTAATGACGTTTAGACGGGATTCTTACGGATTTGTTTTCGACGAATGACGCACATGAGTGACACGCAAGCATAAAAATTATAGCTTATTTTCTTTGAAAGGAAAACATTTAGCTGCATCGTTCTGCAGATGGCTTCTTGTTTTATGGAATTATAAAATTATGAAATATTTTAAAGATGCTGTGAATATCAGAAGCAATCTTAAGCGCTTAGATTATTTAAACAGTTGAATGAATTTAGTGCAAAAACCAAAACACGACGATCTCGATCCAATTATAAAGGAATTGTGTGCTAGTAAGTATATTATTATTGCAATTTTATTGCATTCTATTCCTTTTACATTGCAGAAAACATTTCTTTTGCAAATGTTATGTTATTTCCATGTTAATGTCCATGTCATTTCTAATATTCTGCTGCATTAACCCTTTCCGGCACGCTACCTTTTAAAGTCGGAGTTTTGATTTAAAAAAAAAAATGGTAGGCAGTCTAATTAAGCCTAGAGGAGTACACAAGTAAAATTTTGTGAAGATAACACTTATCGTTTTAATTCTGTGGGTGTGCCCAAAGTGGCACACTGATTGAATAGAGTGCTGAAACGAGCATTGTTGTCAATGAATTGACCGATGAGATGCGGAGAAACAAAGAATACAGATTCTCAATTGTCCTAGATTATCGGTGAGTCCGCTCTGGGCACACCTAGGCTTCGCCGTTTGATTTTAGGCAAGATTTCAAGGTAAAAATTTAAAACTAATATTGAATAAGGAGATTATCATACAGCCAAAAAAATAACATACAAATTTCTTTTCAAACAATTCCTTTTATACCCTAAAAATCTGGAAGATTTCTTTGAAAAATGAGTGTCTTAAAAAACTAAACATGGCTAAAATATATGGACTGGTTTGTGTTGAGCTGCCATATACTATAAATAAAGAAGGTTCATAGTAACCTATAAATCCTTTCTCATTCAATTTTTCTGTGCGCACAGAAGGAAATTTTTAGGTGTGTCCAGACCGGACACACTGTGCCGCAAAGGGTTAAATAAAAGAAAAACGGGCATTCAGTATTGTCGCTGAATTTTAATACACGTGTATAAGAAAGGAAACTCCCTTCTCTGACAAACACTACTTTTACGCAAAGGTACAAAAATGCATTAAAAAATGGGCAATATTCATAAAGGAATACTATTCAATTTAAAATACATATCTCTCTTTCTCTGTTCCAAATTTATAGTAGTCTAACTTCAAAATTAAATTTTACCTTTTCAGATTGATTATAAATATTGTGAATTTACTGGGTGCTATATTAGCTCCTAATGTTGTGTTTGCTATTTCCGAAACGTAATTCGTCTCATGCTTTCAGAGACTGCATCCGCAGAGAATGGATACATAATTAACATGAAATAATTAATTAATAATCACAACAGTTTGAATATGAAGGGTATTAAATTAAGAATGCATTTATTAAAAATCTCTGAACTTAATACACATTTACAGAGTTAGCACAAGAACTTTTTTTTTTCTTCTAGGGGAATAGAAAAGAAATACATTTTTTATATTACATTTACCACACTACAGTGTTGTAAAAAGTGTAATCTCATAGCAACAAAAATACAACGCTCGTAATAATATTTTCGGTACTGTTATCAAAATATAAACAAACGATATGGAAGTGTACCCTCGAGACCAAGGCAAGCAAAGTCAAGGCGTTCCTAAGCGTAAAGGAAAAGATGGAATCGGAAGCCATATCCAGTCACGAGGAGGAATTTTTCCCTATGAGCGTGGCGCGATACAGAATGCTTATATGCTGCCGGTGCATACTCGATTATGATTATTATTGGCTCCTTCATCGACCCCCGTCGGCTCCGTCGGGAATCCCTGTAGTAAACACTGGGAGGCAAGAGACCACTTAACGAATTTCTGTATTTATTCCTGTCTTTTGAATTGTTTAATACGTATTTTGTCTCATTTTCGTTTGTATGTGTTCTTCTTTGTCTAAGGACCTTTGCCATAAACTTTCAAGTTTTTTAAATAACAAGTATTAAAACTTTATAATATCATAATAAAAATATATAAGATTGAAATTCTTTTTTCTTTTCCTGTTAGTGTTATAGACACGTTCTGAAGTTGGAACCTACCAATGAGAAAGCCCTTCACAATTTATGCGTGGTCTATTTTGAACGTCAGGATTACGAAACAGCGGAGGAATGCTTCCTCCAAACTTTAGCCATCTATCCAGGGGTCTCTTACATCAGACATCATCTGGATGTCGTGAGGAATATCCTGAAAGAAGGCCACAACAGAATCTTTGATCACTTAACTGCTTCTCACTCTGTCAGCTGACTACCATGAATGTTGTGAATCTCAACCTGAGCTTGAACCTTGCAGACTTCATAGGAAGTAAAAGCTGCCTGAATTTAAAAAAATCGGATGTACTCCATTGAAGATGACTTGAAATTCTGGTTTGCAGCTGGAGGAGACTGGATTTAAATTTGGTTCGTAATGTCCCAGTTCCGACTTTCTGGAGGTGACAACAAAAATCGAGCCATTTCAGCCTTTTTTCCCTCTTCTGCAGGTGTTCTGGATGAGAACGTCAAAAACCGTATTATGTTTCTATTTTTAACATTTTTTTTTACAATTGGGGGAAGACGTTGGAGAAGGGGGACATTATAAGCTAAAATTAGTACGTACCTTTTTTCGTAAAACTGAAAAAGGGAGGCTTATTAAAATGAAAATAATAATAATAATAATTATTTTAGCCTTAAGAAGCCTACCTTTTCCGGCTTTTCTTGTTTCTCGCAAACTCATGCCGGCGAAATTTAAAACGTACGAATTTTATCGTATAATGTCTCCCTCTTCCAATGTCTTCGCACCAACTGTAATAAAAACAACACCGTAAGTTAAACTGTAATAAAAGTTCTGTATTCGACAGATGGTTGTAAAGAACCCATTATCCTATATGGCTTAATATTCTCATTTATGATGAAACTTATATTTTTAAAAAATCTGTAATGTAATTAATCTATTTAATTAAAAACTTGGATAGCAGTAGTACTGACGATTTCCAGGATTTCTCGTAACATTGTATTTTTAATACAGATATTAATGCTGTCCAGATCCTCAAAAGTTTTCATTCTTCGCTTTCAGTGTTTCAATTTTCGCTTTCAATGTTTCAGTTTTCAAAATGTAGAATTCTCAAACTATTTTTAGCTGCGACTGTTCTTTAGAAATTGACATAATCTTATTTCAAGATAATGATAATGCTGAATTGCAGTCAAATTTTTTTTTTTAAATAAACTTTTTTTAATGTAATCACCGATGTTATTAATGGCTTATCTACTCAGGGCCTAAACTCACTTTAAAATATGATATCAGTTTATATATATCTCACAGACACGTGACCTTTTGTCACGCTTTCGGATTTAACGCTGACTTTGGAAAGGCTGAAATGGGAGTCTTTAGCATCTGTATTATCAAGTGAGGCGGAAATGGCACGATTTTTAAAATAGCCTAAAACGGGACATAACAAACTTGTGTACTGCAATCGGGGAAAAAACTTGAAACATTTCCGTGAGAAACATTGAATTAAAGTTGAGAAAAATTTAAATTTTTGCTGCATAAAGTAACATTTGGATCTACTCACTGCAGTTTTGTGATGTCGTCATCATAATGAAGTATGTGATTCCCCGTAATTAATTTCATATTATTTAATTACTAACTGCACGATCCATGAGCTAGTGGTTGTATTTCTCTCTGTCCTTTATTTAAAATGTATAATAATTTATTCATTCATTTTATACTGTAACCTGTAAAAAATGATATTTTCAAGAGAAACATGTATTAAAAATATTTAAGGAAATGGTTTAACTTTTTGAATATTTTTCACACTTGTGAATTTTACTATGTCACTGTAACCTTTGCTTGAATGGTACTAAAGTCTCTCCAGTTCTAGTAATCTGGAAACCGATGAGAAATAAACAGGTAGCCTTGAAATTCATTTTTTTTAATTTTAGGAAGTTTTTGTTTTTATTTCCTGCCTGGTTTTAAATTTGGTATCAAATACATGAGTAAAATTCAATTCTAACTGTGAATTTCATACCTAATTAAGCTTCTTATTTCAAATATATTGTTACGAAATGTTAAGGCGCGGTAAGGTAGCTTCCCCGCAAAGCAATTTTAGGATTGCCACATTTGGCGAGAACTCTCCCATTTGGCGACAAAATTGGCGATATACCATGGACGGATGGAGAACCTTCTGGAAAGAATTCTTACCGGTTTAGCCCAGAATGTTCCCGAACACAAGCCGAAAGCTATATAAACCCTGCTGGTCCGCAGTCAGTGTGTCTCAGAGTGTGTCTCGTCTAGCGTGCCGTGCGGAGTCGATCGAGTTTACAGCCGGGCAACGAGTGCCGAGTGAGTCGTCGAGTGCACCAAAGGAGTCTGTAAAAACACGTGTATCGCGGTTAGTGCATCGTCAAGAGTGCGTGTTGAGCTCCGGGAACGACTGAACCGAAGAGTCAGGAGCTGTGCTCTGTGTGTCGTCGAGTGCATCGCGAGTTGTAGCGTGGAGAGTCTCGAGAGTACGTGGAGTTCCGAGAACGACCAAGCACAGTCGGGAGCTTTACTCCGGAAAGCAGAGCCGAATGCTTTGCAGGAAGCTGTCTCCATCGTGATAGCCTGATAACCTGAAGGCTGTGTCCCTGATCGTGTCAGCGTGTTTATAGTAGATCTACGATGACTGTAAAAACACGTGTTATTGGAGCTGTTCTCTGATTAATATTGGCTAAATAAAGTGTGCTTCGATACTTCATCAAGTGTCGTCGTTATTCACTCCAAATCTACGAAACCCGTACGAACGTGAAGGAAGGATATAACGTAACAACTGGTGTCAGAAGTAGGATAACGTAACAATATTATAACTTCATAAGTTTTACGTAATTAAAATTTTTGAACGTTATTTCTACCTACATATTACGATACACATTGCTTTCAGGTACTATGTTTCCATACCGTGCTCAAAAGCTTTATGTGTTTGAGAAATTAACCCAGCAAAATGACTCTTTTACCCTTGGCTGGTGTGCACAATGCGTCTATAAGGTTACAGAATTGAAACGGCATATTGCACAAAGTTAAGAAATTAACGTACGCGGTCACCTCACAAGTCTCGGTCTAAAGGTCAATGACATCAAGTCGAGCCTTTAAAAGTTATGATACGAGTGCTCTAATATTACATACGCAATAACTTTTACAGAAGTGTCTCTAATACTTGACTTAATAAAAAATCATAATTTCAAAACCAGCGTCAGAAGATTTTAGCGATCTGCGCTGTGTCTGTCATGAAAAACTCTCAGCTTCAGAAGGCTGACAAACAAATGAATCTACTGCTCCTCTGATAGCGTTTTCAACTATAACGAATCAGAGGACATGAAACACAACGAAAATATTTAAAGGCTAAATTAGTCTTCAAAATATACCCGAACAGTACAGTAGAACGCTCTGAAATTATTAATTAGAGACTCTTGCTAATAGCAAGATCTTCGCATAATGAAGACAATTATCTTGTACTTACTTTTAAAAACATCTATGTAATTCTTCTATGCATACTGATTATTAATTTGCCTTTGATGTTGTTAGCAGTCGTGCGTCTTGGTCTCTCGGAGAAGGTTACACCCGAAAACATCGCGGACCGAAAACGTCGCGGAGAAAACAACGAAGGTGAAAACTTCGGGGTACAAAATATCGTGGGAGAAAATAAAGCAAAGAGAAAACCTCGCAGTTCTAAAACATCGTGGTACAAAATATCGTCGTCGAAAATAAAACGGTTAAAAAACTTCGCAGTTTTAAAACATCGTCGTCAAAAATATCTGGTAAAATTAAAGCACCTACAAATCATCGCATGGCGATAACATCGCAGACATGCGTTTTAAGGCTTTAATAATTGTAAATGGATATTTGCATAATGATTTGTGACCGCAAGATGGAAAGAAGGATAATTTTCGCATTCATATTTTTTATTAACTGATAAATTTTTAAAAAACAAAACAAGAAATTTAAATAAAACAAGAAATAATTTTCACTATAAGAGTATCAGATTAACAAAAGTGAAGAAAATAATCTCATAATTAACTTAGCAATTTTTTATAAATAAGGTCATGCAGTTATTTAATCTTTCTTTTTCTATTTGTTTTTAGATTATACTTTTCATAAAAAATTACCAGTAAAACTTTAGAAAAAATAATTTATTAATGATTTTTGTTAGTTAACTATGTCAGTTTAAAATTCTATTAGGTGCTACTAATTGTCTATGCTTAAGTTTCCATTTTACATTTTCAACACATATTTATTAGTTAATAGAAAATATGGAATTAAAAATTATCCTTCTTTACTTCTTGCGCTCACAAATCATTATGCGAGTTTTTACAATTATTAAATTTTACTGTAATTAAAGCCTGAAAAACTCATGCCTGCGATGTTATCGTCATGCGATGTTTTGTAGGTACTCTATTTTTTACCACGTATTTTCGTCAACGAATTTTTTAAATTTCGAAGTTTTTGAACCGCATTATTTTCGACGACGATGTTTGGTGCCACGATGTTTTAGAACTGCGAAGTTTTCTTTTTGCTTTATTTTCTCCCACGATGTTTTCGCCCTGCATTGTTTTCTCCGCGACGTTTTCGTCCACGATGTTTTCGGCGAACACCCTCGGGGAGAGGTGTCTGAAGAAAAGAGCCTGCATTGAAAATATTAGTTTATCATAAAAATGCACTACCAAGAATCAGTCCCTAAATTATTGTTGATTAAAATAGCTTTTAATCAACTAAATCACTAATGAGCTAAATAACACTTAATAGTTTGGCAATCCTTTCTATTGAAAATGCAGTAGCTAAGAACATGAATTTTGATAAAGCTATCCAAAAGCTCAGAAAATCAAAGCTCGGGAAAAAAAAAAAAAAAAAAAAATTTGATTTTTTTTTTTTTTTTTTTTTTGTTGGCAAAATAGTTAAAAGACTTTTTTAAATATCAAAAGTGGCAGATTAAAGCTTTTTTTAAATATATGTTTGCCTGCTAGATATATAAGCTATTTTTCTTTAGTCTTAAGATTTTTTGTTTCCCAAATCATTTAAACTAGTATTTAATTTTAATTAAATGTTAATTATAAATAAAATTCCAACAAGGGGGACCATACAGATATTTCCGGTCCGGATCTCTATAGCTGCAGGTATGCCACTGGTTGTTATGAAATTCAGTGTCTCGCACAGTTTAGAATAGATTTGTTTGAACTCGGTGTTGCAGTTGTACACGCAACTTAAACAACGCCAGTAGCTCCAATGGATCAAGCCTCAAAACTTCCGTGCAAGCAAAAATTCATTTTAATCTTATAGTAAAAGATAACAAATGATTAGTTAACATGTGTAGAAAACATTGGATATTTCGACTCAGGAAACATGAAAATCAACTATCCCCTACCTTAGATTTGAACCAGAGATTTTCCAGTTGGTGACATTTACAGTTAACTACTTACAACAGGAGAGCACGCACAAAAAATGCAATAATTGCTGACATTATTCCCCCACTTAAAAAAAAGGCAACTGGAGAGCAGTATATATATATATATATATATATATCATAGTCGTGTGGAAATGAATTAAAGTTTACTACATCTTAGTTCAGGCAACACTACAGAATATATTTCGAAACACAAAACATGAAAAAAACATGCTGTACGCTTGCTGGGTTTCGAACTACGAATCTTTCAGTTTTTAACTTTCGGGGTTTACCGCTAACGCCACAGAGCACGCAAGGAGTAGTACAATAAATCCATACATTCCTCTCATCCGTTGGAAGGCAATTATGGAAAAGTTTAAGATACAACACATAAAATCCAGATGGTGACGAGTTATCGTCCGTTCTACTTCAGTTCGGGTAACAGTAAATATACTGTTACCCGAACTGAACATAACTGGTCTTCTATACCCTCGCATCTTCCAACTAGTAGTGGTATAGGAAGAAGTGAGCGGGACACCAGAATTTTAACAATAGTCGTATAGCATAATCCCACCAAAGTTTTTCAGGGAGAACAATCCGTGGGCGGCCCGAGGGTCTCCAACCCCTTCCTTTGCCATCAAACTCTTGAGACGACTATTGGCCAGCCGTGTTTTTTAAAGCACCCTTGCTGCACAGATACTATACGTTTAAAACATCCATGCCATCTCTGGGTCCATCAGTATGGTGTCACTGACTACTATACCGGCTGGGCGCTTTTCTAACTGGCAGATATGTGACTACGTAACATCACGAAAGCATGTACGCGGATATGATAATTCCTTATATATATTGATACTAAGCTATGGTGAATAGATTTGCCAAAATTCATCGCAGAATTTCAAAAAAAATTGCGTTCAGCTATGTTCCTGACTTCATCTTTAAATTATTTAAAACTGATTACAATTGCTGACGTTCTGAATTCATCAGTAGTATTATAAGTATGATAAAAATAAACAGTTACGAAGCTGGAAACATTTTCACTTCTCAAGTAAGCACACTCTGTCACAAAAATATATATGCACCCAGAAGGAAAAGAACTACTATCACGAATTTTAGCATATGTGTAGTGTATGATAAGATAAACAAATGATAACAAATTTAGAACAAAAGATTGCTGTATTAAGAAGTTGCGGCATGGATAAGGTTACAAATCAGTAAGTAGTATAAGTACCTCTGGCAGCTATGCAAGCCAAACACGACGTGCCATCGAATCAAGTAGGTCATCTATGACCCTGGCAGAAGATTATGCAATAAGCTTTGCAACTGGGAAGTTAAAACCGGGACGGGTGCAGTTGCTTTCCAACCATGTCTCAAACGTGCTCTATTGGCAAGAGGTCTGGTAACCTGACAGGCCACGGGAGTACATCATGGCCTTGAAGACATTGTTGGGAGAGCCGCGCAGTATGTGGACGAGCGTTGTGTTGATGATAAATGGAACCTGGGCCACTTGATAGCATAGGTAGTGCAATCGGCAATGTCGTCCACTTAACTGCGAGCCATCCTAGTGCCTTGAAGGATGACTAGAGGTGATCATGTGTCCCAACAAATTTCTCCTTACACTGTCACACCTTGTGTAATCGCCATATGCTGGTCGACCAGAAATGCCAAATCGGATCGCTGGCCTGGCCGCATCCACACACGTGTGTGTTAGTCATCAGCACTGAGACTGAATCGGGATTCATCGCTTAGTGTAGAACCTTAGGTCGCAGGTTCATGCAACGGCGTTTCAGTCACATTCAGACTTGCCCGAGTTCGGAAAAAATTCAGTCGATATTGCCTAAGATGTGGGGTCAGTGGTAGGAGTCTTAATGGACGTCGGCAGCATATATCAGCGTCGCTCAGTCGTCTTCCGAATGGTTTCCCATCATACAACCGGATGCCTGGTAAATGGCGTCAAATCGATGCTACCAACGTTGTTGGTGCGAAAGTGGCTGCTCTTATGATTGCGCGATCCTCGCTATCATTTGTGTTCCTGTGACGCCCTGACCCTTCGCAACGGTGAATTATCCCTTCCGTGATCCCTCCAACACCTAGCAACTACCATATTGTTCCGACCGAGGTGGCGGCCGATACGCCTGTTCGACTAACCTGCTTCTCTGAGGCCTACTATACACCCCTTCTCAAACGTCCGACAACTATTCGTACTGCCGCCGGTTACGTGTTAGACGCATCTGTAGTCACAATACTGTCCATCCAAATCGGTAGATTCGTTTCATTAACCCTACGGCACGAGCAATCATGCTGTCATCTCACCCAGTTGCGCGTCTCATATGCGCATAGCGCATTTAACCTCATCTCATTGGCGTCGAAATGTAAATGATTTTCAAATCTCCTAGGCTGCTATCACACGTCGGTTTGTTTCGAAAGAACAACTGTTTGGAACAATTTTTCTGCTTTGTCACAACAGCCAATCACCACAGCTCGCTTTCGGGTTAACACAGTGGAAACTGATTCTCCATTACAAACAAGCTAACAGCAATCGGCGCTGGTACCTGATTGGTTGAAAACGAACAACTTGCAACTTTTTTCGAAAGGAAGGAAAAAGTCGCACGTCTTTCTTTCAATAGTAAACCAGGCAGAAAAATTATCCAAAACAGTTGTTCGTGTGAAACAAACGCCGTGTGATATGGGCCTTACCAGACTACATTCTTGTTGAGTTTCGTGATTGTGGCTTCTAGAGAGCTTCTGAGTACATATATTTTTTGTAACAGAGTGTATATACAGGTATCCCTCTCATTGCACGTTTTGCTTTTGCATGATAAGTAAATTGCGAAACTCCGCGTATAGCATGCCAATATAGTTTCATTCTAGCATATTTATGAATAGACTCTTTTGCCAAAACATCGAAGCACCATAAAGGAAGTGGGCCCACCAGCGGCCGAGCGGTAAAGTCGCTGAACACTGGTAGTTCGGTCCGAGGTTCGAATCCCGACGAACACATAAAATCCGAGGTTCCGAGGTCCGAGGTTCGAAATCCGAACGGGCTGGCTGCATGGGCGTTTTCGTGGTTTTCCCCATGTGTAACGTGTATACGAGCCAGTTTCCCTTAGAAAGTCCTCCACGAAGGCATCCCTCCTCTTAGGCAGATAGCCCTAGTGTGCTTTGCCAGAATTTAAATACACCAATACACCATAAAAGAAGTGGTTGTTTTTGATGAAACAGAATATGTGTATAGCTCATACACAGATAATAAAATGATTAAAAAATTAAGGTCATAGTACCTGTTCACGGCTCACATTCACCCACTGAGTGTTCAAATTTAGTAGTTGGTCGAACCGCCCCTGGCGGCAATGCATACTTGAATTCGTCGAGGCAAGGATAGGTGGAGGTTCCTAATGTCATCCTGCAACGTATTCTGCCAGGCATTCATCAGTTGTCGCTCCAGATCTACGATATTTTGTGGTGTATGAGTCTTTCGGCCTACCATGTCCAGACATGCTGGATTGGTGAAAGATCTGGTGACCTTGCTGGCCAAGGAAGAGTATCAACCTCGCGGAGACATTCCAGAGATATACGAGCGGTATGTGGTCGGGCATTATCTTGTTGGGAAATGGCCCCAGGATGACGTGCCATGAAGGGTAATACAACCAGCCGCAGGATGGTATCAACATATCGTTGAGCTGTTAAAGATGTACGGAGGATGACTGAAGATGACCTGCTGTCATAAGAAATAGCGTCCCACACCATCACAGCAGGGGTTATGGCTTTATGCCGTTGTAAAATAAAGGCTGATTGGCACCGCTGGCCCCGTCCTCTCCAGACATAAACATGGTGGTCATAAGCTTCAAGACTGAAACGGGATTCATCGCTGAACACTATACGATGCCAATCTGATGGCAGCCAAGATGATCGGCTGCGACACCACTCCAGATGACTCCGCCGATGTTGTGGAGTCAAAGGCAAACGTCTTAAAGGGGTCTGTGAGCGTAACCCCGCCTCAGACAAGCGCCGTGAGATGGTGAACGATACCACGGGGAGGTATAGATGTGGCTGTAGTGCGTTGAAAAGTCGACAATGATACCGTTAGGGTGGTTCGTGCCTGACGGACAATCATCCTGTCTTGCCTCGCATTTGTGCTCCTTGGTCTTCCCAGAGCCTTCATTTCGTCGGCAATTTCCTTTTAGCAACAAGGAGACAAAAATATAAATGTTGATTCCTTTGTTAAAAAAACAAAAGGCGTTTAAAGTCGCAAAAAAAATTAATTTAAATGAGGCAACATTAATGAGAGCGATCCATTAAAAAAAGTAATATTTTTTAAAAAATTTTCGGAACTCATCTCTCTCATTTTGTATTGTTTATTAATCTCGTATATCACGGTTTCAGACAACACGTTATTTTTCATGAACTGCTCTAGCGTGTTATAGGAGGGATAAACTGTACTAATATTATTTCCAGTGCCGAAACGGGCAAACCAGTAACCGAACGGTTAAGTCACTGGAGTTCTGACCTGAGTTCGATTCCAGGGGAGCGGGCTGGCTGCATGGACTTTTTCTTGGTTTTCCCCATATGCAAGGTGTATATGAGCCATTTCCCATTAGACATTCCTGCACGAAGACATCCTTCCTCTTAGGCAGATGGCCCAAGTGTGCTTTAGCGAAATCAGATAAACTGAAAGGAATTGTCTCAATAACAATATAATAGTTAGTAGCTCCCTTTTTTCCTGTTCTAAACGTATTTATTGTATTAATATCCTCTATGACGATTTTCGCATTTCAGATGTGTGAGTTTGATTTTCTTTTTCTAAGAAATGAAAGTTCTACAAGAGTTATTATTATTATTATTATTAGAGAGAATCTGAGCAAAAAATTTCACGGCGCTGATATAAAGCCTCGAAAATCCGCCATGGTACTGGGACCAATTTTTTATTTCCTTGGAGAAATGTTTCTTTTTTGATTAGATATAAATCCTACTGTAACGAGGTTTCCCGCGAATTTGCTTATACTAGATACTGCCTGAAGAATTTTGATCAAAGCTTTCACTCTCCTCTACAAACGAAAATCAGATATCCCCAAAAGAAGCTTTACGGCAACTTTGTTCGAAACTTTCTTTCAGTCAAATTGATTTGATAGGAAAAAGGTATACAAAAATAAAGCTGCAGATGAACATAGATAACTTTTTATTTATTTCTGTCTTTTTTAAATTTCTAGCTCTTAACATTGTGCTTTCAGTATCTCTGCAGTAAGATTATTCTGGAAAAAAATGCTAAACAAACAATTATTCCCACACAAAACAAAAAATACAATTTTCGTTAACATTAACACTGTCACAAAGTGTGGATTTATAATACAACTTATTCTGCTTAGATGTATGATGAAAAATTCGTAAAATAAAAATACTAATTTTAATGACAAAATTTCCCTAACAAAGTTAACAAAAGCTCTGATGTTTACAAATTAATACGGGTTATATATATATACCGTATACATAAAATTCCTTACATGCACTTCATTTTCGCAGCCATTGGTCGTAGACGTATAACTTCCAGTTTTTAAATAATCCAAAGATTCAAGTTTTCGCATTTTTAAATTAAAAAATTAATTCATTTTGTATGAAATACTAAAGTTTTTGCGTTTTTCCTGTTCCTATACTATAAAGGAATTTTTTTTTACTTGTTACAAAAAATAAAGTACGCAAAGTTTCGCTCCTATGTTCCTGAAGTTTAGCGGTTTGTCTCCTATTCACTTATAAGATTGTACTTGATCTTAACTTAAAACTGAATCCTATAACCCTACTAGGCAAGTAGCGAATTAATGCTATGTCTGAAAATAGTGCGACAAACAGTTGCAAAGTTTTCAAACAACGTTTTTTATTAAACAGAACTTTTAACATAAAGGGCACCGCTCGTACTACAGGTATCTCTAATTGTGGCGTTGAATTAAATACTAACAGTCAAATAAATTTAAGCTTTGATAAAATAGTCTGTGACTACATAGTCAATAACTAAGCTATAAGCTGACTGAAATAACTTTTCAACACTTAAATCTTATATCAATTTGCTGCGAGAAAATACGGAAGTAGGAATAATTACATTTAGTTAAAGCTAGCAGAATTCTAACAAGGTTACAGAAGTGAGAGAATCTCTTTCTCTATCTCTCTCTCTCTCTTTCTCAGATTAAGATCCAAAAGCCTCAACTTAAATACACTTAAAGCTAATTTATATTCTAATGAGGAATACGTAAAGAAGATAAGTAAAGGTCAAAATCATAATAACTAGTTAGTTTAACGTAAGAACCTTACACACTCTTGTACGCAGATGTGCTTTTCTTTTATGAATACATACTCAGTTTCAATATGCCGCCCAGCCTGTATAGTCGTTAGTGATACTGATGGCCGTACCGATGGGCCGGGATAGAATCTCAGAGAAGGCATGAAAGAATGTAAACGTATAGTGTCTTTGCGTCAAGGCGGCATTCAAAACACACGGCAAGACGAAAGTCTTGTCAAGAAGCTGTGGTTCAGGAAGAGGAGTCACAGATCCTTGGGCCGTTCTCTTCAGGAAGTTCTTCCTGAAAAATGGGGTGGAATCGCACACTATACCTGTACGATCAATGACAAAATTCTGGTGTCCCGCCCACTCTACCTGTAATCCAGCTTATAAATTGATTCGGGTCTTATCATAATATTGAGAAGATGAGGAACAACTTTACTATTTCGCATCATCAGAGAGACGTTTCAGATGGGTGGATATAAAACTAAATGGGCAAACAAAGGCTCCATATCTTCGACAGTTTTTCAGTTCCCGCTAAAAGCCAAGGAGATACTGGAGTGTTCAATCTTTTTGCTTGTTGTAAAGTCATTAGCTATGTCGAACCAGATCAGTATGAGCCAGTTTCCCTTAGAAAGTCCTTCTCAGAGCCATCCCTTTCATTAGTCAGAAGTTCTTGTGAGCTTTGCTATATTCAAGTAACCTAATGTATAGAAGAAAAAAGCACAAAGTATGCCCTTGCCGAGATGCGAATTTACCATTCGTTCCTAGAAACGCAACCCGCGAGTAAATTTGTCTATTTACCAGGCTATTTAGCGAAATTGTGATGAAAAAAAAGAATAGCTAGCGCATGTGCAAAGAAGGATGAACCATTATGTTCATGTGATGTCGTATTTTGTCATGTCAGTTGTGCGTATATCAAATATCATTACTGAAGCAGCAAAGTTCATGTGAAATTAGTGGGGGGGGGCATTAAATTAAGAAAAATGGCAGTTAATTTTTCAACAGAGTGTATTTATGATGCTTTCTTATGGCTTGACTATGCTTAACGTGTTCGCATCATACTGAAGGTAAAATATCAGGTGTACATGAAAAACCGCCTTCGGATGAGTGTGAACTCATAACATACAATATCAATGTAGGTAGTAGAATTTTTTAGTTTATGAAATGTTGAAGATGCACGTAACTATGTCTTTCTCAGCACCTGTATTATTACATCATTCCTGTAAACTTGTGAGAGATTCAGTAAACCTTGATATTTAATAATGAATATTCTTAGTTGAGACTGAACAATAAAATAATAGTTATTCTTTCTAATTTAATAATGACTCTTCTTAGTTTAGTTTTCATTGGTCAATGATAATAAACTCTGTAGCTATTATCTGTATATATATATATATACCTATTACATGGTTCTGTTAAGCTATATATTGATTCTTATAAATTATCAAGTAGATATATAAAAAAAATTATAATTTATTTCTTTAAAACAGTTTTTAGCTCATTTATTCTTCATTTGCTTCTATTGTTTAGTTTCTGACATATTAGTTTGTATAACGTGTGTGTATAAACATATCAACAAACATACAAACAGTGATACATTTTCCTATGTATATGCGGTGACATATTATTGCATTATGTTCAAAATGTGTATTTTTGTTTGAAAGGGAAATAATGTCTGAGAAAAATTTTATTGTATAAGAAATTTTAATCAGAATTAACATAGTTATGTAATATATTTTGAAAGATTATTTAAATTAATTATTAGTTTCAAGTATTAGTTTTGTTTTATATTCTTCTGTTCTTTAAAATATGTTTGAGTAATTTAATATTACGATCTCTTTAACAATAGATTCCACTAAATTATAAATTTATCTTTTCTTCCATAGACATAAGTAATTATCATTTCCATAACTTTTTCTCCATTTAGAGATTGCTAATTTTCTTAAAACTATGTAAAAACTCATAATAACTTTAGAGGCTGAATACTGTTTGATATCTTGTAACACAGCTGAGAACTTTGTTGAAATCAAAAGCATGATAATCAGGTGGCAATATGTCTAGATTTGTAAGATCTGTGGTTACTTGTTATTATGCATTAAAAGGGCTATTTTTAATTTATGAGTAGAGGTAATTGTAACTTTTCCTTAGTTAAAGTTAGTTTAAATTAGGCTTTCTCATTCCCATTAATTAAATACCATTTACATGCCATAGAACTCGGGTCGTGGATTTTTCCCCATGTTACCAAATGCTAACCGTATTCTTTGTGCATCGAATTGTAATATTATAAAGCACTTCTAATTAAATGTAGAAAACTGTCCTTTTTGATGTCAAGCCAAAACAGAAGCGCAAATGTGAATCAATTTTATTTCCTAGTCCTCTATTAAAGCACGCAGAAGATATTTTTTCAGCTCTGTTTCCCATTCTCATTCCGTGCATATGCCACAAAAATAAATTAATCTATGCTTGACTTTCAGTCGATTTCATTTAATGTCTATTGGACTCGTTTTTGGCTAGCGCTAAGCTGCATTTGCTCAATATCAAAAGGTTGAACGTCCTTTAAAAAGAAACTGTCACTGCAATTTTTCTAGCTTGTCTAGCATGACTTTATACTTAGTGCTGTTAGAGATATAGTATTGAGTCCGAGATCCAGAAATCGTTGGGACTTCGGTAAATTCCAGATTTTGAATTTTGCTAGATATTAGATCATAAGTCTAGTGAGATCACATGTAGAAATTATAAAATTAAAAATATGAACTAGTAGTTTGTGCCCTAAAGAGAATCAAAATTTACAAAAACAAAAAACTGAGTATTTATTGCTTGCTTTATTAAACATATATTTCAATGTAAATTTTTAATTTCTTCGTTTTTGGGGCTAATACTTTTTCTTTAATTCTATAGATAGACATAAATTCTTGTTTAGTAACAAAGTTCCATTGTTTAAGTTCTGTACTTGCTGCGTCGAGAATTTCCACTAAATTTTCAATCAAATATTTTTTTGTTCTCAACCACTTTCTTCAGTATCGGTAGCGACATTCTAGATTTAAAACATACTGCAGATTTTGCCGTCCGTGAGTTGACTGATGATTGGAGTATTGTCATTACAAATTGAAAAGAAAATTATATTATCTTCATTTATTATTTTTTCTCCACATGTGTTCACAAATTCCGTTAACTGGAAAACCTGGCTTTGTGTCGACGTTATCTGAAAACCTTTAAATCCACAGCTGTCATCATAAAGCTTAGCTAACGTGCATAATACGCTATTGGTGATTCATCATAAGATAGGATATTAAAAACATTATTGTTTTGTTAAATTTTGTCTAGCTTATGTAGCATGTTGTCGAAGTTGGTTTAGTTACTTTTTTGTACTTGGGACTATTTTTCACATACACTTAAAGGTTATCTTCTGGGATAAATAAATTCCCCCTTATCCTTAAGACTTAGCCAGGGCCAGCCGTAGACATTTTGCGGCTCGGTGCGGTCTCTGCAGGTCCGAAATTCTGCAGCTAAGTACCTTCTTAAACTCTAAAAATTTTATCGCCTTTAAATTTTGCTTCCCAATGCCTTCCCTAAATTTAAAAGATTTCGCATCCTTTAATTTTGTTGCTCCGTGCTTCTCCAAAGTCTAAAAAGTTTGCTTTCCCTAAATTCTGCCAGTCGGTGTGGCCGCACGAACTCTGTCACCAGTAATGGGCGTCAACATAAAATGTTATTAAAGTCATTAGTCAACAATACAACATAAAAGGTTACCATGCTCTTTGGAATTCAATTATTAATACAGGGTGGCGCAAGAGTTTCTACCCAATTTTTAATTTCAGATGTCCTTTGAATGATGAAGGTTGGTGTCATTTAAATTTTTGCTTTGTGTCGTGGAGGCACTTAAATAGCACTGAGCCAAAAGTCATCGAGAGGTTGAGGGGTGGAAGATCTTTGTATCCATCTCTTAGATATTTTGTTTCAAAAGAGATGGAAATTGGGTAAATTCATACCATACCTATAAGGTGCCCAAGGTATTGTTACGAGTTTTTATATAAACAAATAATTTTAATGAAATTATATATGAAAATGCAAGAAAATCTGAAGAGGTGACACTTTGCCGGAAAAGTAAGAATATAGGGGTACGTTTATTTAACAATGAGTAGATTGGCGACATATCGCCGACCTGGCGACGGGTTTGGTGACTAATTGTTGTCTCAAAATTTGACGGGAAATAGCTAAAGGTCGAGACAACTGGCGACTATTTGGTGACATTGTGGTTTAGTTCCTGTATCACAGTAATGTGCATTGTAATTCAATAACTGTAACTGATTCCATGTGTAACTGTTACCGTATCGGGCCCTCATATGCCTTCCAGTAATTTCGAGAAATACTAGAGATTTCTCGGCGGCCGGGTGAAACTATATAAGAGCGCAGAGAACATTTGCTGTCAGTCGTTGTTAGTTCAGAGCGACTTCGAAGTAATGAGATATCCGTAACAGCTTCGCTTTTTTAGATGAACTTTGCATTGCATTGTGTTTAACGTTCTTAGTACACAGGCCATCAAATAATAATGAGAAAAAATGCTCACTAATTTAAGTTTGCAACCAATGCCCCAATGATGTATTCACTTATGTTAATTAAATACAATTTAACAGCAAAATTTTGTTTCCGTGCATACGTTAGCGCCGAAAACATACAAATTTGGTGATTGATAGTGTGGTGCGCTAAGGAAATAGGTTGGAATTCCAATCTGTAATGTTGTTTAAACTTAATGTGGTTTCTTAGAGTGATCAGTGTTCAGTAGTTATGGCTCAACAGCATCATTTAACTGAAGATTAGAAATGGCAAATAATTAGTAGAATCTAGGGAGGTCAAACACAAATGGAAGTCAAATGGAAGATTTGAATATCTCTCAAAATGTCGTATCAATAGTTTGAAGCAGCTTTTTAAGCTCTGGATCGGTTGTTAGACAGCCTGGTCAAGGGCAACCAAGGACATCAACTGCATAAACCGTTTTATGTCGTTGTTGATTCGAAGAAACCGCCAAGCGACTACAAGAGATTTTCTTCCTTCAGGCTATAAAAGAAACTCCAATTACCCATTCTACTGCTGCGCGAAGGTTAAACGGGATTGGACTGTATTCGAGAAAACCAATGGTTTGTATTCCACTTACTCCAGCCTCCAGAGGGGCCCTTTTAAACGTTTCCTGTTGTCATGTTCAATACAGCCAAGACTAATGAGCCCGAGTATCGTTTACTGCCAGTCCAGATATAGTCTGACCAGTAATTCTGGACGTAGTCTGATCTGGAGAGAGGAAGGAACACGCTACTTGTCTTTTCTTGTCCGTGAAATATCCCGTTTCCGCAACCGCGGTTGAATGGTTTAGGAAGGAATTATGACAAATGGCGCCCCGAACTGCGTATCTTTCAAAGAGGTTCTGTAACCGCTCGGAGATATGTGGACAAGGTATTGGAACCCCAAGTTAGACTGTTTAGGGGTGTTGCTAGCCCAGAGGTTTTGCTAATGGATGATAGTGTTCGGCCTCATTGAGCAAATGTGGTGTCAGATTACTTGCAAACAGAAGGTATCACTCGAATCGACTGGAAACACAAATGGAAGTCAAATGGAAGATTTGAATATCTCTCAAAATGTCACCTTGCTCACCCGATTGAGCATGTGAGGGCCCCGACAAAGCATGCCTTAGGACGCCTATTTTCAGCGCTTCAAATTCCTCTCCGGATCCTCAACGAGCTGAAAAGTGGCATCCAATTAAACAAGACTTAATCAACACTTTGGTAAAGTGTATGAAATCAAGATGTGATGTATGCATATCTATCCGAGGTGACCAAGAGTTGATTTAATTTTTGCTTCAAAATGGGCTTTTCAATTCTGCCATCGATTTTCACTGCTTAGATCACATCTAATTTCGAAATTCTCTTTTGCTCTGAACTGAGAAGACACTACCTCATAAGCACATCCATCAAATAAAGTTTTATAAAATTCATCTTAAATTTTATACGAAATATTTTTAGCCATTACGAATTTGCTATATGAAGTGATGAAGGAATGAGATAATGTTACTTTCCTTTTGCGCATGCTGTTTACAATTTCGCCCAGACCTGGTAAATTTAATTTACTAACGGGTTGCGCTTCCAAGGGATGAATGGCAAATAAGCTGCCGGGATTCAAACTCAGGATCTCTCGATGCTAAACTGTTTTGCAGTTACAAGATGGCTCAATGTAAGGAAGGATGGAAAAACTGTATAATGTAATGGATCCAACATTTATAATCATCGACGGGCTCAAATGATCTATAATTTTAGCACGAAAGTTTCATAGATGAGTATATAAATTAACAGAGACCTGCATTAATATAACAGAAAACTACAAATACTTAATTAGCGTTTCAAGATGTGCCTCAACAACAAGTGAATGAATCCAATGAATCCAACTAAAGCAGAAATAATTCCCAGTCAGAATATGGAGTATACAGAGCAGATGCGCAGGGAACCTGACTACTTAAATATTAAACTTTGTCGCCGTAAAGATAGTCAGGTGATTTGTTGCCTTGTTTTAATCATCCACTGAAATAACACTAAACACAGAAGAAGGTTCTAAAAGATTAATATAGCTGTTGATTTTTCCGATAATAATCCTATGTGTTGTATCTGACTTCGAATCTAAAATTTTCTGAAGAACACAAAAAACCTTGTCTAAAACTTAAAGGTTTATTTAACTGGAACTTCAACACTGATGAAAACTTATCACAAACGAAAACTTAACATCTTGGGTGGAAAAACTTCAAAGTGCTTTAAAGTAACAGCTATGCCGGCACGGTGAAGAACACTTTCCTTTAAAAGACAGAATCCATCTAGCTCTTTCGGCGTATATCTCCATTTCGCTGAATTCAGACATCCGCTCCTACGTGTTTTGGACTTAAACAGCCAGGCTGGAACTGGAATAGTACTGGATCAGGACCGGAACTGGACTGGAACAAGACGGGAACCGGAACAGGACTGGATCCGCAACAAGACGGGAACCGGAACAGGGCGGAAACCGGAATCTCTCATTCCCTGGCTTCTCCCCGGGCAGGTCTCTTCTGGCTCGAACTAAAAGGAACTGCGGTGCCACTAAGGAAAGCACCTCCTTTTATTGCCGGCGGTTGCCTTTACTACAGGCGACTAATGCAAATATTTAACATCCTTCCACCTAAGGGAAAAAAAAAGTGAACTTTCACATCAAAGTAAAACAATGCCAAAGAGCCTTAGTATGCCAGTCTGTCCGGCGGAGTTACAGTTCTACCGGATCGTGTTACAGGCCTGACAGATTTATCATCTATGTTGAGTTTAAGTTCAGACAAAGAATCTTGTTTTTCATTCTGCAGCTTCACGGGTACATCATTAGTTCCATTATCACTGTACACAGTTGTGGGTTTACCTCTTCGCGACACGAACCGAAGCCTGAAGAAACACTTCTATAGATAGAGAAGTCAGCAACTCCAAATGGACCGCTCTATAAACGGCGCATGTAAAAACACAAATCCACGCCTTTTCTTTGTTTCTCAACAATAAAGGACCACAAAGGTCTATATACCCGGGACTTGAAATACTGCTGAATCATTTACTCGCTCTATTGGCGGTGGGGCTGATATGTGGTCAACAGGTACAGCAGAATATCTCTTGCAAGTAATGCATTTACTTAAAACAGAACGCACCGTTCTTCTGCCAGATAACAACCAAAACCTTTCCCTTAAGGTATTCAGTATATATTGTACACCTGCATGTCCTTTCTTTTTATGTTCTTCCATAATTAAATTCCTAACTAATGGATGTTCTCCTGGTAATATTATAGGTGTTCTAAACTCTAACGTGTCATCTCTTCGAAACGCACCAGTTTTAATTCTTAGAATTCCCGCATCATAAAATGGACTAAGAGTTCGTAAGCGTGCGTCTTCTATATCCTGAAACGATTCCGATTGAATCAAGCGAATAACAACCTTTTCTGCAAAATCAATTTCATCAACAGTGAGTTCACCTTTCCTTTTTTGCTTATTTCTGCAATTAAAGAAAAATCGTTGAATCCAACCAACAACTCTAACTGTTTTTCGATAGCTAGAAAATCGCTCACTCAAACTAAACCTTTCAGTAGACACTAGAGATGAAACCACTGCCTTTTTTTTCTCGCTGGCTATTTCCGCTTCATCAGTTATAAATTCGGCACTCGGCCAATTTTCTTGCGATTTTAAAAGCCAGCTCGGACCCTCCCACCATTTTGACCGAGAGAGTTGGCGAACTGAACACCCTCTACTTGGAAGATCTGCAGGGTTAAGGTGACCAGGTATATGCCTCCAATCCTCCACACGTGTCAAAAGCCTTATTTCCTGTACTCTATTTTCTACAAATGTCCCCCATTGTTCTTCCCTTTTTATCTATGCAAGGACAGTAGTTGAATCTGTCCAGAAAAATATACTTCTGGCCTCAAAGTCTTTTAGAACGTCTGCAGCAAGACGAGATGCAATAGTTGCTGCTAACAATTCTAATCTTACAATAGTAGTTTCCTTTTTACCACAAGGGGAAACTCTAGACCTAGCCTGAAGCAACTGTACTTTAACTGATTCAGGTTCTTCTACACGAATAAAAACTACCGCCGCATACGCTGCTTGACTGGCGTCACAAAAAACATGGATTGAACACTGTTTTGGCTGATATCGTATCCACCTTGGAATTTTAATCTTTTTCAAAAGAGAAATGTCCTTTACCCATTTCAAAAATTTACTTTTAATTTCGGTGTTAACTTCTTCGTCCCATTTTACTTTTGTTTCCCATGTACGCTGTAATAACATCTTAGGTAATATAAGGACTGGACATGTTATACCGATGGGATCAAATACTTTATGGGCTATTGCCAAAATACTTCTTTTCGTAACTTTCTCGAAACAAAGATTTTGTAAATTAGCAACATTTATTTGAAAAGTATCGCCTTGTCTTTCCCATAACAAACCTAATACATTCGCAATACTGGTTACATCAAATACGACTCGACAATGACGAAAATGCTTCAAGCCATCTTCACCCTTTATCCAATAACATCGGAGGAAGTTTCTGTCACTAGAATTCAGGCCAATTTGTAGAAAGGCCTTACGAATATCAGAAATCACCCCTATTTTTTCTTGGCGAAATCTATTTAAGATTGTAGGAATAAATGAAATAAGGTTTAATCCCTTTTCAAGACAATCGTTGAGACTCGGAGAACCCTTTACTTTAGACGAAGCGTCAAATATTGGCCGTAACTTCGTAGTACTATGTTCCTTAACAACGTGTCTATGTGGCAAATAATGATGGCGTAAATCTAATTCATTTACGGGTACTTCCTCTATTATGCCCTCTTTGAGTCATTCTTGGAATATATTTTCATACTCTTGGCGAAGATTATCTATTTCAAGTTGCCTAATCGTACCGTGCAACCTTTTAAGCGATAACTCAAAATTATCCGACAGGGGAGGGTGCCCTTCCAACCAAGGCAAAGACACTACAAGGCGGTCATCTTCTATTTTTACAGTATCAAGAAAATGTTGCCTGGTAGCCTCATACAATTCCAATTTAGTCTTTTGTTCGGATGGGTCCGTAATACCAAGCGAGTCGAGGGCCCATAAATCAGAAATACAAGCCTCTTTATTCAACATTGATGTAACTAAGAATGTTGAACCTTCACTCCCCGTTTTTTCCCATAACCGTCCATCCTAACTTTGTTTCAATAGCTACAAGACCGTTTGAAATTTGTTTACGATTCCCCGTTAATAATCGTCCTGCAACATCGGCTCCTATTAAAATTTCTATGGGTCCTTCTAAACGATCTGTTAAACTTATTCCACAGTCAGCAAGCTCTTTAAGCCATATTCCTTGTCCAATAGAAGGTATACTATTACAAATAACAGGCTGACTTAACGTATCAAAATTACAACTGTACGAGCCAGACATATTAGATAAATGAATTTTGTAAACTTTATGTTCACACAAACTGGTCGTTGTACCGCCAAATAATGCGTGGTTAAGGTATTCCTTTACCGTATACCTATAACCCATATCTTGAGCTGCGCTTTGCAGAATATACGACCTTTGAGAACCAGTATCAATTATAGCTCGAGCCGAACGAGATTTTTTATCCCCTTTAATTATTACTCTTATTGTTTGCAGCAAAACTTTAGGAGACCTTGAAGAAATGTTGGCGAGTGTTTCAGCCTGATTTGGAGGCTGTTCCGTTGCCCTTGTCTCACTCATTTGTGAATGGCCCTTACATAGAAAAATACGATGCCTTTTGCCGCATGTAAAACAAACTGTTTTTAATCTACACCTCCTGACAGAATGTCCAGATTTCAGACACAGATAACAAGAGCGTGTCCTTTGGACCAAAACTTCTCTTTCCGACAACGATAAGTTACGCGCCTGAAAACATTCCGCAGAACCATGATTTATACTGGAACAAAATATGCAGCCTTTTCTAGCTTCATTAGAAGTAAACAGTTCAGCTGCCGTAGGTTTTAAGCGAGGTTCTCTTATCTTTAAACCCGAATTCCCTTTCTTATTACCGTGAGCCAATCGATCGAAAACATTGAAAGATTTAACTGCTAAAGAAATTCTTTCCTCACTTTCAACTTCACCGCGCAAGAAACATAAAAGGCGCTCAAGGTCAGATTCCCTTTCTCTTAACTCGGCGTTTTCGCCGGTTAAACTTTCTGATTCTTTACGCGAAAACCTAAGTCTCTCCTAAGTCTTTAAGACTTCATTCGGCAATGCTGATTCTACCAATGGATATAATATCGCGCAATATTTGCCTCTATTTATTCCCAATATCTCCAAGGCTCTTAGATTAGATTCCAGTTCATCGTATAGTTTCCGCAAAGAGCGTGTACCTTGTTTTTGAATAACAAGAGTTAGCAAATCACGAATATAAATCTCCGTTAGTAATTCTTTGTTACCAAAACGCGTCTGCAATGCTTCGATTGCGCTCTTGTAACTATCGCCAGTTGGCGGAAAGCTTTTAACTATTTCCTCTGCAGGAGAATTCTTCTCCATAGCCTGTGCTAAATAAGCAAATTTATCATTATTATCTAATGTAGGATCTTTATCAATCTTTTGGAATTGCCCCCAAAATCCTAGCCATTTCTTCACGTTGCCGTCAAAGATAGGCAATTTAATCTTCGGATAATGTAACATTTTATTCTGAACAAAGGACGGATCAATTAAAGTTACATTCGGGGTTCCAGAAGTAAGATCTTTTACTTTACTTTCCAGAAGTCTCCACCTATCAAAATATAATTCAGATTCATCTATTTCTTTAATAAGCAAAGTCTCATCTGTAATTTCTTTAAACATTAATTCTCGTATTTTCATTTCAGTATCAAACAAAACTTTAGCTTTCTCGGCAATAACTTTTATTTTAATTAATTTTTCTTCCTGATTAAATTTAGTTTCTTCATTGTCAAATTCATTACAAGCTTTACTAAATAGTCTTCTATATTGAGTTCTTGCTAATTTTAAAGCTTCCATGATTCAAAAATAAAAAAGTCGCTTACCTTGCAGACGGTATCCTGTCGCTTGATGCCAAATGTTGATTTTTCCGATAATAATCCTATGTGTTGTATCTGCGTTCGAATCTAAAATTTTCTGAAGAACACAAAAACCTTGTCTAAAACTTAAAGGTTTATTTAACTGGAACTTCAACACTGATGAAAACTTAACATCACAAACGAAAACTTAACATCTTGGGTGGAAAAACTTCAAAGTGCTTTAAAGTAACAGCTATGCCGGCACGGTGAAGAACACTTTCCTTTAAAAGACAGAATCCATCTAGCCCTTTCGGCGTATATCTCCATTTCGCTGAATTCAGACATCCGCTTCTACGTGTTTTTGGACTTAAACAGCCAGGCTGGAACTGGAATAGTACTGGATCAGGACCGGAACTGGACTGGAACAAGACGGGAACCGGAACAGGCGGAAACCGGAATCTCTCATCCCCTGGCTTCTCCCCGGACAGGTCTCTTCTGGCTCGAACTAAAAGGAACTGCGGTGCCACTAAGGAAAGCACCTCCTTTTATTGCCGGCGGTTGCCGGTACTACAGGCGACTTATGCAAATATTTAACAATAAATAGCCTTCAGCTCAACTATTTACGCAGCCTGAATAATAACGGAAAAGTACTTACAGGATTAACAGAAACAAAGTTGAAATAAATATTAAGTATTTAATATATGAGATTTATAACACAAAGCGCACCTATAAATTTTGGCTCAGGACTCGACTCACTCGAGAAAATACGGCTAGCAAGGCTAGAGCCAAATTCAAGTAAATTCAGAAACTAGGAGAAAATAGTATCGAGATGGTCAGCGAACGCTGCTAAAAAGTCTCTTTTAACTCAAGAAGGCTGTTCTTAAATATATTAGCTAATTTGCATCCTGGTGGAAGTCGAAGAAAATAAAGGTAAAAAACACTAAAATATATGATTATTCTCAGCAGGGTTGAACCTCCAACCTTGCTGAGATTGCAGGAGGCGCTCTCCTCAAGATCCTTTCCAAGTTGAAAAGAGCTGAAAGTTAAGATTGTGGTATTTGCTCATATGAACAAGTATAAGAGATGTTTGAATACTCCAAAACACACAATCTACGATATGGAAACAATTTCAGAACCCTGAGACTATTGTGAGGAGGCCTGAAAAAGGTCACAAACACAAACTGCTTCTGGGAGTTGTTATTAGTGCTTCTAGCAATTATCTGGCAACAACTGCCTGTCATAACAAGAAGTCGACTGCTCGGTAATTAAGAGCTTGTATCGTTGCAAATTGTATACAGAAGATTTAATGAAAAAGGCCTTTATGCCAAAAATCCAAGGATATGTGTTACACTGTCTTCATAACAAAAAAGGTTTTAATTGGTGCAAAGAACATCAGAAGTGGTGTGAACACCAGTGATCCCATGTTCTCTTTACTATTGAGTAGAGGTTTAGTTTAACACCTCATTCTAAACATGTTTGTATCTGAAGGGAGTGAGGAAGACGAATCTCCTTTCGAATATTATGGAATATGGTGGGATGGTTTGGGGAAGAAGAATAATCGATGCCCGTACTCCCCTATACAATTTCAGTAGTGAATCTGTGGCCACCGTAGATATTGAGATGAGGTCTTAGAATCATCTCTAAAACATTTTATAGGTGCGAATACATCTGATGTTTCATTTATAGACGATAATGCTCATGCACATCTAGCAAATCTTGTTGATGAATTCTTTGAAAGTGAAGACACTCAGCGAACATCGTGGCCAACAAAATCTCCTTATCTGTAGAGAACTTATGGACTATCTTGGAAAAGCCGTTAATATCCCCCTCCTATAGCTGTAGTCCTAAAGATCACACTGGCACAGGAGTAGAACTTAATTCCCCAGTCTGAGATTGACAAATTTATTTGCAGCATGAAAACACGTTGTGGCATGTGTACAAGTCGGGGGAAATCACATTCCATATTAAATTCAAAAGCCTTAACTTTTTTCTGAACTCCTTGTATTACATTATTAACATTTTTATTGTTTCCTACTGGATATTTACTATATCCTACGTAGTATTCTAAATTTTTTCTTTTTTATTTATGTGCCATGATTTATGTATCATTTCACATAAATTCATAAAATTGTAGTTGACAGTTTCTACGAATTCTGATTTCATGCGTGTAAAGATAATTTTGGACATACGTGTATTGTTAAAGCTGGAATACCTCATTACCCGAACACGCCACGCTTCATGTTATTTTGGCTTATAGTTCGCGAAATAATTACAAGCAGAGAGGTTTGAATGCTGATATTTTTTTATTCTGAGATAATTTTGATAATAATTCAAAAATACTCAAAGCTTGCTCAATTAAATTACAACTAGAAATAATTTTGAAAGCGTACTAAAGGAAAACTGATGATAGAACGACAAGAATTTTACACTTTCTTAACAAACTGAAAATAAATTCCAGTTTTAAGAGCCTAAAGGAATGTTTTATCTAGTTTAGCACAGAACTGAACTCATATCAGAGAAAAGTGTAAATATTTAATTAGCGTTTCAAGAGACAGAGATATCCAAATTTCCATTACGAAACAATTTTTAAAACTCACGTATAATTACCAAATAATTACTTCTGAATTCAACGAATGTAACTTTCTTCTTTTCTTAAAAAGCATTTCAGCGAGTGTAACTCCGAATGGAATATAAACTGCCGAGGATAACTTCGTAAAGTTATGAAAATAATAAATACACCATTATCCGAACTAAGCATAAAGTAAATAACCTGATTTATAGCACACTTTTACTAGCTTTAGATAACATTAACGACAAAAACTAGTCTATATATTTTGAAAAATAACGCATTTATTTAAAAGTTTCAAGGCGCAAGTATTTATTTTTTATTCTCGAACGTTGTCATCAAACAAATTACTCTCGCTCAACTCCCTCGGTAGCCATTCCAGCCTTTGGCAAACAGGTCGTATTCTCAACGGCAGAGCATCCATTCTCGGGAAAAATTATGCAAACAGCGCCTTCTGGTGTTGACATTATAACAATGACCTCTGATGCATGACAAGGGTCTGAATCAACACTTCTCTCTTTGGCAGCAAGCGACTTTTAAGTAAACATTTTTGCGTTTTCGTATAATAACTGTTTTCGGGGAAATTTTCGTCTCAGCGCCTAAATAAACATGTTGGGCCTTAAAAGAGATCTTTAATAAATTCCAGCGAATTATGCAAACTAAAAGGTGACATTTTAATTTGTCATTTACTATAATCATTTGAAAGTTATCAACGCTCTATGTTAAAAAATATTATTGCATCAACAATTTCATGCTTTGTGCATCAGAAATTAGTAATAAGGTAAACACAGGGGTAAAAGAATTTAACCGAAATTCAACTTACGTTAATATATTTGTTTATAAAACAGGGCAGATGCACTAAAATAAATTTTGTTTGAAAGGCAAATTTATAACAGTGGAATATTTCACTCTTTCATCTAAAAATTTAACTATTGCAGTTAGAATTTAAGCACTATGATGGTAGTTTTGTTTTTGTTAAACCACAATACTGAACACGATTACAAACCAATTAACATAAATGTTATATTCTTTTATAGAAATGCTTGATTGCAAACAAAATATTCGTCTATTAAATGCAATAGGTGAATACGCATTTTTAGAACTATTTCGATACCGTTTAATGATTCATTAACATGTAAAAGAGTACTTTTTTAAATGTTCGATGTTTTCCTGTTTCTTAAATATTAGTCTGCATAGTGATTTCCATGATAGAAGTAGTTATAAAATGTTCAGGGGTATAGATTTCCATTCTTCTTTCCCTAATTTACAGAGTTCATGAAACGTGATGGTTTTTTGCTTAGAAAGAGCTCTTTTCGACAAACCAAAGGCACTACAGTGTATATGTGAAATGTCAAGAAATGTTCGCAGAAGTACTATATCCAATACCTGTGCCATTCATCTTTTTTTCAAAGAATGTAGTAGTACTTCTCGAAGTAGACCTGTTGCTTTTACTTAATGAAGTTTCACGTTTTGAAAGTCACTGTGATAAAGAAATGGAATTTCTTCTGTAAATATCAGACGTAAAACTTTCTCTTCATAATCGGTTGAAATGATTTTAGCATTTTTTCCACTCTCCTTATTTTATAGGGTGAAACGTCAAGGGACTTCGCAGGAACACGTTGAAAGGGTATATATGCAATACCTGCACCAGTCTTTATTTTTTCTTGTCATACTTCCAATTTTTTCGAAATTTCTTAATTTTCTTCTGTAATTCTTCTGAATTTCTTCTTAATTTTCTTCTGTAAAGAATCTTCGGAATTTCTTAATTTTGTTCTGTAATATTTCGAAATTTTCAAAGACTTGTCATACTTCGAGCAAGTTATATTTCGAAAAGTAGCCCTGAGCAGTGATTGCTAGTTTTCGAAGTATGACTTGCTGTCTTCTTTTGATGAAGTTTCTCTCTTTGAAAGTTACTGGGATAAAGAAATGCAATTTCTTCTGTAAATATCAAACGTACATTTTTCTCTTCATAATAGTTTGAACTGATTATAACATTCGTTTCCACTCATCTTATTTTTAATTTCTCATTGTAAGAGAATCCTGCGACAATCATAAATTCCTTACTGAAACTTTCTTTGTATTGACGGAACCAGTTTTGCACTCATACATTTTTTTTCTCTTCGTTTTTGATAATAAAGAGAGCTTTCTTATTGCACTAATTTAGATAAACTGATACTCATCAAGGCTAATGTGCTTTCATTTATCTCCTGCTAAATAGTTTAAAAGGTATATCTCCCGCCTTCAAAGCATGCCTTCGTGGTGTGGTGGTCTGCACGCTGGGCGCATTTTCCAGAAGTCCGCGGTTCGATTCCCGGCGAAGGCGTTGCATATTTTTCATCTTGCCTGCTTCCAAAATACCTAACGTCTCTACAAGTTTTCATATAGGGTTCAACAATTTGTTCTTCTTTGAGCCACACGCGTCGGCAAAATCTGGTGAACTTTATGTTTTTTAGCTTTTTCGAGTTGTAAATGTTTGTTTATTATTTCATGCATTGTTGTTACAGATGTATATTAAAGACTCTGCAATTGAATTTTGTGTCGGCGGATTTTCTCTAGTTACCAAGGATTTATGTTTAGAACCATTAAAAACAGTACATACCGTTTTCGAGTATTCATTTAAAAGCTCCTTGAAAAGTAATGACTGACAGTTTTTCCCTTTCCGATGAACATCCCGCTCTTAGAACTTTTAATAAATGCATTTTGCAGCGTTTTTGAATTATGGGATATGAATATTTTTTGTGTAAATACACATTTTTCTTCAATACACAGCTTGTTTACACGCGACATTTTGAAAGAAGAATCCGTTTAAAAGTAGCAAACAATGTTTTTCAGTCCAAATAATATGTTTTTGTTAGATATTTTTATTCCAAAAAATTTACTTTTTTAAAAAATCTTCATCGAAATCGTTCTAAAAATGTGGAAACGCTTTCTGTATAAATATGTGTTTACACAGAAATTGCGAATTTAATTAAAGATTGCGCGTTATACTAATTCTGTAGCTACAAAGGAATCAAAATGCACATTTCGTTACGCCAAAATATCGTATAATAGCGATACCTTTACTTCGATGAATCAGGGAAAAATTCTTTTTAAAATTCAATGCAGAATTATATGAATTAATCTTATATTATAAGAAAAATTTACAAATATTACGCTGATTCTTGTTGTTTAACTTCTCCACTAATCATATCAAGTTCCCCAATTTCATCGTGGCAAGGATTATAAGATTTTATATGTAGTTAGATGATGAAGCATTAATGTTGATGATACTTTGAGCGTCATATGAATGACAATTAGACTTAGTAACAGTTTTCCAGCCCAGTTTTAAAGAAGATCATTACAAAAGGACGGGTCTGATGGTTTCATTCCTTCTTCCCCTAACACCAAACCATTCGAGAAAACTTTCTGCTCGCCGTATATTTCGAGTGTTCTCATGCCGTAGAGTTAATATATAAGCTTGCAAACATCTATGTCTTCTCCGGGATTTGAAATGAAGCTCTTCGCTAAGGCAGTCAGAGGAGTCATTAAGTATTGTCCTGCCTGATCGGCAGATAAATAAATAGATAAGACACATGGATGAATAGATAGATAAATAGGCTAACATTCGAAAGGGATAAATCTCATTCTTTTCGAATTCCTTTGACCAATACTCTGCATTCATAAACTATTTTACTAGCATTCATTTTTGAAGTAAACAAAAGGAAGCAAAATGTGTGAGGCATTTTGCAGGACATTTCAACATTTTAGCTAGTGAGACAATTTATTAATCTTTCTCGAAAGCAAATTTTTCATTCGATTTGTATTGATTTTCGATTGTTATTTTTCAGTAACTAACGGTATATATAATTTCATCTGGATGTCTGTCAAATTCTTAAGTTTTCGATTTTTCGATATTGATTGCACTTGAATTCGAGTTTGACATTCGTAGATGATTGTTTTCTTTAGAAGCTACTGGATATTTAAAAAAAATTCGATGTATAGTTTTTCTCCGAAATCGTTATAGTATTATTTTTATACTGCACTAGCTTAAATACTCGACTTGCTCAAAAATTAACATCAGATTTTTGTTTGATGTTATCATTCGATTAACGGTATTAAAATAGCCGTGATCACATCAAACAGCTAAACTGAGCCTAATTGAATTTAAATAATTTTCTTTAATCATCACAAGGTGAAATTTTCAGAAAATTGCAGTACTTTTAGGTAAGTTATCGCAAAGATTTTTTTTTAATAAATAGAAATCAGTGTATATTTAGATCAGATCACTCGTTTCTTATCTCAAAATTTGATGATTTTTTTCTTTTTTTTCAAATGTACTTTGTCTAATTTGCAGATTTTGAAATAAATATTGCATTAAAAATTCGTTCAGTGTATTTGTTTTTCTTCGCCTAATATAATTAGTGAGTTTTTTTATGGTAGCTATGATGCTGAAATGCTATCTTATGGATATTTTTCGAGAAAGCTTTTTTTCCCTGGCTAGTAGAAGGTTTTTTTCCCTGGCTAGAATTTTAAATTAAAATTGAGAAAATAAAGAAATTTTGTCGATTCGTATAATAATTCATTATAATACTGCTTCGTAAATATTTTATTGAAAAGCCACTTAAACATCTGTAAAAAGTTAAAAAAACTTCTCAAATAAGAATGAGACAACTACACGAATTAACCCACTAATTCCAAGGTGGGGGAACTGGAGGCTGCATGCAGGCCAAGAAGCAATTTTATGAAGCTTGCGAATATATTTCAGTTATGTAATTATCACAAACACAATGTTGCAAAAATACAGATTTGCATTTTGTTTTCCTAATAATTAATTTTGATTTTGGAAACAGCTTTACTTTACTTCCTCATTTTCTCACTTATGCTTTTTTGCCGGTATGAGTTTTCAGTTTCAGGCTTTCCAAAGTAGAGTAGAAACTACAAGTTAAGCTGAGGTCTGAGCTATTTCAGATATAGCTTGTTCTAACTTTAGGCCACGTTGTTCGTTGCTAGTTGAAGCTTGCTACTTTACGACTATGACTATTAACTGCCTGTTAGTCTACGGCGCTAATATTATCCTAAAAGCCAACTTCGCGTTAAGTAACTCTGTGCAGTTCGGCTGATTGTTCAACCTAGGTTTTAGTTTTTCGTTTTCTATAGGGTGGGGCAAATATAAGTGGCGCGGAAAACAGAATAAAACTCTGTTTTATTTTGTTTCGAAAACTCTGAAACGGAAAAAGAACTCTCTTTATGAAACTCTGTTGTAAGCCCATGGAGGTACGAATAAACTTCCACGGTGAAAGGTAGAAATAAATTCTCCATCCTCCTTTCTGCTTCCATAGTGTAAACACTGATATGAGTAATCCTGTCACCCCATAACCTTCGAAAGTCGTGAATTCAAATCTACAGCATCAGCCACACATGTTCGATACGAACTTTCGTTCACAAACCTTCACAGAAAGAAATCTAAAGGGATAAGTTACGTATTAACGCAAGAAAGCTGAAGGGTTATCTAAATGTGTAATCAAAAGGTTATCTAAATTTACGTATTAACGCAACAGTCTGAAGCAGAAAGAAAGAAATCTAAAGCGATAGTTATGCATAAACACAACAAACAACCTGGGCACAATTCGACGTCTCTTTAAAGATGGGAAGGTAACAGTTACTATTCGGGTGCAATTTCGTGGTTTTCGCGACAATTTAAAAGGGTACCCCAAGCTTTCGATAATTATTGTAAGTCAGGAAAGAATATCAACATATGAAAAGGAAACATAATTCAACAAACAAATCAGAGAATTGCAGAAATTCGACATCGCGGAAACTTCAGCAACACCGGCTATAAACTAAACGCATCTGCTCTTTGTTCCCTTTAAAGGTTTAAATTGTTTTGGTTTATTTGACTATGGCAAAGCATTCAAAGACTATCTGCTTAAGAAGAAGGATGCCTTCGTGGAGGACTTTCTAAGGGAATACAAGTTACAATGGGAAAATCTACGAAAACGCCCATGCATCCAGCCCGTTCGCCAGAATTAGAACCCCGTACCGACCTATCAGTGTTCAGCAACTTTACTGCTTGGCCGCTGGGGGGGGGACGTTTTCTTTATTTTGATTAATTTCCTTTATTTGAGATTTTTGCGGGAAAATTCTGTGTTCCTGAAGAAATTTTACCGTAATTTATTCCATTGCTGGCAAATTCCACGAGCGCATATCTTAAAGTCAAGGAAAAATATTACAATTTATTTATAAAGATGTTGGAATATGAAAAAGAACGCAAAAGAAAAAGACAACGATGCTTGAATGAAGGATTGTTATGAGCGTGATTGCAGGAAGAATGGTTGCTAGTTTGCCCATACTGAAAATTCGGCGGCTTTTAGTAAGGTAGTTACGTAAATGCGTTAAGTACCTAAGTTATCATGAAAGAAATCTTTATAAATAGATACGTTCGCTCCGCACCAGCCGTCCTGGCGAACAAAACCTTTGAGTAAACATTGAGTAAACCTATGTAAATATTGTGTTACCTAGTTGCCGGTACAGCGCTAAGAGTAGCCATACACTTTTTACATTCCGCTATCTTATTTCTGTAATAATCATTAAAAAAGAAAAAAAATGTATGATGATTTTAATGAGACCAGCTAATGCAATTTCGTAAAAACATTTAATATTTCTGATTAGATATTTCATGATTTTAACTCATTTTATTCAAATCAATCATGTTAATCATATTAAAAAGTAAAAAAAAAAATAATAACTGTGTTTATTTCTTTCAAATCGCTTAGTTTGTTACTCAGTAATCTTCCAGATTAAAGTCGAAAGTTAAATATCTTAGGCTTTATTGAATTGCAACACTTTAACTTGGGCTTGGAAGACAAAAATTTTTTGTTTCCAACAATGACAAAACATTTTTTTTTTTTTTTTTTTTTTTTTTTTTTTTTTCAAATAGTCGACATTTTCATTAAAATTGAGAGAGCAGTATCTTACACTTCGTCGAATGGCAACAGTCTGGCGCACTAGAGATAAAAATGTGTTATTTCGAAAGTTGTTAATACTTTTGGCTTTCATATTGCTAAATTTTTATTTAGGAATTAATAAAATTTGCAGAAAATAACTTTGTTTAAAAAAATTTCGAAATTCGAGTTTCGAGGTGCACATTTTCGTGTGGAGGACTACATGTATTTAAAATTCGGTGGTCTAGGTGCCTTCGTTTTCTTAGATTGCGAGGAACAAACATTCATAGGTGCATACAGAGTCTTAATTATTTATTTTTTTAAATACATGGCGTTAATCTTTTGTGGCAATCATATTAACAGGGATTCGAACACAAAAGTGATAGTTTCGAAAAATTCCTAAAATATATCCGAAGCATTGCTGAACTCCTTTTCTACTTGTGTCAAAATAAGCGAAAAATTGTTCAATTAAGTGTTTGTATTATTGTTACGAATTTTGTATTTAGATAGCTAATGTTAGTAGAATTATAATTAAAATTGTTTAATTTCCCCGTGGAATGCAGCGCGATACGAGTTTTAAGAGAAATCTATGCCGGAAAATAAAAATACATGAGCACGTGCTTTTAACATTGAATAAAGTTTATTTCAATATATAATAAGTGTAATTGACTACTACGTTAGCTGTAACCGTAATTCTACTCTTTTGCTTTCCAGAAATCTCGAGAGGCAGAAACTACTAGAAACTTTGGCGACCTATTTAAAAGTATAAAACGCCAGGCAGAAAACATTTCAGTTGTTGTTTAGTTTGCTGCTGTTATTATTGTTGATCGGATTAGCTTTCTCTGCGCTGTGAATTGCATTCTATTGAACGTTTTTAGTAGTTTAAAGTATAGCTATGGATTATATTGCGTAAAATTGTGGTATTGTACGAATATCTCCATTAAATTCAGCGTTCTGTTATATTTCTTGTGATAAGAATAAATTTTATTAACCTTTTATTGGACTTATGTATTCAGTTTATTACGAACCCGTACGCACACAACATTATGTATTAGGTATTATTTTGGTTTCCCGTTCTTTGAGATTTGGCAGAAAAAATAAGCTAACCCTTTAACCGGAGGCCCAATTAAACGGAATCTATTGTAATTAACATTTTGATTTAATTTTATAGTTCTATACTATGCTTCTATATTACCATCCCGATTAAGAGAAAAATAATTTTACTGTGATAATTAAGCGAAAAACTGTATCGATTAAGCATTAGAATTGTATATTAGCTATGTTGTTTTGAAGACAGAGAAGAAAATAAATTTTGCTGTTAGGTTTCATAAATCTAGTTTCGAATTTTCAGTCTCGAAACACACTTTTTTTCCGTCTTGGTTTCCGTCTGAAGAGATTGAACCTGAAAAAACGGCTGCCCCAGTTAACGAGTGGCCCAATCTAATGGAATTGTCTGTAAATAACACTCTGATTTTAGTTATAATTTTGTATGAATAACAATGTTCGCTGTATAAAATCTTAAATACATCTCATTTTCATGCAAAACTCTCTTTAATTTACAAATCCGATAGGCAGAAATAAACAAAGCGTGTTAAATTAACCAACACTTCTTGCGAAATATCGAATAATTAATTTCATCCGCTATAAATATATTGAGCTGGCATTTCCTCTTTCAATTTATTGAGGGACGGGGTGCGATCAATGGCCAATAAACACGGCAGGTGATCTCTTTAAGCCAAACTAAACCGCTTCATTCTTGGGAGGATGCAAAGGCTGCGTGGTATGTTACGTAATCTACCCACTGGTAGAGTGTGCGGAAGATGAAATATAATCCCCACTCTTATCCCATTAATTAGAAACTCGCCATTAGCAAAGTCGAGGAAAGTTTGAAATTAGAAAAATCTGTGAAGCTTTTGCGGTAGACTACATTAACTTTCGAACTCTAGGGTTAATACCTAAAACTTTTGGGGCAAATTCCGAAAACCTCATTATTCTTTATTTGGATTAACTCTTTTCGTGGGAATCATGTGTAAAGGAGTTGAATGGGACTAGAAGCGCTTGTATTCAGTTTTAGCGTCTCTAATTTCACTGACAGAATTTTCCGTGTGCTAGAAGTGAAATAAAGAAAGAAAATCTGAAATGACTCAGATATTAACGTCGCAAAGGATTTGTTAAGGTTTTTCATGCTTTGGCTGAGCATCGTAGGTTACCAGTCTGCTCTTGGACTTACTGTTAGGCATAACTTTCTTTGCACTTATACCACATAAAAATTCAAGAGCAAAATCATAAAGTATTTTAAAACAGCATATCTTTTGATTGTAACAATTTGAAAAGTGATTCGGGCACAAACGCGATGCGGACAAAAAGTGTGTTTCGAGACTGAAAATTCGAAACTAGATTTATGAAACCTAACAGCAAAATTTAGTTTCTTCTCTGTCTTCAAAACAATATACAGTTGTATGTCTACGTTTCTAGCTCACTTTTATCGGCTTAAAAAGATCATATTCAAATCTGATGTTCATTTACATTCTTAGAAATACTAATCGCTTTCAGAGTCAGTCATCTTAGATTGCCTTAAACTTTGCACTATCTCATGATCGTTAAATGATGTCGAGGCCACTAGCCTTTGATGTCCAATGATCTTAATGGTTAGCTGTATCCCTTGCTTTAATCTTGATGCTAGAACCATTCTTAGTGGAATTTTTCCAAATTGTTAGAACAGTTGTTTTGCATTATATTACATGCGACATGGCAAGAATTGCCTTTGTGAAAAACATAAGATATTTACCCTCCACGTAGCTTTCGCTAATGCAGCAAACTCTCAGTTTAATGGAACGATGGCTACATTTAACTCAAACTACAATTAATACAATGGTAGTTAAAAGTCCTGGAAAGAGCACACAACCGAAATTAAACAGAAAAATTCTAGTAATGTATCTGTATTTTCAAGTGTTTAATCTGGAGAACAAGTTCCTCTGGCTTACACAAATTACGTTGCTATTCAAAACAAAAAGAACACACTATAAATTGCAGAAGAATAAACATTATTACATTTAAGTATTTGTACATCAATTTTCAGAAGAATCGTTGCAAATATTGGGAGCTTACGCGTTTGTATGTCCTGTTCTGGAGTTTCTGAGCAATTGCGAAATGCCACAGTTATTGTTTTGGTCATATGTTTGATTATCCCTGAAAGTATGTTGTGACTGTCTTCAGAGGTTAAGTTACATGAAGTCATTCAATATGGTAAAGCATATGAGGGCTACCTGCCTAATAGGAAGAATGCCTTTGTGGAGGACTTTTGCTAAAAAAACCTAACTTATATTCACGTTGCACATGGGAAAAATCAAATAAATTGATCTTATAGTCAACTAGTTTGCCCGGTTTTGAATCCTGGGCGAACTCTCAGTATTCATCGGTTTTTAACCATTCTGTCACTGGTACGGACAACTAATTTCAGAAATTCGATAGCTTTCCGTTTCACTGTCGACACGAAAAGGATTGGTTTCTACAATTTGTGTTTCTTTAAAACAGGCACTTTCCATCCTCTCCATTTACAAGCGTAACACAGGTATCATCATCGCACAGCTGTCTACTTCGTTTAAGACTGTAGGTCGGACTGTAGGCTTTAAGGTCATCCCTTGTTCACGCGCTCTCTTTACCACGCTTAAGACTTTAGTTCAGGTCATCCTTTGTTCACGAGCTTTTCATGAAGCGAAAGACGCTAAATGAAAACGGAGTGACTCAAACCATCTACCGCAGCTGGTCGTTCTTATGGTTCCGAGTTACTTCGGCGAAAACAACCTTGAAATTCTTATTTTAAAGTAACAGACTATCAGTAGTCATCGGTGAATACTGATTGAAAGAAGCCATTTCATGAAAATTTGTAGGAACTGTTCGTTTTCCTGATGGCAATACGTACGAAGGCTGCGTGCTTTGAAATGGATGCTTTTCGCTAATGGTTTTACTGAGGACAACTGGCTTAAAACAGGATGGCTCGTTCAGCATGACAGAAAATCTATGATTTAAAAATATTAAATAAGATCTAATTTAATTAAATAAATCAGTGCTTAATGTAGAAAGTTTTGATGTTAAGAACGTTTATATCGAAGTTATTTCGAAATACTTCTGATCGTTATGATTTATCATTCAGGTGATTTGGCAAGCTTTGTCAACACAACACTGGCAGTCCTCAACATTGCATGATTGTCTCTCCAGCGGTCTCTCTTGTAAACCGGTTATGACTTAAGTCGAAGATTTAATTTGTTTTTGACACTTTTGATAATACTTTCATAAACTGAACTTTTTATTAAATAGAAAATGGGTTTAAGAACTGATTAACTTAAGTAACATTTAGAAACAATTTATTATATATACATACAAGAAAATGTCTAATTTTATAAAATACATGCATGTCATATTTTTAATGCGTAATCGTGCTGGCTGAGTCGACAGGATGAACAGGTGACGCCGACACAAATGAATTTTGAAGAAGTCCTAATTTTTATTTTCACGCATATAAAACCATCTTAGTAAATATTTATTCAATCATAATGAATTACAATAATTTCTTATATACACAGATTAACGGGGATACGGCGTCATTTTAGAATTAGAGAAGGACAGGCAGAGTAGCATAACGTTGATAACGTGGCCAGAGCTAGGAAAAGAATGACGTAGTTTATTGTGCCAAAAGTATTTATACTAAGTCCTGATGTATAAGTACAGCTAATCTATGGTTGGTTAATTTTAGGTTGTTGTGTAACATAGAATATCGAATTTGGGTGAACAGATGAATTTAGGGGGAGAACACCAAATCTAGAATAGTCATAATAATAATAGTTATAATAGTCATAATAATAATATTTGGCGACCTCAAATATTATTTTGAGGTCGCCAATTATTCTTAAAGCAGCTATCGTATTTTGTTATATTTTACATGTATGTATTCATTACATACATACATATTTTATAAAAGTAGACATATTCTTCCCTTAAATTAGTTATTATTAATAAAAACACATAAAGATATCTTTCATTTGGCTATTAATAACTGAAAAAACCATCCTGTTGTCACATGTATGTACATTTTTTTATTAGAGTGAAAATTACCTGTAAATTCATACTAGCAAAATTTCTGTTTAAGACAGAATAATATTGAAAAAAAAAAAAAAAAAAAAGCTGAAGGAATAATCACTTACTGACAAATCAGGTTTCCATCCTTTTTCAAAAACAGCCATCGGATAATTCACTGCAACCGTGAGTAATTTCTTTAATCATAAAACTCATTAATCTTGTCTCTCTCCCTCTCCTTTTTTTCGGGAGGGGGGGGGAGTCTATGTATTTAGTGATAAAATTTCACTGCTTTTCGAATTTGCTTTTCAAATTTTGCAACATGATTGGTACTGAAGTCTTAATGTAATTTGAAAAGTGCTCCAGGTAATCCTTTTTTTAATCCATAAACAACTCTTGTTTGAATATGTTGGCGGTAAAATTAAAGCAGAGAATTTCTGAACCTTAACGCTCCAGATTTATTATTAAAAATATAGATTATAAATCTAAATATTACAAATCTGTGCCAACGAAAGTTCATATTCGGCCTTTATTTTTCCAACCTTTGGTGGTAGACATACACTTCAAATCATAAAAATATTTTATGCCGCAAATATTCCTGTTTTGACGTTCTTAAATCTTAAGAACCAACTATTTTACACTTTCCTCCGGTTCCTATACTTATACATAGCAAAACGTTATAAAACGCCTGATGTAGATACCACATGACTTCCTTGTATGGGTTATAAATTTTTTGCTGCCCTTCATTTAATTTTTTCCCCTCGAATTATTCTAATTTAATTAAATGATAACTCAAGGAAAGTTGAAAATGACATCAAAACTGAAAATTTTGAAATTAAATATTCCGTTCATTTGTTTTCAAATTGAGTTAAATTCTTTAGAATTTTTTCATAACGAGTTTGTCAAAAATTCTCCTTTTTTAAAAATTTTGTATTGTAAAACATGAATATTTGAGTCATTTAACACACTTTTATAACGGGAAGTGTAAGTCTTGAAAACCAGTTGCGAAAATATAGACTGAATAAATACATAATTTGAAGTATTTACCTTAGCCTTATTCTTATGCTTTCCCTTCAGAAATGAAGTAATTTTGGGAGAAAATACAGCTGCATTCTCGAAGTCAGAAACGCAGAACTAGATTATGAGCATAAACGAATTGGAATTCATTGTCATTTCATGCTTTTTTACGAGAAGAGAAAGTAGCGAATGACTGTTCTACGGTGGATTGGTCTAGTTTACTTAATTATAGCAAAGCACACAAGGACTATCTGGTTAAGGGAAGGGGTGCCTTCTTGGAGGGCTTTCTATGACAAATTGGGTCATATACAAGCTACACATGGGGACAACCACAAAAACGCCTATGCAGTCACCGAGTTTCGAATCTCAGACCGAATTACCCAGGTATTCACCAACTTAACCGCTTGGCCGCTGGTGGGCCTGTACTACTAGGCGAATATATACTTTATTGCTTAGTATTTGTGTTGTCGGAATTGTATGAAACGCCGGCATTCTAGAGAATACGTACCATTTTATAGAATGCCTAGTACAAAGTTAGAAATATTAAAATTAATATATACTTTTCATATTGTATATGATACCTAAGCAATCTATAGATTATTGTATATGATACCTAAGCCATCTATAGAGTGATAAATGCTGTTTAGGCTTGTAGAGACATTAGGTAATTTTTTTGGAAGCAGGAGACTTGAAAAATTAGCAACGCCTTCGCCGGGAATCGAACCACGGACCTTTGGAGTACGCGCCCAGCGTGCAGGCCATCACACCACGAAGGCATGCCAAAAAAGCGGGAGAAATACCTTATAGGCTAAGTATGAAAATATGGTATGGGTATTATTTGACCTCCTAAAACAGGGCCGAAATTCTCATAATATAGCCTTCAGACCGGCGGCGCGATCCGAAACAGTTTTGCCCCCTCTTTGATCTTTGACATTTTCCTAATGAGAAAAGTCGTTAGTTCCCCTCCATGGATGAAGTAAAATTTACATGTTTGTCGGACGCTTACGTACCATAGTAGAGGGGTTGCTAGATTTGCAATTTTTTCGATAATTATTTTGCTTTCATTTAAATAAAGTTCTAAATAAAAAGTGCATAAATAAATATGCAGTACTGGATGCATATCCAGTGCACACTTTATTTAGAACAAAATGTATTCAATGTTTATATTTCACTCACTATTTCTAATCAATCTCGTAAATAATTTGTGAATTTTTTAACTTTGTTTTCACTCTTCATTTATATTCGCGTATTTTCGTATTAGAAATTAGAAAGCGAGAACAAAATTTGACAAAATATAGTAAATACGGACTAGATTTGTAAGTCTGCAGGCTGGAATGCGATTTTTAATAACATATTTTCATTAATAAAATAATGGTAATGACTAATTTAATGAAGTAATAATAATAATATTTATTACCATTAGATGATTAGAATGAGATTCAATACAATTAGATTTTGAGATGAACTTACAGCAATAATAAAGCTTATTTACATAACAATAACAGGCTTATTTACATAACAAAAAAGCAGATTTAAATCTGCTTTTTTCGATAATTTTGTTATTATAATATAAAAATCAAAATCCGAGATACATTGGTTGCGTTTAATCATTTAACTTTAACAAATATTACATTGGACTATCAGACAAAGAAGGTATATCTTTAACGAGAATTTTTCTTTGTAAAATTGGCTTTTGTTTATGTTAGCAGAGAAAAAAAATCCGTGACTTATACATGCAATCATCAAAAGAATTTTGAGAACAGTTTTAAATGTTCATGAAGAATTAATTATACGTCAATTTCTTTTCATAGGTAGAAATTTCGTCTAAAACCATCGTTATATCCAAAAGTTGAAGTCTATTTCATTTTCAACGAATATTCCATTTGCACATAATATATTTTCTAATTTATTTTAGAAAGAGTAATCTTTCACGTTTTCAAAAGAATAAGGAAATATTGGGTGTTGACACAATGTAGTAAATCTGTTTTTCATATTTCTTCCAGTAATGAAAATGATTACCCTGGAATATTTTCAAAGCAAAATTAAGAAAACCGTTTACCCCAAATTTTGCATTAAGTATCTTCTCGTGTATTTTTTTATTTAAAGTGTGGAATTTTCTCTTTGAAAATATCAAAAATCATGAAGAGCAAAATTAATTCATGAGAAATAACTTTGAAATGCAATAATTCCATCGTAATATGAAATAGTGGAGAAAAGTGCAATACAGTTTATTTATTCACAAATAATCCCCCTCATATGCGTAATTTATGTACTGTCGATTGAGAAATATAGGTTAGTAAATTAAACCGGTTATTTCAATACGTTTCCTTTATCAATATTTTTACAGGCTCTTCAGTAGAGCGGTAAAGGTGGCTGAACACTTGTAGCTCGCTTGGGTTTGAATCCCGGCTAAATAGTTGGATTCACGGTTTTTGTGTAACGTAAATGCAAGCCAGCTTCTCTTAGAAAGTCCTCCGCGAAGGCATAACTCCCCTTATACAGGTAATTGTTGTGTGCTTTGATGTAATTCAGTAAGCGAACAAAATTAATCCAATCAATACCGAAGAACGGGTTGATTACATGTGGAGTTTTCCACCAGGAACGTAAATGCGAGCAATTTTCTCTTAAAAAGGTTTACACGAAAGCATCCATCCCCTTAAGCAGATAGCGTTCACGTGCTTTTCCGTAATCCAATCCTAATTTTCATACATTTAATAGTAAGTTGACATACACCTTATTACAGACAAAATAACAACCTTTTTTTAAAGATATTTTTTATCAACTTGTCTGAATTCCCTTTATCTCTTGAGGAGTATAAGAATTTCAGCAAATAAAACTGGCCGAAATTTTATAAAATGTAACTGATGTTTTGATTCAATTTAGAAGTAACGTGAGCTTTACTGATATTTAAATACTCTTTGGCTGATCTCATCCTGAAAGAGGGTCTAAAGATAAATTGATTTTATTTAATTTACAATCAATGAAAATCACAAAAACTATTATGCATACAATTGTCTCTTATTTATCCCCTGATAAATCAGACAAAATTGCCTGCATAATAGAAGCACTTTGAAAGAGTTAACAGTTCTTAAGGGTTTTATGCACTCCACAAAAAAATGTCAAAATAAAATCTTATTATTCATAAGTATGAAAAGGAAGTAAACGATAAAAGCGGTTTTACCTATTTTCTAGAAGGGCATTAAATCTAAAATATTAATCTATTCTTATTTGTTACGATTAAAAAACATTAAATATGGTAAGCTTAAAGAGCATGCAAAATCGCTGACATTTTAATCATAGCAAAAGTCAGTACTAAAAAAATTAGCATTAAAATTATGAGACAGATTGAGAAAGAGATGGCCTCTATTTAATTTTCAAGTATATTGGCGTGAGACGAAACCTGGGGTTTTTGCCAAAATGTAGCCAAACCATGGAGGTAGGAAATTACTTCCTACCTCCATGAGCCAAACTGATAAGAAGAGGGAAATAATGTGTAGCCAGCGGCTACTCTGAGCAGCGACAATGGACCACCCAAAGATCTACAGATAGGCGATTCTCTAAAACGGGGAGGGCATGGATGGTACGACAGTTGTACCAATGCCGGCGTCTGAGAAAGTCATTCTCCTGGTACAACTGCTGTACCAGCCGGCTTCGAGAGGTTAAAAGATCTGCATTCCTCAAAAGTACAAATCTGTTTGGAAAAAAAAAAATAATGAATGTGTAATAATCAAAAACTTTTGTCTAAAATATGTTAAAAAAATTTAAGTTATACAAAATGGAAATTTTGCCTTTCTTATTAAAGAAAATAATGTGCAACATGCACGAAACTATGCAATGAATGTATTTACATGTATGAATTACGTATGAATGTATCAAAGCATAGATATTCGAAACGAATTGGAGATATATTTCATACTTTGCTGCTTTATTATTCGGCATTCTATAGAAAGCTATAGAATTTTGTCATCTGGCATTCTATTTCCTAGGTATTCTATAGGACGCATAGGAAATGAACGAAATAATTTCATACACTGCCGGCGAGTTTTCGGCATTATATCAAATGCTTAGGTATTCTACAGAATGCCGGTTTTAATACATTATCGGTAACATATGCATTTTTTGCGACAACATAAAGTAACGAATTGCTGTACGATTGCCTAGTATATGCACAAATAAACTAAAGGTCGGGATAAGGAAATAGGCTTTTGAAACTGAAATAAAATATATGCATATAGACTTCTCAACATGATTTATTGCTGAATACTTTACACACATAAGCAATAAATTCCGAGGAAATGTATTTTTGAGAGAACCTGTTTGTTGCAAAAAAGAACAAGCGAAAAAGAATATTTTAAAATATGATTACTTTTTTTAAAGCTTCAACAAGCTCAGTGAGGATATTTCCATCCCCATGAATAAATGTATATAATACGATAAAAACAAAGGTATAGCTGTCTTTAGTTCTGTAAAGTTAGATAGCTACATATTATAAATAAAACAGAAAATTCGATGAGTTTACTTATCAGAATAGTTCTCGGGAACTGGTAGAGTAAACATTACAATATAAACATGATTCAAATATTGCTAGAAATTGAAAAAAAAAAAAGTTTCAGTGAGTTATGTTGAAACTGAATTTCATCTGAAAGAACAAACATCTGTTTGAACAAAATTCTATTTCTTTTCGTACATAACACAGTCATAAGCTCTCAAAATATATCTGTAATACATGGTATAGAAATTATTCTGAACTACTGGCTATCTTCTATTATTCGTCTTTGTCTGATAGTAAGGTTATATTAGTTAAAATAATTATAAATTTTTTCTTGACTTCTGTATTAAAGTCTCATCTATATCAGGAGTCTCAATTTTTTTTTTTTTTTTTTTTTTGTCCCGTGCACGCCTTTCACCACTGCCTGAAATTCGTCCTTTCAAAACTTGAAAAATACTTATACATTTTTAAATTTAGATTATTTTTAACGTGTTTGATTAATTAAACAGCAGAAAGTATAAAAAATATTGATAAATGAAAAACCTTAGTAGTCTGTTTTGCACTCATAAACTAAAACTAAATACTGAACACCTAATAAATAAAAGGTTGACCGCATTCTTCCTCTGAAACTATAAAATTCCTTCCAGAGAGGGATTCCCCCTACTCTATATAGTCATTATGTTTATTTCAGAGGAGGAAACATAAAAAAACAGTTATGTCTCACCGGGATTCAAATTATGGACCCCCGACTGCTAGCCGGAGGTTTGGTTTAATTTATTTAATAATAGCAAAACAAGCTATGGTTAGCTGCCTAAGAGAAGGTATGCTTTCTTGGAGGAATTTCTAAGAAAAACTAGCTCGCATCCACTTTACACATGGCGAAAACCATGAAAGCACTCATTCAGGCAGCCTGTTTGCCAAGAATCGAACCCATGTCAAACCACCAGCATTATAAGGGTCCTTACAGGTCGGCCGTTAGTAGGCCTTAACTAGCCGTAGGTGCTTTCAGTTATACCACGAAGGCACTCTGCGAGAACGTAAAAAAAAAAAAAAAGACTCCTTGTAGCTCCTATTCCACTTACCAGAAGTTGAATAGATAGAAGTACTGAAAGCTGATAGTTTCATATCGAATTCTACTTTCAGCTAAGCAACTATCTAGAAAGCAGTTTTTACAGCAACGTTAAGCACATGCTAATTTTCACTAGAAAGGCCCTCCGTTAAGGGGTTAGTCGAATTACAACAAAATATGGAAGAATTATCTTCCTCAGAAAATCCATGTGTTCATGAAGAGCTTTTTGAAAGAACTGATTACTATGGTTATACATAGGAAAAACCAAGAAATTTCACCATGCAGCCACCCTATTCGTCGGTATTTGAACCCACGTCGAATGACCAATGTTCAGGGATTTTACTCCTCGGCCGTTATAGGGTGCTCTGTATAAACTCTAAAGCTGATAATCTTAGTGGCCTAAGCTATGCAAATAGTTGTTTAACCACCGTTAATGAAATTTCTAAACTGAACTGAAGCTTTAGTTGTAGTACTGACATTACACAATACAAAATATAAAAATCTAAGAACCTCAACTGATTTAATTTGGAATAAAAAAGTCTAAACTCATCCGCGCAATTTAAAAATAAATCTAGAATATCTATAATTGATTTAAAATAATCCTTGTGCGAAATAATACCCTCTGAAAAATGTTTAAATATCTTAACGCCAATAGCATGCAATAAGAAATTATTTTGCGTAAAATTATTCATTTTATAAAATTTCCACATTATACTTGTATTTTTATAATTCTCACTTCGTTGTACAGATAAATTTATTTTTTCTGAAAGGACTGCTACAGAATGACATGTAGTAAGTTGATTTCAAAACTTAAATGGATATCAAACGCAATCTTATCTGTTACATTTATGAACATGTGGAAAGGTTTCTTTAATAAATTTTCCATGCGAATGTGTTGCGACGTAATGCCTCAATTATAAAAATTAATTTTGCTTGGGGAAAATTTTCTCCATCTTGCACCAAACAAACGATTTTTAAAGCTAGCAGGAAAAATTAAAACTGAAATTACTTATTATAGTATGCGGGTGTCATTTATTAAAACAATTTGCCACTAATACTCATTTTAAAATTTCCAAAAATTTTGAAAATTTTACGTGTGCAACTATCGGACCACCCTGTATAAGAAATAACTCCCTAACATTACATAGAAGTTGTTCCATAACAGGATGTACACGCATAGTGCCATCTATAAATTGATTTATTCCCATTTTAAATAGTATTGATTAAATAGTACTGATTTGTTCCCATTTAGTATAGTGTACTCTCGATTATTCGGATCGGATTACAGGTTTTCGAATTGCCCTTGCGGGCGGTGCCCACGCAAGCACATTTATAGCTTTGCACGAGAATGTGTTAAACTAGCGTAAGTCTTCATATGCTCTCGAAACCGCTGAATTGCGTCTTTTAACGTTTAATTTCGACGGTTACCTCGTACAATTCGTTCTGCATATGCATAGTTGAAAGTATCACTTCGGTTGATCAATGTTATTTTTTTCCATTTGTTTTCTTTTGTTTTGATAGCCCGAAAGGATTATTAGTCTCGAAATGGACTTTGCATCGAATCACTCTAAATGCATCTTTCCACTCTTCATTCGACTCTCTTGTCATTTGGCAAAATGTAAGATATTCATCATTCAATCTGGAACTATCTGTTATGGTTTAACAAAATAAGCTACCTGAAAGCAACAGATGCAGTTCTTAAGAATATTCACTTCTTTCAATACATCAGATTGATTTGAATGTTTTACTTCAACAATTTTCTTGATACGTGTATCGCTCGAACCCCATTAATAGTTTAATAGTTTTTCAATGCGCTGATCCATTTGCGCAGGAGAAAGTCTATGTCGCCATTCGAAAATTTCGAATTTTTTTTAACTGTAACCGTAATCGTGAGACCTCTATTGTTTTAAATCATTACAGCCTCAAACGCATAACTTCGAATAAGAATATTTAAAATTTCATATCTATTGGTTAAACCGACAGGCCGCTAAGAAATCATTTACTGAGAGAGATTTTTTAGGACCACCCTGTATATAATAATTCTCATATTTCATACTTGCCCTAAAAACGCCAGGCTTTCTATGAAATGCCTAGGTATTCTGCAGAATGCCGGTATTTCATACATTGACGGGGATATTTATACTTGTATTAAATGAATTCCATTGCTGTTTTGAAGTATATTTTTCCTTACCATTTAATGTTATCATGCGGTTATTGCTATCAACATAGTCGCGGACAAATGCAATCGCATTAAGCGGTGCCTGTTGCATATTCGAGACTCTAAATGGGAAAATACTCTGCAATTAACCCAAAACAAGTATTGCACTTAATGGACTCATTAAACCTCTATCCCCATCCATTTTCGGGCTGCTGCTAATGCGGCAAAAAAATATGAGTTCATAAAAGCATCGGGGTCCATTATTTCATTTCATTTGCGCCATTACCAAACTGACAATGTCGAAAAAGTTCATTTCACCAAATGGACAAATGTTAGCTCTCTTTTTCTTTCTTTTTTTTTTTTTTTTTTTTTTTTTCTTTTCTCCTTTTTTTTTTTTTTTTTTTTTTTTTTTTTAGTTTAACCATTAGGGAGGGGGATTTAATGGCCAGCAAGCAGTAAGAAGGTTGCTGTAGTTGTCTGGATAGAAATTGTCTTCGTGTTAAAAAGGGTGATTATTTTCCCAAAATGTCCGTAAGGTGTTTTCTCAAAAAGACTGCCATCTTTGCTGTCAAAGAGAAAAGCTTAATTTCCAATACTGTAGCAACTTTAATGGCCAGAGATGTAACAAAATTGCATTTAAGGTTGTATGTGTCTTAAATAAAAATGCATTATTAAAGCTCTACCTAACGTTAGAAATTGCATAATCGTTATTCTTTATCGACATCTCTGATGCTTCGAGAAAGTTATAGTTTTCATTTCTTGTACGTGCTTGTGTTCTTTATTAAGCTTCACTCGACAGCTTAATGTTTATTGAATTTTTCTCGCTCTTTTTTTCAATCCGATATATTTCATAGATAAAAGTCAACTTCTTATAAATCAACCCTTGTCTAAAACAGTTAATATAGTTTACTGTGGAAGGATGAAAACGTTACGATCACAAATCATCAGCGTAGAACAAAACTGCCAATGGAAAATATATAAAAAAAAAAATAAATAAAATAAAAAAGCAAAAAAGCTCATGAGATAATAACGCTGACAGAGCAGAGGAAATCTTAGTACAGTGGGAGGGGTCGAAAAGTCAGACACATGAAAATGTAAAAAATTATCGAAATGCTAAAATGGATACATATTAATGGCAAATTGTTTCAATAAATGATACCCTGTACTGTTACAAGTAATGTGCATTACTTGAAATTTTAGTTGCAGTTTATGCTGTTAGCTTTAGAAAATGTTTGTATGGTACAAAATGGAGCATTTTTATGATTGAGCATTATTTCGCAAAGAAGTCAAATAGAAGCCAAACTATTTGTTGGTTTTTGGTTTGGCATAGTATGAAAACTACATTATTATTATTTTAGTTGATGAATGTTTCAATGCCAGTTTCTGAATGGTTGGATATATGTTCTGTAACTTTTTGCGGAAAGGAGAAAAATCAGGTGACAGTGCTAAAACCAGAAGAGAAAAATTTATTCAAAATATGATTATCCCAAATATCTTATGTGCTACCTTAAGATGTCTGAAATGTTATTTTCTTAAATTATAATTCTCTGTAAAATACCCTAGGGGAATGTGTACTAGAATAGCATAGTATTGCAAAATATTTACTTCTAAGCCTAAATAAAGCCTCGTAAAGCCTAAATAAAGCCTCGTAAAGCCTAGATATCTCACCAAACTCTTAAAACCTTGATTATATCAAAGAAAGGTGTATATATAACCTGACAAGTAGTCGAATAAGAATTTGGGTCTAAACCTATATTGATGCAAGGTCATTTCAGACTAGCTCTAACGATCTTTCTCAGCAAAGATAACAACCATAACGACATTTATTCATTACAGCGTAAAAATTTTCTTATAAAATATACATATTTTCATTCATTAAATATATCTTTTATACAGGACATTTTTACGAAAGTATCAATATAATAAGTGTTTGAAATATCTTTATTAGTGAAAATATGCTTTAGCCTGCTGCTTGATATGATAATGTATATATCTCAAGGCTGTGAGCTTCAGATATTCAGTTGGCACTTTTATTACCCAAAGGAAATTCCACTGGTAAATATGGGCTAAACTCCATTCAATCCATTTAGGTAGATTAGTAAACTTGCAAGTACAATTACATTAAATGATCTCTTAGTACTCGTATGTTAAAAGATACCATGAAAACTGAAACTTTCAGAGGAACTCATACAGGTGGTGCAAAACCAGAGTACGTGGTCTGATGACATACGAAAAGCATACCACCCCCAGTCATGCAATCTGTCAAGAAGTGGCATATGCTGTATTCAGGCATTTATCATCTATCCATATTTTATTTATCAATACTATGGTACTGTGTGCACATACTGAATAATTACATATTCTCTTTCTATTTAGTTAGTTATATTGTAAAAAATATCTAAGATATTCAAAAAGAATAAAACTGGTTGTACAGTTAAATGCATTGTAAACTATCCAAAAACAGTTTGCTATAATTTATATTTTTATTGCCATATTTTAAAACATATATTGTTGATATAAACAGACTGATTTATAATCGTAAATAAAATGTTATTTGTATAAAGTGTGCATAGTTTTCATTTTTTGTATATAAAGATATATATGTAGAGAACATTATAATTTACGGAAACCACATAGGCAACCTCTGTAAGTGACTTCTATGAAAAAAGTCGTTGATAGATGATAAATGATGGATAGATGATAAATGCCTGAATACAGCATATGCCATTTCTTGACAGATTGCATGACTGGGGATGGTATGCTTTTCGGAAAAAAAAAAAAAAATACAAATATTGAAATAGCATATGCATATCTTGGGAGAATAACACTGCATAATGCATCATAAGTGAAACACGATGCCTGGAGGAATGAAGAACAAACTGTTACACAAAACAACTGAGATGTCACGTGTAAAATTTTTGGTGATAGTTTTTGACATGTAAAATTAAAGGGAAAACAGTTTTATCTAACACTGACATTTTAATCACTGATATATTGATAAACTAATAAGAAAATCTGATTAGCCCTCCAACCCTGAAAAGAATTCCCCAAACAAATGTATTATATTACCAAAATGGGAAATCCTTAAAATCGGTAAAGCTGTATTTGATAACCCAAGTACGTGTTCATGTGCAGCATCTACCTTCAAATTCAAAGGCCATTACTATTTGTTTTCATTGCATTGAGTGCAATTTTTTTCCTTGTAAAGAATTGTAATGAAACTATGGAGTCTGCTGGTTCATGAAAAGGAAAGGTGTGTGTGTATTTAATTATGGCAAAGCACACGAGGGCTATTTGCCTAAAGGGAGGGATATCTTCGTGAAGGACTTTCTAAGGAAAACTGGCTCGTATACACGTTACACGTGGGGAAAATGAAGAAAATGCCCATGCAGCCAGCCCGTTCGCGGGATTCGAACCTCGGACCGAACTACCAGTGTTCAGCGACTTTATCGCTCGGCCGCTGGTGGGCCTCATGAAAAGGAAAACGTTACATTCAGTATCTGTGTCATTCATTTGAATACATAAAGGATTATCTTCATTCGCTATAGTTTCATCAAGCTCTGGATCATTTTGTTCACTGTGGAACTTGCAGACTAAATAAATGTGTTTACACATATTTCCATTTAACTGCAGAGTCAATACAGCTGCATGTATACTGATGAATACATGAAGAACATTTCACTCATACTAATTGACAAGCACAAATTTCATTTACTCCTTGAATGGCATACAGTTGCTTTCCACTAGATGAGGTAACTGCCTAGCTATCTTTTTCTGTTTACAATATCTCAAATTTTAAATTTTGACTCAATTTATGGCTTTTTGGAATTTCGGCAATTTTTGTCGTTAACTTACCTGTATGCATCACCAGCAATCTATCAAATAGCCGATCCCTTACAAATTGATGATGGCGTGGATTGACTTATCTAACTTTTTAACACTTTTACCATGGAGATAATTAATCTTCTGTGCATACTTTCGATGTACATATTGGTATTTAAACCGCAATGCAAACGACAGCAGTATGCCCACAGATTAGCACTTTTTACGTATTGCGAAGAAAAATATGCTGCAAAATCTATAATATCGGGATCATTACGAAATCTTTCCATTGCTTCTTCTAACATTTTTACGAAAGCTGCTGGATCTGTTTCTTCAAGTAGCGGATGAAGAATTTTAAGTAACATACAAAGTAGTACTTCAAACAGCGTACGAAGAATTATACACCTCAATTTGTTTCTCATTGTTTTTAATTTTTCGCAGGTTTTTTTTCCTGGCATGCTCTGTCAACATGCCACAAACTATATTGACGATTATCTGACTCTTCCATTTCTCATATCCATGCATGATAAAATGATTCATCCATATCGGACATAAGAACTTTGGGTTTTAACACCCATGATTTAGCTTATACATGAAAGAAAAAGAGAAAAAAATACATGAAAGAAAAAGAGATAAAACAGCTTGATCGGTTCTATTAGATATCAAGAATGTACACGGAAAGCCTTGCCGAACATCATCAATAACATGCAGCGTCAGTAATTCGAAATCATAACCATTCATCCCATGCGTGCCATCCATACAAATACAATCAAAGCCACATTTTTGTAAAATCTCCTTTTGTGTAGTATTCATTATAATAAGCACAAAATCTTCTATATTTAAATTTGAATATCCCTCTAACATACTTCCTTGTTTTTTATAAAATAAGACACATGAATCATCACTGTTCCCCCACTAAGGGAATCATCCTTATGCTTGACTGCATCTGAACATAGATTATATGATTGTTCGATATTATGCAGGTTTTTTTTTTTTTTTTTTTTTTTTTTTTTGTTTGTTTTGTTTAGTTTTGTTTTTTTGTGTCAATAAATGCAGCCTTGTCAATTCAGAACCTGAAACAATATCACATATTTCATCTACAACGTTAGTAAATAATATTAAAATAAATTATAGCAAACTGTTCTAAGCAAACTTATAGCAAACTGTTTCTGAAGCAATTTTTCTAACCATAATATCCTTTTCACTATTTGATAATGATTGGTATCGAATATGAGTTTTCATGAAAGTTACTATAAATTTACAATCATGTTTTTTAATGCTAGGTGGGCAAAATTAATTTATCTTATCATAACCTTGTACTTCTAAATGTCTCTTCCCTTGACTTTCTGATTTAAACATACCGTATCTATGGCATATAAAAGAGTAATATGTAGTACTGCTTGGATATTTTGGTGCTTCCGACAATAAATTTTGAATGTATTTGTTTCTCAATACTTTCTTTCCAATCATAAGAGGTCTCTAATGAAAAAAAATTCTAAATGTTCTTTATCTATTCTTATATCATGATCACCTTCAAAATATAAAATAATATTTCGCTTATCAAAATAGGAATTGCACAGTAAACATTTATAGGATTGATGTTTCTGCCGTTCACGAGCTTTTAAATGACATAGACTGCTGAACTGTGTACAACTAGAACATTTAAATTAGCATGCCTTTCGGCGCTTTATGTCCTGCAATTTTGCGGGATGAAGATTTGCTACGTGTCTTCTTAAATTTGAAAATATAGCGTATCTTTTTCCGCAATCCACACAAGAAAAACTTTCCAACGGTTGATTTTCCATTTCAGGAATAAGGGCCGTTTTATTATTTCAGAAAACATGATAAAATTTTCTGAACACATATTAATGACAATTCACCAGCTACGAAATACAAACAACGCTTTGAACAAAAATTCCCTATATTCAAAGTCCCTTTTCCTTACCCCAGATAAGGGAAAAAACTGCTTATGATCACAAGTGATTCTTGGAGGTCTAGACGCTTGTGATTCTCGAGGTTATTGGAAACCAAAGATGCTGGAAACTTGCTTTGCCTTTCTAAAATACAATCCGATTGGCGCTGCGAAAATTGGCTCTATGCTAGCTGACTGAATGAAGCTCACGTGATACATGATCGCCAAGAAAGTCATCGCTTCTGACGTTGGCGTGAAAATCGCGTACGAAAGGATCGCAGTACCATAGAATAAGAAATAGACTAACCCAGTCGCGGGGAGCGCGTCACCGACATGTCCGCAAGAAAGAGTAGGGACGATCTGGTTTACTTTAACACTGGAACGTATGGTGTTTGTATCACATAACTCATTTTAATTATAAAATGTTATACGTTGTATAGTGATGAGATTATGAAAACCACAGTTTTTTCCAAATAGGATTTAATATATCTCATCAAAGCACTTTTTACTGCATTTCACGCATTTTTTTCACGCGTAATTCTTGTACAGACATCTTTACTTTGGTAAAACGATAAAAACTCTAAGCACAAAATTTATGAACTTAATTTTGCGTAAAAATAAAGTAAAATTAAATAAGATTGATAGTACTTGATGCTTTGAAATAAATAAGGAAAAATTAAAAAAGATCTGATAATTTTTTTAAAAAAATTTAATGAACATTTTCAGGCAGTGATTTTTCAAAACTATAATAACATTACAAAACGATTATTTATTTGATTATATCATCATTTAATTATTAACATTAAAGTGGATTATTTATTTTAGTAATTTATAAAATTTGGAGTATATTCTGAGTATAATGAAGGGAAAAAAAAAAAAAAAAAAAAAGATAAAATAAAATCTAGAAGCACTCAGATTTTATATTATGCCCAAAAGGAACCTTTTTTTAAAGTTTTGTGTGTTACTTATATTTATTGAATATCATGTTCTTCGCCCATAAACCACATAATTTGAAAACAGCATGTATTTAGAATTTCCGCACTGGAGATAAAACTGTTATTTTCCGTACAGGTGCTCGCTCTGAACTCATTGAATTTGTTAATCAAAAATTCGTTAAAGTTTTACAAAATATGAAATACATTAAAACAAATTCGAAATTCGACCGTCCATATGCCCATGTTCGGGTGGAGGATTACATTATTCAAAATTTGGTGGCTCTAGACAGTCCCGAATCTAGCGGGGAGGGGGAACAAGCCGGGTTTCCTGCCGCGGGTGGCAACTCTTGTGGGCGGCAAATTCAAATATAACGCTGGATCCTATTTGGTATGTTGTTCGCTGAAACAGCTCTCTAATTTTAGTACAATGTTAATAGTTTTAATGCCAAGTTTAAAAACCTCTTTTAAGAAGATTTATAATTAAATACTAGGAACCCTTTTAAAGGAACATGAGTTAAAATTAAGTCAAGTACAGCCGAAAACAACTATAAATAGAAGATCAGAAAGAGGCCAATAGAGGGACTCCAGGCGTCATGATAGAATCAGACTGACCCTATCAGTAATGTCTGAAGTCCCTCTATAGTTTCCTGCCCGGGCGCGTAATGACAAACCGCACATTGAGTTGATCAATGTTAACGAATTTCGCTTACTGCGCATGCTCAGTGTCGTACCGTTGGCGTGGGAGAAAATACTGGCGACTAAACATAAGCAACCCTACACAAGCTTGTTCGTCATGTAGGTCTTATCGACTGTTCACAATTACAGTACTACGGAAATTTGTTTGTGCTTAATTGTTGCTTCTTTTTCATTTCATTGTGGTTTATTTTGCTCATAACCATGATAATAATTTCTCTGACTAAACTTCAGTAATTTAAACTGGATTTATTCTTTAATTTGTTAAAGTGGAACAAATGGAATGTATAGTAAATAATCAGTTGCTTTTTTTCCTCAGAAATATAATCAATATACATTCAGCTAAATATATCTTGTAATGTTCCCTGTTTTGTAATCCTTCTTAAACGAAAATTTGCGTAGTTTACAATCGATATTTACACTCTAATTAATGAAGCAACTTACTGAGTAACAAGTTTTAAAACTTCGAACTGTTTTACGCTCAGATAACAGAATATTAACCATACACCGCATTTATCTTCTTTTAGAATTGTGTAAAAGTCTCTTCTGAGCATGCGCAGTACGCAAAATCCGTTTAACATTGATCAACTGAATGTGCGGTCTGGCATTACGCTGCCTGGGCGAGGTGTATTCACATGAGAAATAGAACGATAGCTTGTTGAAGAAGTCACCTTGTTTCCATAGCAACGTCTGCTGGGAATGGAGAAGCATTGTAACTATTTTCTAAGAGCTAACCCCAAAAAATTAACCTTGGGTCATCCTGGACAAATGAAATAATTCAAATTAATATTCGCCGAGTATATACAAGACACCGTCGTTATGTCTTCAAGATGAAGCAAGGCATTTAGATTTTTTTGCAGCCAGTCGGCAACTTAGGCTCACCTTTGGTTTGACTCGGAACAGTGGAGCGCATTCGGGATTTTAAAACTAGATTTATTATTTCTAAGGCCAAACAGAGAAAACAAATTTCAGCTAAGATGAAAAAATAATTCCACGGAAGAAGTAAACCGTAAGACCCTGCCGCAATTCCGATTATGCTGAGATTCTAGAGGGTATTAATATTTCTTGCAGTTTGCACGATCAACCATGACTCCATATATCATCCCCAAACAATCTACAAGTCAGCATTTGGGAAAGAACAACATTCTTCACCGACATCAAACGAATAGCTAGAGGACATAAACCATGATATAAACATCTCTTTATTTATATGGGGGAGGGCAGCAGGAAGACGAAAAACTAAAAATTTTTGATTTGTTGGACCCATGCAGTTGGCTGATCATAGAAAAAAATGAACGATCACCAACAATCTTTCTTAAGCAGTCAATTAGTATTATTAGCCGGTAAACATCCAGTAAACATAAACCTCAGTCCCATTGAACGTGATGGCAGACATTTGACATATGATACAGAACATTAGTAAATAATGAAAAGCTTAGAAGATCTTGGTTTACATATTCTAAAGACAAGAATGCAATTTTTTTTACACCCTGCAAGATTTATCAGAAACATGGTGCTGCCGCTACACCATACTACAGGATTCATTAACTGGAAAAAAGTTTTAGGAATATTAACTGAGCATGAAGCGTCTGAATCCACAGAGGTGCAAGATTAAGAGGAAAATTCGAGTACAACTAATGAAATCGTGCCAAGGTATCGATCACGATACTGAGCGACTCATTTACACAGAGAAAGAAAAATGGAGAGAAATTCTATATAGTCATGGATGCGGGACTGTATCTTTCAACAAACTGTCGTTCTTTTCTTTGGTCTGATGAAATCCCAAGTAGCCTGTTCACAAAGTATCCTCGACTTAGCCAAGGAAATTTTCTGAATTTAACCTCTCCGCTTGCCAAACATAATTCAACTCTTAGGTACCAGTCAAAGCACCTAACAAAGGGAAAGGAATCGTATTTAACAAAGATAATTCAAATAAGTTATTAACTTAAAGGTAAAACAGTCTGAAGTAGCATTTTAAACGATATTAAAGAAGCCAAATACTACACAATAATGCTCCATTGCACTCCATATGTGTCTCATACAGACACATATAAAAAAATTTTTAAAAAAAAATGAACCAGGTGATTCAATACGTAAAAACGCATGGTGATGTGTGTGACATAAAGGAAAATTTCATTGATTTCATAGAAGTTTGTGGAAAGATAGGAGAATATATTTCTGAATACACTGTAGAAAATTAGTGTCTTAATTGGCACTTGATGGTTTAGATATTGGACAATGTCGGTGTCAGTCGTACGACAACGGGTCTAATATGGATAGCATTTCTAAATCAGTACAAGCTAGGATTGAATCCGAAAGTAACCTCAACAGAAAGACGATTCTTCTAGGAGGAGACGATTTTTTAATTATACTATACGTATTTTTCCTTTAAAACGAAAAAAAAAAAAAAAAATCCTAGCTTGAACTTATTAGGAAGCTGGAGGAATTTGTGTCATGTTTGGCACGCTCCTCGTATCTTGCCGGTGTGCATTCTGCTTCTTCGTGCACGAAAGCAGTTAATCTGTTTGGAATTACTCAGAAAATACTTCACTTTTTTGTCGGATACACTACTGGATGGTATATTATAAAACAATGTACAAAATACAACTTAAAAGGAAGCAGCCAGACGAGATGGTCAGCAAAATATGTGGTTTGTGAAAGTGTAGGACATCTCGTACATGCTGTGAAAAATTTTGAATTTACAATCAACCTGAAAATTTGAGTTAATATTTTTTCAGAATTCAATCGAGTAAATACAGATATTCAAAAGGAATTCGTCTTCCGCATTCTGTGTAGTTAACGAAAGAACTGACCAAAACTGAGGATTTATAAAAAATGAGAGAAAACTCCTTTGGGATATTGGATACAAGAGTCAACAATAGCCGAAAAAATTGCAGTTGAGTCTATTCTGACAAAGAAAAACTTCCAAAGCACAAAAAGCAATCTGATGAACTGTTTGAGTAGGAATCACGAACACTTCAACCCGTTCAGATCGAAGTTTCAGCAAATTAAAACATATTCAAAAATATCTACGATCATCGGTGAGCCAGGAGCGTTTATCAAGTCTCTCGATTCTGGCAACCGAAAATCACACCGCAGATCAAATTATGATGATTCCATGCATTTATTTACAGAACAAAAGGCTTTCAGAGTAAAATTCTAATTTTCGTTACTAATTCCGTCATGTTTTAATAGCCTTAAGGCAGGTAAGAACTTAAAATTACTTATGAAATAGGAAGTATGAAAAACAAGACAGGATACGAATGTTCTCAGTAATAAACCATATTCCGTATAATCTTTTCAGAATGTTTCCTTTCGGCAATAGGCATTTCTCGGCAATTTTGCCTGGCTGAGCAATAAAAGCTGCTGAGCACTAGTTGGCTCAGCAGTTATTATTAGGGTAATAAATTGACTGTTATTATTACGGTAATAACTTAGTGGCTGAGCAATAAAAGCTGCTGGCTGTATGAGCATTTCCGTGATTTTCCCTGTGTGTAATATAGATACGAGCTAGTTTCCCTTTAAAATTTTTTCCACTGGGCATTCCTCTTTTCCCACGCAGTACCTAATCGCGAAATACATAGTACATAATCAGACAAATGTCCTCAGCAGTGGCCGAGTGATTAAGACCGATAAAAACTGGTAGTTCGACCTTGCATGGGTTCAAACCCAGGCGAACGGACTGGCTGCATGGTTTCTTTTCGTGGATTTTCTCATGTGTAACATGAATATGAGCCAGTTACGGAACTACTCTGATATGCGCCCTCAAGTCGCCAAATATTTTTGGCGAGAAACTTCACGCTGCCATATTACTATCTAAATTTTTTGTCTACATTTTGAACGTTTAGCCTAAAATGTCTCCATAAACGCGGTTTTCGCACATGCAAAAAATACGTTTTGAACACACAATTTAGCTAAAAATCCGAAACAAAAACAAAAAATTTAGATAGCAAAAACGTAAAGTTTCTAACCAAAAATATTTGACAAGAATCCATGTACACAGCGACATGTTTTAACTTAAAAAAAAAATCTACGAATTGCACAATGTAGGCAACGAACGAATCTACAATCTACGCACACCTCGCTTTAATAAATTAACATAACAACAATAAATTTCAAAGAATACCATGTACACAGCATCCTATTTAAACTTTAAAAAAATTCTACGAATTGCACAATTTGCAAGGAAGGAATCTACGATCTACACACTCTTTGCTTTAATAAAATAACATAACAACAATAAATTTCAAATAATACCATGTACACAGCATTCTGTTTCAACTTTAAAAAACATCTACGAATTGTACAGTCTAGACACTAAACAACAAAATAAACTAAAATAAATTTCAAACAATTTACAGAAATTCATACTAAAGAACCAATGAACATAACATTCTACAAAATAAGAACAAGGATAAAACAAAATGCACTTACCATGAATTAATGCGTTTTCGAATAGCAGAAATATAAATTTCATACCGCCACGTAATCACTATCGTATTTACATGACAGCTCGACACACTATCCAGAAAATTTATACTATGGTTCACAAATAAATAAAATTACAAATCCCTACTTCTATCATGCACTGCCATTAAAAATAATCTCCCAGACCCTCTTTCCACACTTCCAAATACCCACTACCCCTCAACAGGATAGCCACAATCATATTTCCTTTTGCCAACCATTTTAACAACTACCATTTTATCTTTCCCTCCCATCTTCTCAGACACAGAGGCGAACCAACGAGCTCCAGCGAAAGATTTTTCAACGTCAACAGGGTTGCCATAGAACACGCAATCACACCAAAAACCAGCGCAGAACACATATCGCCACATTTGGTGAAATTAGGGCGTATATTAGAGTTGTACCCCAGTTTCTTTTAAAAAGTTCCTCCACGAAAGCCCCTTCCTCTAGCAAATGCGAACCAGTTTCCCTTAAATATTGTTTCCACGGGGCATTCCTCCATTTCCATGCAATGCCTAATGGCGAAACATATAGTAAATAATCAAAAAAATGTTCTCAGCAGTGGCCTAATGAGTAAGACCGATGAATACGGGTAGTTCGATTTTGCCTGGGTTCAAACCCAGAAGAACGGGCTGGCTGCATGGTTTGTTTTCGTGGATTTCCTCATGTGTAACGTGAATACAAGCCAGTTTCCTTTAAAAAGTTTCTCCATGAAAGCACCTCTCCTCTAAGTAGATAGCCCTCCTGCCTTTGCCATATTCATATAATTTAACCAGTATGCAATAATACGGAATAGTGAGAAACGTAAGAGATACCCCTTCCCCCTAGAGCGGAGAACAAATGGTGCGAGGACTGGAGGGTTAGAAGCACTCAGGATTAGGATTAAATCCGAAAGTAAGCTCAACAGAAAGCCGATTCTCCTAGGAGGGGACAATTTTCTAATTATGTAACTTTGGTACGTATTTTTCCTTTATAACACACACGCACGCACACACACACACACACACACAAAAAAAAAAAAAAAAAAAAAAGAGAGAGAGAGAGAATTTAGTATAAAATGGAGCTTAGGTTTTTACCTCAAACCTTATCTATTTCTGTATTTATTAAACAAATTAAAATATGTTCGAGAAACTTAAAGGATGATGGGTGAGGGCGGCAGTTTTAGCTTTTGCCCTGCATCAGAAAAATCAAAGATCCAGTGCTGGCTCCAGATACTGTCGTTTTTGTCGCAGTGCGAGAAACATATTTCTTTACATACAATACAGGGCGATAATATTTGGTAAAAAGCGAGGAGACACAGACATTTATAGTAAAACAGCGTAAAATGCCGCTTCGAAACTAACCTTTCTAGGCTACCGCCCCTTTGGGCTAATAAATTAACAGTAAATAAAAAAAAATATTATGCAGAACTAAAAATATATTAAAAAAATAATCACTATAAAGCAAACTCACAAGTTTGTGATTACTCACAAGCAAAATTAATTATTACGGTTAAATATAATTTTAATATTAGAATTAAATGTATAAAAATTTTTATCACTTTGATGTATTATGAAATATAATTGAAATAAAATTCCTTTATAGAAATTGTGCTATAATACTCATCTATAATTTTAAAAAAGCAGCACAATTTAGAATTTTAAGCAAAACTTTTAAAAATTCGTTTTTAAATGTTTTAGTATTTTTTACTTATTTACACCAATGAAAAGCATAAAAATTGCAAGAGAAAATTGCTTGTTTGAAATTTTCTATTAGTTCAGATTTAAAATATTATTTTTTGAAAGTAGTAGTTACAAATTTCCTTACAGCATAGGAAAAGCTAAAAAAAATATCCAGCCCTGAAAGCATTTAATAGCTTTATAATTATTTGGAACGCTAATTATGCTTCATCAATATGCTAAATTTTTAAAAATCAATCTCAATTTCAAAAATATAAATATGTAGAAATTCTAATTTGTGAAATGAGTCACTACAACCAGATTTTTCTTGACAACTATACATGCTGCAATAGGCAACCACTGTTAAATTACTGCAAGTCGTCCCTACTCCTCCGGATGTGATCAAGGTGACAGCCGGGAACGCCTCAGACGAGGGAGAAAAGCCATCGGGGTTAGTCTATTTCTTATAAGGTCCATGCACAGTACGAAATTCCCCGACTTTTCCAGATTTTGACTAAAATATTTAAATTCCCTGACTTTTCTTTCCGACTTTTTGGTCAATTTTCGAATTCCCTGACTTTTCCCGGTTTTTCAGCTAGCGTGGTATCCCTGACTGAACCAAAAGAAATGAAAATATTTTAAGGTAGATATTCAGTCTAATAATCTAATTTTCCCTGCTATAATTGATACAGGGTCACAGGTTAATGTTATATCTGGAAATATTACAAACTTTATGAATGCACAAATCGAAATTATTGAAAATAACCCTAACACAAAATTATTCTCTCTATCTGTAGGCCTTTCTGTGACCAAAGTAGTTAAATTATCATGCAAAATAGGTAGACTTACTAATGATAATTTTACTTTACTAATAATACTTTATGTTGTGAATTTTCTACTCTGACATATTTATTATCCTCATCACCTTGTATTTCTTTATTAAAACTGCAATTGAATTTTAATAATTATGAAGTATATCAGTTTAAACACATGATAAGTAAAGTTATTCAATTAGATAAACTTTTTCACAACAATTTCGTATGTAAAAATAGTGTAAGTACTAAGACAATTACACTGAAAATAGTGAAACTGCTGATGATCAGTTGAAAAAATTGTTAAGTAACTAGAATCATATATTTGCTAAAAATAAATATGATGCGAGTTGTATCAATATGGAACTTCAGGGAGTAGTTTCCTACAATTAGTGTCTCTACATAATTTGAATAATACACAGATTTGTTTTTCTTTTTTAAAAACTATTTTCAGATTTTAATATCAATAAAATAAGAACTTTTAAATTTCAATCGATCCACAGATTTCTGGCCAACTCATTATTAAGATATTGATGTACACTAAAATATTATCATATCACACAGCAAAAGATGTTAAGTTTCATAACTTTCATCTTATTATTTTAATTCATGCAGTTTTTCAGTTAACCTCACTTATATAACCTGGATAGCATGCTAGTTGTATTAATCAATTAACAGACTAAATTAATCAATACATGTATGTTCAAGTTTATTACAATCTGTATACATTTTACGGTTGCTAAATCTTACACTCTAAAATCTATTGAAACTGAAGTAAATTGCCAGCACTATGCTACTAATGTTTTTACTTTCTTTTATTACTGAATTATAGCAATCACCTAAATTTTCGGGTATCATATTTCAACAAAAATATCCATTTTAACTGCTCACAAATCCATTTGAATAATGTTTTTGCGTAATATCTGAACATGCAGACAGAATAAAGGACTCACATTACCAAAACAGATAATTAATTTAAAAAGAATTCAGAAGAGAATTTTTCCTGATGTTCGTATGTGTCTCACATAACTAAAAAATGAGCAGCCGTAGAATGCTGAAAATAATATGTAGCTATGCATCTCTATTTTTGGCTGAAATTTTAGCTGCACCAAACACACACACATATATAGATATACACCCAATCCGTTACCTGGCTCGGTGAGTATATGTTGGTAAATTGTGCATTTTTTGCTTTAAAAGTGATTGAATTATGTTGTTCTCATGCTCTGGCTAAGTTTTTTATGACTTTAATTAATTTGCAAGCAACAGTTGTAGAATTATCAACAATTTAAAGGTTTAAGTGGTTTGAAGCCCAACGAATTGGATTGGATTATTTAATTATGGCAAAGCACACGAGGGCTATCTCCCTAAGGAAGGGATGCTTTCGTGGAGGACTTTCTAAGGGAAACTGGCTGGTATACACGTTACACATGGGGATAACCACGAAAACACCCATGCAGCCAGCCCGTTCGCGGGATTCGAACCTCGGACCGAACTACCAGTGTTCGGCATCTTTACCACTCGGCCGCAATGAGGCCCCCCCATTTGTTTACATTTGAAACTCTTAGCTAAACAGTGAATTAAATCAGTTTGTATATTCACATTAGTGCCTTTCTTCCAAGTGGGACCAAAAGTAAACTTTCAGTTTTGTAAATTAAAAAAAAAAAAAATATTCTTCCTGCCCTCTGACCAAATTGCTTGATTTTCTGCAGAAACTCTAACTTTAGTTGTATAAATTCTTTTTTGAAGTATTTTTAACTGCTTTTGGTGTTTTAGGTTTCTCTGTATTTTACTTTTTTTAATGAAGATGTTTTGAGTTATGTATTTTTGCCTTGCAGCGAAGTGAGAACTGAATTGATTGAAAGAGATATATATCTCTAATGAAATTCAAGGAAATAAGTTTAACCTTCCAGCACGCGCCTTGGCAATTTTACACGAGTACGCATGCAACGTATTTTTTACGACATCCGTTATTTGACCGTTGTTGGCGCAAAAACGACAGAAATGAGTGAATATTGATAATAAATTTGTTAACAAATAAAATATTAATCTTATTACTGCAAAATACAAATGATATCACATTCAAATATAAGTAAATTATTTTTAAGTTCTAATGTTAGTGAGATGGAAATGCAATGATGTATTTCATTATAGAAAATTTTAAATTTATTATTTAATAATTATATTTTAAAATCAAAGCTAATTTTAATATTCATCAAAGATAAGTATAGACAATAAAAAAGGGAAAACACCTTGGTAGGATAAAAAGTAAGTTTAGCATTACTTACTTCTGCAAGGAAATTTACTTCTTACTGGTTACAAAAACGCACTTTAAACTAACTTTAATGTTTTTATTAATTTCTAAAAAATAGAAATAAAAGAAAATAAGGAATGAAAATCGCTATTGTTCTCCCATCCAAAGGTTTGTTTGTCTTCCTCTTCTTCAACAGATAATTCTTGAAGAATCTGAACAAAATCAGCTGGTTGCATATATATTTTTGCCATGAAAACCGATATAAAATTTACAGAGCCAAATGTATTCAAATTAAAAAATACACGGCAATTAATAACACAAAATTACAAAATATTTGAGAAAAAAAATATTTTCCGAATTTTAAAACTTGACCACGCGAGTGTCGTAAATTTTATAAAAAAGCTGCCCGTAGCACAAAAGCCCAGTTAAAAAAAAAAAAAAAAAAGTCAAATGACTTCCTGTTGGCACATTCCATGATGTGGGGAAGGGTAGAAAGGAGGAATAGAAATGACCTTCAGCCGTCTCAGCTTCGATATGTGAAAAATGTGCATTAAAAACTTAATTTGTCGTAAATTTTGCACATACGCGCGTGCTGGAAGGTTAAATGAAATGCAGCAAAAAATGTGTATAGTCAGAAGGAATACTAGAAGGAAGTCATGTGGTGTCCACATCAAATATTTTTAATAAGGAGTTCATTACATGAAAATAGGTTTATGTTTAATATACTTACTGTAAATCATAATGCAAAACCTTCAGTATCTCTTTTGAAGTCCTCAGTAGTTTTTCTACTGTTCACTAACAGCAATTGTTTAACTATTCATGCATTAATGAGCAAAATTGTTATTATTTTTCTTATATATTCATTACTAACTTTTCTGTTTTTAATAATACTTTCCCCTTAATAAATCTTCCATTTAAACGACTCTTAACCATCAGTCCTTTAAAAAAAAATATTTAACAGAGTTCTGTTCTATAGCATTTTACTTTAACTATTGAAGGAATATTGATAACTTTATTTTTTGTAAAACGAGTGCTCAGTGATTATTTAGCTCTATTTTAAAGCAGAACTATTATAGTATATCAAATAAAATGACTTCTGGATTATGAGAATTTTCTAGAATTACTACAATGTTTTTTATTTTGAAAGAGTTTGTTATAAATGTAAAATGCATGAGACTTAATGACGACTCATCATATTTATCACAGATTTAATTAAATAAGTTTTACACAACAAAACAATAATTTCCATAATTAATGTAAGTATAATTAGTTCTGTTTTCATTACAAAAGAAACTACAAGAATTGCATGTAATAAATACCATTTTTCAATTCAAACAGACATTATGTTACAAGCCATTAAATTAGTAAATTTAAGAATCAGTGAAGTAAAAGCTGAAAACATATTAAAGAACTGTTTCAAACTAAAATAAACTGTGAGGGTAAATTTAGACTTATCTTAATACAAACAGCATAGCAGATATTTTACAAGGTATCATACCACTGTTTTAAGAAAAAACTAATTTTAATTTGGATTAAATATTAATTACATTCATGACTATTATAATAGTACTCTTACCTTTCTACTACTAGAAATTTTTATCAATTTGAAAAACATCAAACTATAAATGTTTTCATTAAAATTTTTGGCATTTCCGTTTTTATTTAAATCCAAAATATTTTTCAAAAAGAGCAATATACTCATAGTTTCTCATAATATTTTAATATGTTAAGCACCATGTCACCAGTGACTAACACTTTACTTTCTATTTGGACGTGAATCACTGAAATATAGTATACTTTTCATTTAAACATCAGGTTTGATTCGGCAAAACTGAATGTCATGGGTTAAACAGAAAAGAAGACAAAACAGGCCTGGTGCTTAATGTGTTAAAACTGATACTGTTAATTTTTTCAAATTTTAATCATACTACAAAAGAATCACAAAATAAGGTAAAATGCCCATACGGAACTTTATTATAAATTAACAGCAAAGATATTAAATATAATTCAGTGATTAAATTACATTAAGTATTTAATTTTTAGGAAAATACATCACTGCAGAAACATGCAAATAAATTTTAACAAAGCTTTTAAATTGATAAGTGAAAAAGCATTATAATGCATGCTACACATATCCACAGTGCATCTTTTATATTTAATACATAAATTAAAAAATGTTACTTCTTAAGCTTTTGAATTAAAACACATACTACAAAACAATGACTGGGTACTTTGAGTCAGGAAATACTTCCTTAACTACAACATATGAAATTTGTGCAAAATTAAATATCATAAAAATTTCAAATTAAAAATAACAATACATCTTACAAATATTAGATAAAACACATTTACGTGCCATCTGCTAAGAAAAGTGCATCCTAAAGCACAGGAAAGTAATATGGCTTTTAAAGATTTAAAAATCTATATATTTCTAAGCAACTATAAAAGTTTGAGTGCTGAAGGTTTAGTTATAAGCTAAAAGTTACGTAAGTTAAAAATTTAAATGGAGTTATAAAGGTCTAATGACTGCTTTAATATATTTACCAAATTTTAGTTAAATATATAAAATACTACAGTTAATAACATAATGAAATAATTTACTTTTATTATAAAATTGAAGATAATATACATAGAATTTAATGGCTTTTTTTTTTTTTTCTTTTTTTCTTTTTTTTACAGGATTAATTGCAAATTTGTATACAAATATAATTCGACCTTCCATACAAATCATTGGTAGGTTTTCTTATTAAATCAATAATTTGTTTTATTAAAATTTATAAGAAGATTATGCTTTAATCTGCAGTGATAAAAAGATAAAAACTGAATGATCTTATATTTCATAACTTAAAAGAATATTCACGGATGAAAATTTGAAATTAGTAATGGAATAATTATTGAAAAAAAGTGAGCGCAATAAAAACTTTCCACATGGAGAAGATTTTGTTCCAAGTAATATTCCCTTAAATTTGGAAATAAAATAGATGTGATAAAGCATAGATTTTTAAAGCTAAATGTCTATATTAGCTATGATACCTATGGTCGAGTACAGTATGCTATAACTTCCATGCTACCTTCTTTAAGAAATATTCCATTGTAAAAATAGAGAAAAAGTCTAGCACAATTATATTTCAGTAATTAGTAATAAATATTAAATAGTTTGAAATTAAACTAAAAATTTTTTAAACATTTTAAGCAAGTACTGATTGCCTACTTTAAAAATAAAATTCCATGAATGTGATTACTATGATAAAATACTTTGTGTGGTTTGCAAGAGAAACTAATCAAACACAAAAGTTCATTAAACCGAAAAAAAAAATGACATTCATTTTCACTTTTCAAACAGTCGGTGGGAATACAGAATCACGAAACGTAAGACTACATACATGTAATATCTTGGAAAAGCTCATGGCATAGTAAATACATTAAGAAGAAACTTGCAGGCACAAGCAAGGGTGCCATAGCAGCTTGTTCTTATAACAATTTTTTATACCGGTACAGATAAACTTGTGAAATGTATTTTTGAAGACAGCAGCAAATTGCAAAAGTGAAATGTCAAGCAAAAAGTGTCATAATCCCAAATGAAGGTTTAGTTTAAAGGATGAAAGAAATGTTTTGGTTTCCAAATTTTAAGTTCCAAATTCTACATCATTTTTGAAAAATACAATGCTCATGATTTATATGTCCATATTATTTTTTAAATTGTTATTTAATTCAAAATTTTATGATTTATATTTTCCATATATTATATTTCTCGTATGTTGCTGTTCTAATGCTTTTTTCTCAAAAAGGCTTTTCTGTTGCTAAGCCTTTTTTCCTTTGAAGGGAAAGTGGATTATGTAAGAGAAAAATAAAATCTATTCTTAACTGGCACTTTAATCTGGACATTTCCCCTTCTGTTCTAAAAGTAGGAACTATTCATCATACATCAATCTAAACTGTGTCATTTGAAAATTAATCCACATCACACAATCTTATAAAATGCTGCAGGGCAGGTACCTTTTATCCAATCAGACTGAAAATTTCATTTGAAACCAAAATCTTTTTGACTCTCTCCTACACTTGCTTTCAAATATGCCCCTTTTCTGCCTGCTTCCTTCTTTCTAATATGCATAGCTGCTCGGCTCCCTCTATAGCATCTACTGTCTTAAGATGAGCCAAGTTCCAAAAATGTGGGGTGCATGTTGTGACCATAATAATGTGCGAGTCAGATTATGTGTCTCAAGAACTGCTTTATCCAATAATAAAATCATGTATCTATGGCTATATTTGTCTACAAGTTTCAATCTTCTATCTATGCAATAAATCTCTCCAATCTATTCCATACATGCTAAATTTTATAACAGCGCTATACACGTTTGAGAAATAAACATAGAGAAAAGTGTAAATATCAGAAAGACTATATAATTTCATTGAGATAAAGAACTTGGTCATGAAATTAGTAAAAATAGCAAGATTACAAAACATACGAAAAAATGTACAACAACTGGGAGGGTTGGACAGACTCTGGAATTCACATTGCGTTTTTTGAAAGAACTAGACATCACTTTTGAAGTTACATATATAAACTTCCACTGCATTAAAAAAAAAAAAAAAATATTTTCAAAAGACAGCTTCTTATGCTTTTTCTTTCTCTAATTGAGAACCCTTCCAAAAACAACAAATAAGAAAGTGACAAATAACAGTTGTAATAAGATTACAGACTCTATTCTCACATGCTTTTAATTTAGTTCTATTTAATCCGGGTTATATTACAGCCTGAAAAGTGATTGATATGGCTGGCAGCTAAGTGTGAGAACAGTAATAAAATACCAGTTTATTAAAAACTGCCATGAAACAATGTCAAAAAATAATTAATCATATCCAGCTGTAAAATACAATTCATGCAATCTAGCATGAAGAAATTTTCTTTGGCACATAAAATGTGAGCATGAGTGCAAGTTAGTGCCACTTATAACTATAATTTAAAATTAACATTATATGATAATGCTATCTTCAGAATAAAAATTTTAAAAAAATTGCATAGAATGCCTATACTTAAAATATTTGCATGAAATGTACATACAAAATTTTACTCACGTATCATCGAAATGATACATAATACATAAAAGTGTTAGTATATACAGTAGTAAAATTCAAAAGCATGAAGGAAAAGAGGTTAGATGTTCTATGTAATTAGCCTAAATCTTAAATAATAATAATAATTAAAAAATTAATTTTCATTCAGTATGTATAATGAGCATATACAGAAAAATCTAAGAAAAAATGTGAATGCTGTCTTCACATATGGTCCCATGATGTCAAATTTACATGTACATACAAATGTGTACCACATACAGCATCTTATTTGTGTTTGTGCAGAGATCTCTTATCATAGTATAATAAACATACTGAAACTTTAAAAAAGTCAGTGTGCTTCTCCAGTATCGAAGAAATCATCATTCCCAAAAGATATTCCCCTTTGAAATCCATCCTAAATTTAAAAAGAAAATATATATGTAATCAGATAAATACTAGCAATGCAAAAGATTTCTAAATGAGAATAATGATACATATATAAAGTAAATCAAAATTCTAACTTTAATAGTCTATTAACTCTCTATTTTAATTTGGTTATTTTCCTCTTCGGTCCCCAAAATAAAATAATAACTGCTTACAATAAATTTCTCTAAACTGTATCACTTCAAAATTAGTCCATATCGTGTGATTTTTACATAATGTTTATGAAGGAACTTAACATCATGCTTCAGGCAATAATAATTTCAAATTTGGGAATTTTAACATTACCAACCAATCAAAATAAAGGTAAACTTATACTCTGAATTATGAGTGCATCTTGGACATGTTACGTTCTCTCCTTTGGTTGCACTTATGTATCAATGCAACCATGTTGGCACAATTTAGTGATTTTTCACAAATGAAAAGGTAAAAGTTACTTATCAGATGCAGGTTGGTGGTTTTCATGACTTTCTTTTAAGAAGATTCCCAAACTTTTGACATTATCAACATATGAAAAAAAAAAAAAAAAAAAAAAAAAAAAAACAGAATTTAGCAATTTAAAATATGAATTTTAATTATTAAAGAAGGATTATACTATGCATTAAAAAATAAAATGCTTATATTCTTCTTCAAATCTTTTTGTAATTATTTGTGCTATTCTTCTCCCTATGAACACAATGATCTATTTTCACTTAAATAATTAAATAATCGCAGAACTGCAGAGACTCAATACAATGCAAAACTCTACAATACTTGCTAACTACCAAATGTCATCTCCTCATTGCTCCCTTTAGAGATTTTACAACAAAATTCTGTTCTCCAGAAATTTTATAACAGTTTCTTCCATTGCTGGCAAATTCAGCAAGTGCATATTTCAAAATTAAATTTAAGGGCAAAAATATCATGGGACTGTGGAGAGGGGAAAAAAAAAAAAAAAAAAAAAAAAAAAACACTGGAACTATGAATACAACAAAATGAATGAATACTAAAATCATGGCATTACTTGACTGAGGAATTCTGTTATGAGCATGGTTGCCCAAAGAATGGTTAAGTACATGTTTGCCAGAGTTTGGCATATTATGAAAATTTGGCGACTTGTATTAAGGTGGCTATGATAACTCACAAGTACCCTTTGATTTGCTACTGTCAATTGCTAATGCTTGGTGCTCTTGTTCTCTTAAATATATTTCATAAGTAAACAGAAACTGATGCATTTTTCAAGAACAGGTGTACTTGGGTACTTACACACCTAAATTATCTGTCTTTACTTAATAAATGTTGCCAACAGAAATAAAAAGTACATTAATTGTAAGTGCATACTACAATGTAACAGTAATAATTTTGAAGAGAAGATGGAGATATTTGCAATCATGGCTAGCTATAGAATATCCTCCAACACATTTAACAAAACATGTAGCAACTTAGTAGGTGCAATCTGAATAAATTAAACAGTTTCAATCCTGTATTTTGATACTTAAAAGCATTATGTTATCATTATATAGCACAATCTAGTGTTAAATTACCGAAATTACTTCTCATTTAAATATCTTAAATTTTATTTACATATGCACATATATATGAAAATATATTTGAGAGTCAATTTGAGAATTCTCCAAAATAGAATCAATTTTTCATAACATATTAACAATAAGATAAAAACATTCAGTAAAGTAAATCACATGTGGAGCAAATAAACTATAGGTTACACATTTTATTCAAGTTCTCAAACTGAACTAAAAATTTTATTATTATTATTATTGCTAAGACACTATTAATGTTATCATTTATTTTTTAATTATAAAATAGTTAGCTAAGATGCTGTAATAATCCTAAGAAACATGAATGTAAGATATGCGACTTAAGGAAAGAAAACATTATTCACAGTACTTACCTAGTGATGCCAGAGGAATAAACATAACAAAATTTCACAAGTGAATATATTATTTATTTTACTTTTTTTTTTCTGCAATATTATTATATATCTTAGGTAAATATTTAGATCACACATTAAACATGCCAGATCTACAGAAGCTTGGCTCTCACACTTTAATAAGAACACATACAGATACACACAAGATAGTCTTGATCTATCAACTGCAAAAAAATCATGAGCAAGTGTAGAATAGTAAATATTCACTAAAATAGGCTGTTTCCTGCTAAAAATATACAATCAAAAGTCGTTAATTCGGACACCCATAATTCGGAATGATCTATAATCCGGACCTCAAAGCTAAAAACTTTCTGCGCATGCTCCGCGTTGACACATGCGCATAGGACCTCTTACGACTGCGCATTCGCGTGTGCGCAAGCGCAGAATACGTTTTCAAGTGCGTGTTTTATGTATAACGGACGGTGTAAGCTAAAATGATATAATTATCTATTTCAGTTAATGTTGATGATTGCGTTGTTCCTTAATTTTCGAATTGGATCCGGCTTATTATTTTTTGCAGACTGTAAGAGCAATACTAAAAAAGTAAACTTGAACTTTCGATTATGTCAAATAGAATTTTTGATTCTGGAGCTCCCAAAGGATCGTACAAAACGAAAGTATGTTTCGATGTCCATCAAACAAAAAGTGGAATTGCTGAAAAAAATGGATAAAGACATGAAGAATGTGACAGAGAGGTTAGTGAAAACGAAAAAATTTTGATTGACAAGTTAGTCGGTATTCTCGGCACAGCAATTAACGGGACTTGAACAGCGGAACTTTGTAAGTGAACAAAAAATTATGTCTGTTTATAGAATTAAAGAGAAAGTATTATCACATAAAACGAAACAACTTACATTGAAAGAAATGTTTAATAAAGTAAACAAATAAATATTAAGCTTTTTTTTGTAAATTTTGATACCCTTTAGATCATAATTGTTCCTTATTTCATAAATTACGGTTTCATATTTTTAATTTTAGAATTTCTGCATGCCATCTTACGCGATTTAAACTGATGATCTATAATCCGGAAAAATCGATAATCCGGAATCGCCGAAGTCCCGACGAGTCCGGATTAACGACTTTTGACTGTACTTATTTGCAGAATTTTACATGAAACACAATATTGCAGGTGTTAAATATGCGGTCAATTCTTGCACGAGGTAAGGAAAAATTATTCACACTTGAAGATCTTAACATCATCCATCATTTTAGATCATTCTTATAACATTTAACCACAAAAGGCCTGACGTATCTTAATCGGTTACAAAAATTATGGAGATAAACTCACTAAAGTGCAGGTAGAGTCTTGCTCACAAAAATAGCAGCGGAATAGCATTTAGAATAGGCGAGCAATGGCGACAGGAGAAGGAACAAGGCTGAAGCCTGCCCTTCACCCCACACTCCAAGCAACAGAAGAGAGAAAAAACTAATCAGAGAAGTCCCTTGGTGAGTTGTGCGGAATCTATGATGATGCTAAACAATATGAAATGCAAAGTGCAGGCTTGCTTGAATACTAATATTTCTTTATTTTCACTGACAAACATTTTTTAAGCAAAGAGAGATAAAGTGGCACAGTAAGCAGCCTGTTCTTGAAGAACCTATTGGAATTTTAAAATACATTTGAAGAAAGAAGGAATGCTGGCATTAGCAAGTTCGTAGTAGCACAGCAAAGATGAGAATAGGACATGTCTACAATGAACACCGGATTCCAAATGACTTACTTTCAACTGTATTTTAATATGCAATATGTTTTGATTCTCAAATTTGAAATTATTATTGGCTGAAGTGTTATTTAAGTTCTTGCATCATCAGCATTACGCAGGAATATGAAATGAATTAATTTAGAAGTCACACAATTTTGAGAGATTTATTACAATCAATTACTATTTTTAGGATAGAAATAAGAAATAATGACACTAAAAGAAAAGTTAAGAGACTGTTGCAAATTAAACTCCGAGTTTTCATTCATATATTTTGTATCTTATATAAGTAAATGGAATAACCAAATTCTCATCACTATGTTTAAATAAATATTACATAAGATGAGTTTTATTTAACTGATAGTTACTCCAGTTGATTAACCATGTTTTTTCATTTTGTAATTACATATTTTGCCAAATAATCCACCTTTCCTGTCCTTTTCTAAGAGATATTTACAGTGCTCAATATAATAAAGTCCCTTTTTTTTTTTTTAAATTTACATTTAACACTGAATTTTTAAAATTATACCAAATATAAAACAAAAAAGACCCCAGAAATTGATATTAATTTAAGCCCCTTAAAATATTCTGGATATATTTCATAATCCACAGAAAGTTCTCCAAGATAAAAATATGCCTTTGTTCACTTGTGAATTAAATATCTATATAAACAGCACAAATAACCAAAATAAATTTGTGGACAGCAAATTATTGCCAAACTTGAATTTTGTGACTGTATGAAAACCATTCTAGATGCTTTTAAGAGTATCTGAAAAACTATTGAGAATTTCAATGCTTTTAATCATTTATTAATCAATAGGAATATCAATGCTTGCACAATGATGACATTCTAAATCCTTTTGTACAACTATGCTGCATAATGAAAGAAACATTCACAAGATGATAATGCTTATCTTACAATGTTCAACAAGCAGTAATAACACTCTCGAAATGAAACAGACCAACAAGCCCAGTCTCCTGACAGAAATTCAACATGCAAGATATTTCTAAAGATATGTATGCTACTGAATTCAGACTGTCATTTAACAACAACAGACAGCTTATACCCAACCTTACGGCAAATACCATATATCCTCGAATATTATCCCCCCTTTTTTTCTGCTGATTTTAACACCCAAAAATAACCAAGTGTGTGGGGGGAATTATGCAAATAATTTAATTTCTGAAGTAAGCAGTTACAGTAAGAAGAAAACAAAAAGTAATCATAAATAAAATACAGGTAACTATCATAATATTATTTCTTTAAAAGAAACCAATATTCCAATAAGAATACGTTGTAACGTTAACATTTCATATCTAATAAAATATCTTCATCTCTACTTCCCAGTAACTTGAATCTTATTTGTTCTTATTGTCTCTGCTACTTCTTAAGCCTCAAATCATCCATAAATAGAGAAGGTTAATAAGCAGTTGTTGACTCAGCAAAATCGTAGACCGAATGTTAGTTCATTTTTGCTCGTTCTCTCAAATTTCTCCTCATTCTAAATTATGCGAATATTTTTCAAATTTTCAGAATCTGTAGCTAAAATGTCAGGGAAAAAATATATGAGGAAATACGGTTTTTATTGCTTTCCACAAAGCTGATAAATTGTATAAAAAATATCACAGAAAATTATGCAATATACTTGCACTCTTGTAGAGAGTGACTGCAACCCACATGAAATTAACCTACTTCATTTTGAGAAATTCTCATGGGGAAGTTTTCTGATATAAAATAATACTTACACCATTCCAAAAAGAAAATCATATATCATGTTTTCACTAAATTTCATCAACATCCTTCACCCAATTTGTTTACTATGATTTTTCTGATAGTCCTCATGCACAAACCAGTATGTATATTATACTTCGCTGACAGAAACTGAACTCATAAAATTCATAGTTAACAAGAAATATGAATAAAATTTGCTGTTTAAAATAGAAAAACAGATCTAGGTCAATTAAAATTTAGTAACTGTGTGCATAACTACTTGCATTAAACAAACTAATTTTTCATTAATGCACAACATATAGTAATTTAACATGTAGAACAAATAATTTAACACAGCAAAGAATGTTTTAAAAGATTAAAAAAGCAATTTTTAAAATCTTATGTAAGTTAATAAATACGTACTCTCATTTCAAATATCTTCTTATCAATTTCACCAATTGCATTTTCTAAATCCATTGCATGTATTGGTATAGTACTAAAATCATCCATTCCAAATGGGTCTGTACTTGTCTGTTTTGGGTTAAAAGGAGGTGCACCAAAAATATCAGTCTTTACTGTAGATCCTAATTTGGGAAAGAAGAAGGGAAATGAGTTAGTTTGCTTATTATTTTAAACAAAAATGTGAAATCCTCATTTTTGAAATTGAATTACAAACTACTGTCCAGAAAACCAAAAGAAAACTATTATATATATATATATATTATATACATATTATATTATAATATATATATATACATACAAAATGAGAAAAACCTTGAGAAACTAATTTAAAAGGTTTAAAGTACTTTTCAGTTAACAAAGCATGTTGCTCAAACAACAAATATGGAAACTTGCTTAAAGTAACAAATGATGCTAAGAATCCTGTAATTTTTATGACATTATAGGTTATAGCTCATAACCTCTGATGTTATCATAAAGTCAATCTCTGAGGGTTTGAGGGTTCTATAAGTTATAGATTGTAATTTGATTCTTGGTTCTTATTTACCAAATTCCTTTTGACGAGAATCTTAAATCCAGATTGCTTATTTTCCATTGTTTAAATCTCCATTTGTTCATTTAATTAATTCTCAGACAATTTAGGTTGTTAATTTTTGGTTACCATTGTTAGACATTTTCTCATGCTTGGATCACAAACATTGCAGTCTAATTCTTTGGAGTCAGCAGTTTATTATTTTATCGATTGTCTCTTGCTCTACTTTTTACATTAATTTTAATGCTTTTTCAGTTATCATTCCCTTTCTGATTTCTGAATATACTTCAAAGCTGTTTCTCCCTCATTTGATGTCAAGGTTGTTTTCCATGCAACATCTACAAGGGCAGTCCGATAGATAAGTACTTAGTCTACAAAATAAAAGCGAAAAATTTTGGAAAAGTGGCGATTTATTTCTCAACATAGTCTTCTTTCAACTCGATACACTTGACCCAGCGATGCTCCAGCTTCTTTAACCCGTCTGAAAAATACGTTTTCTGGAGGTCTGCAAAGTAGGTCTCCGTGGCGGCGATAACCTCCTTATTCGACTTAAATTTCTGCCCAGCGAGTGACCTTCTCAAGTTTGGAAACAAAAAGAAGTCACACGGGGCCAAATCTGGAGAATACGGTGAATGGGGCAGCTGTTCCTAGCCTAATGCGACCAATTTGGCTGTGGCGACGGCGGAGGTGTGAGCTGGTGCGTTGTCATGGTGGAAGAGCTCTTTTTTCTTCCCCAAATGGGTCGTTTTTTTCTGCAATTCGAGGTCGAATCGGCTCAATAGTTCGGCATAGCAGAGCCCTGTGACCGTTTTGCCCTTCTCCAGGTAGTCGATGTAGATCACACCTTGTGAATCCCAGAAAGCGGTGGCCATCACCTTTTCGGCCGATGGGACAGTCTTTGCCTTCTTCGGAGCATATTCGCCAGGTAAAGTACACTGTTTCGACTGTTCCTTGGTCTTTGGTGTGTGAATCCACGTTTCATCAACGATCACGAAACGACGCAGAAACTCCTTCGGAATGTGCTTAAACAGTGTCAAACACTGCTCTGAAGTGGTCTCACAGATGCGCTTGTTGTCCGGAGTAAGCAAACGCGGCACCCATCAAGCCGACAGCTTTCTCATGCCCAATATTTCATGCAGGATATGACCCACACGGTCTTTTGACATGCCTACTGTCTCAGCTATCTCACGCACCTTTAATTGGTGGTCTGCCAATATGAGATTGTGGACTTTTGTCACGTTATTCTCCGTGGTAGCCGTTTTTGGGGCACCTCATCAAAAACTGATGTGCGACCATGTTGAAACTCGTTAAACCAATTTTTGACAGTCGCCATTGAAGGAGAAGAGTCACCATACACAGCATACAAGCGCTCTTTGATTTCGCTGCGTGATTTCCCTTCCAAAAACAAGAATTGAATCACCGACCGATATTGCTCTTTTTCCATTTTTCTAAAATCCGCAGACACGCCCGCTTCCACATGCGGTCAAAACAAAACTACAAATCCAATATGACTGAAATTTTGACAGTAGCCGTCTACAAGGGGATATACTACACGATAATAAATTTCTCTTACGATAGTGGTGCCGTCGGGGGGTGAGGCTAAGTACTTATCGGACTGCCCTCGTACGTCTCACTTCATCAGATTCTGATTGTTAATAAAAAGCTACCTTCTTTCATTGCTATTTTTGTTTGCATTGTTGTTTATAAATCCGGTGTTGCTTTGATTTTTAAAATCATTTCAATTGTTTAGTACTTAGCAATATTATGATAAGGAGAATGAATTTCAAATATATGCTGCCCAGGACAGAAATCAATGCATGATTGCTGAAATTGCAAGAAAAACTGACTTAAAAACAAAACTTATACAGCAATCATACCATATTAAAGTACACAATTTTGTTTTGCACTCATTTTGAAGTATTTTTCATGTATTACAATTAGTTTTAAGGAGCTAGGCCATCTACCAATGATACAGTACAATGGGTTCCCCCCCCCAAAAAAAATAAGTCACCCTTCACACAAAAAAGCAGCTCAAGCATTAATTTTAAAATCTTTTTCTGTATTCATTATTGAAATTATAAATAATAATGTCTTTGAATTTTCTAGCTGCAGTGCATTCTTACTTCAATTCTCAACAGACATTCATGTCTTAGTTTGACTCTGTGCTGTTTAGCTTGTATATATATATCAGTTTATTCTAAAAGTTTTTCTTTTCAGAATTAATCAAAATAAGAATATATTATAGAACAAGCACAGTGAACACACTCTAAGACAACCATCTGTTTTCAAGCAGTAAACGTTTTGTAACAACAACACTCAACAAAATATTTATCTGTCATTTTAATTTGAAGCCTTCCCAGACATTCTGGCTAGTTTATATCGATTTATTTCTCTTTAACCCTCTCAGCGTTACGACCGGAAAATTCCGTACAGAAGGTTGCCTTCCACATTCATTATACATGAAAATTTCTGCTAGCTTTTAATGTATCGGATTTCAGTTTGGATGTATATTGGCAGAAAAGGAATCAAGGTACAAAATGAGAGTCATTTTTTTAATTAAAATCAAGAAAATATTACTTATTCATGACATTTTGAGGAACTTTGAAATTTTAGGGCTAAACCCGTAACGCTCAGAGGGTTAAGCATCTTTTCTAACAATTCGAGATTTGTCTCCATATGCAAACCAATGCTCTCACTAGTTTCTTTGTGCTTTATCTCCTAACTTGTCAACCTCTCCATAATGTACCTATGAGGGTTTACTTGATCTGGTAAAAGTTAAATAGTCCTCAACAGATATGAAGCAAATTATTGCTATGTCTGAAAGTAACTACAAAGTCAAACAAAAGTTTAAATAAGACTCTTATTTAAAAAGAACTTAAAATATAAAGGCATATTCTTATGCTAACAAAATCAATTGCAACTCATGGTGATGTAATTAAACAAGAACAGTCAAAATTCAAACTAAAAATGTGGACCAGCGGTCTTATCGCTGACTCTACAATTTAATTTTAATTTAAGCTGGCTCAGTAACTCTATCGTCATAACAAATTCAAAAGTCAGCAGCGATAATGCAAATTACAAATTATCAGAGATGGAGGAACTAATGTAGCGAGCCAGCGGAGATCAGAAACACACTGTCTCCCAAAAAACTCAGTTTAAAAACTGTCTAAGTGATTTGCATTCTGGAAGGAAGCAGAAATGGGAAATTATAGTAAAGGATGAAATTATAAACAGCTGGGTAATTTACATAATAATAACTATATATATATATATAAAGAATAATTCTCTTTATGTATTTGGTTTCTTTCTTCAGCATGTTTCCTTTTCCTTTTAGAATTTTTGGATTTAATTAAAGATTTCTGTTATTAAAAAAATAAATAAATAAATAAATAAAATAAATAACTAAATTTAGAATGTATAGAAAAAGCTCCTAATTTTATTTCTTTAGTAATATGAACATTCAGAAGAAATATGAAATATATAGGGTAAGGGCCGGTTGCAGAGCTGGTGTGGCAGTTTTAGAAGTTAGTGACACACTGAGCAACAAAATCTAGAAATGGCAAAATGTTTAAAATTTACAGCAGGCATTGGAAGCAGAATTTAGAAAGGCACTAGGCAGCAGAATTTAGGATCCACAAAGATAAGTTTAATATTCTACGTGATTGCATTAGGTGAGAAAATGCCTAGCTCCTCTTCATTAAGACATATTGCATTAATCTTTTAAATTGTCAGTTTCCAATTTCTTTATTAATAAAAAAATTCCTTTCTATATTGCCTGTCCATGTGATAAGATTAGAAGCATTCTTGATATTTTCCATGCTTATGTCTGGTGAAAAGTAGAGAAAATAAAGAGAAGATAAACATGTTAAGAAAAGGATTAGTACCAGAAGTAAAGCATGTTATAATATTATGTTTTCATTGTTCTTCCAGATGTTCTCTAAAAAGTAAGAAATTCATCGCAAACTTTCTATAAAATATGTACTTTAAATATTAATATCATAGAAACATTTTTCATTTTGTCACATTTTTCTAGAATCTGCTAGAATCGTGGGTCTATAAAGCTTGCCTTCAAATCCTTCTAAACTTTCCAAGCTGCCATGCCTAAAATCCTAAAGAAAAATTACCCTTACCAATTATGTAACAGCAAAAAAGCAGAAATATTTTGGAAAAACAAAAAGAGGGGAAAAGTGTAAAATAATTTTTATAGAAAAAAAACTGATGCATATTCTTAGAATTCTGAGACAATTTACATAGGAGTAACTCTTAGCATGAAAAAAATAAAAAGAAGACATTCTTAATTAATTACACGGCTATTTTACTTTTGCTAATAACTGTTTCGTAAATTGTGCTTTATAGCATTATACCTTCTTAATTTTTCAGATTCAAAATATTGTATAATAAGTGGCCAAAATGGAACTTTACAATATGATGGTGAAAAATAAGAATGCTATATATTAATGTTATTTTTTTAATTTCAATATATTACCATTACTTCAATGAAATTTATCAACATTACAATGTTTTAAAAAAAATCATCAAAAAATTCCCAAATCTCGGTATTAAAAATTTTCTATAGAAACTGATCCTTAAAACTGACAAAATATTGATAAGTTGCCAAATTCAGAACCGTTTAATAAAAGAATTGACATCCCCAAAAGCAAAATTTTGTTTAAGAGCTGTTTATTAGAAAAAATGAAATAATTTCAAAATGCTTGATTCTCTTCTTGCGCAGAAACTCGAGTATCCTACTATTTATATTAAAAATGGGAACAAATTATAATCCATTCAAGAGATAACCATATTTATCAGTGAACTGCTAAAAATATACCTCCAAAATGATAATTCACACTCAGAACGGAGTCGTAAAAACAGACAAAAACCTCAAGCAATTAAAATTAAGGACCTTCTGCCAATTTTGGCCAAAATTCAGGACTTTTAAGGACCAAAAATCGATTCCAAAAAACCTACGGACTCTTAAGGATCGCATGAACCCTGTGGTTTGAAGATCCATACCTTCCTTTCCTAACAGTTGCTCAGGAATTCACCCTGCTAGAATTCCATCTACTTCAATTAAGTCTGGAATATTTTAGTTATGGCAAAGCACATATGGGTTATCTGTCACTGGCTATGGGAAAAGATGTCTTCATGAAAGATTTCCTAATGGGAACCAGCTCGTTACGCATGCAGAAAACGATGAAAATTCCTATGCAATCATGAATTTGTTTTGATCTGAAGCCAGGCCAAACTGACATGTCAGCCACTGGAGGGTATAAGTACAATTAAGAATTAATCCCTGTAGTTTTTGTGGGTCAAAGTAATTGCAAGTCTTCTTATTTGTTAATTTCTATATTCATCTGTGCTTCTTCATTTTAGATTTAATAAAGCAGCCAATCTTTTAATGAGTCTGTATATATCACTATGGTTTCATTTCTATCTTTAGTTAGATTTTACACCAAAGTTATGTCCGATACCAAATGACACCCAGTTAAACAATAAGCACTAAGCTTAGTTCCTTTGAGTTCTATTGCACAAACCACTATCAACACAATACATAAAAGTTAAGATTTATTAAATCTGATGCTTGATCTTTGCACAAAAAATAAATAAATAAAAATAAAATAAAATAAATAAATAAATTGTATCTTAAGTATTAAATTTAAGAGCAAGTTTAAATTACTCTCTACAACTAAATTAAATATTTGTAGCCTTTAAATGAGTTTTTACGGTCTTGGAAAATATTTTTCAATATATTCTTACCCTTGTTTCCATTAGTAATATTCTCTCTAGGATTAAAATCTTCAAGATCATCTAAAGCAAGATTTTCTAACTTTGTTCCAACAGATGGAGTGTTTGAAAAAGACACTAAATTGAAAAGTTCCTAAAAGAACAGATATGTACATAATTAAAATAACTATGACAAGTTTTGGGGAAATTTATAAACAGGATTATTATTTACAGTTTTAAATAAACACAGAAAATTAAGCAAAGTAATCCAAATACAATAAAAACTAGAATAAAGACCTAATTTTATCTGTAGTTTTATGTGGAATATACATAGCATTCCGTTTAAAAACTATGGGGAAATTTAGAAAATTATACTTAACTTTAACCCCTGAGTGGCATGACCACCTTTATCCAATGATACTTCTTTTATCACCTGGTATATATTAGGTTATAATTTAAAATATTTTGCTTTTTTTACTTTCTTTAAATATCGTATGAATAAATAAAAGTTTACGATAAAAAAGACTAAATTAAGCAATTACAAAAAATGAGTTAATAGAAGCTGTTTAAATACAGGTCGTCGCGAGCAGATCCAAAAAGCTGTGCCACTCAGAGGTTTAAATAAATTTATGAAATTAAATAAACAAAATATCTGTCCATGACGAAAACCTAAAAATATATTACCCCCTGAAAAGTAAACTTTTCTGCCAAAAAGATCAAGACTATTAATTTAAAAATACAAATGTTACAGTAACTTAGCTAAAATATGTAATTCTGACACTTAGTATGAAGCTATAGAATAACTTTTAACAAAAACAGTACTTAAAAAAAAAAAAAAAAAAAAAAAAAAAAGTACAGATTATTCCTCATGTGAACACAAGGCTTTCAATATTTCAAGAAAACCAAATATATTAAATACAAAAAGCAGTACTTTTAACAAAAAACAGTACAGATTATTCCTCATGTGAACACAAGACATGCTTTGAAGGTGTTTTTAATACCTTAACTGCCATATGACCCACTGGTGGATCATGATAGATTTGTTTTTGGTGCCTCATGATTCACCAGTGGGTGACAGCAAAGTTCATGTTTGAGATCTCATATACCACTAGTGGGTCACCTTTTCTGCAGTTTTATATGGGAATATAAATTTCTTCAGCCTCCAGATCACTCTGATAAAATTGGTCCTTTACTTATTAAATATCATGTTCTTTGTTGCCACTTAAACCATAAAATTCAGTTCAACAGCAATGTCGCAAAATAATTTTTAAATGAGCATATCTTTAGAATTTCCGATACAGAGATTTGCGCGCTGGAGATAAAAAATCCCCCCATAGACTGTTGCCATTGCTTGCTTTTAAATCCTTGAGTTTATTAATCAGTTTTACAAAATATGAAATCGATAATAAAACACATTCCAAATTTCAAATTCGGGCTTCCAGATGCCCATATTCGCAGTAGGTTTACATCATTCAAAATTGGATGGCTCTAAGTACTATTGTTTTATCCTAGTGTGAGAAATATGCATACATTTAAGCAGATATTTCATTATTTAATTTCTTCAAATATAATACAGGGCGATAATATTGGGTGGCAACAGTTTAAAAAGTGAAACGGACATTCAGAGAGATTCAATGCAAAATAGCAGAACAAAAACAATAGTCCTTCAGGGACAAAGCCACATTCGAATAAAAAAAAAAGTAGCATTTAGATATTATTAATTCCCTTCATATTATGAAAATGAACCAATTTCCTTTTAAAATTTTGTTATTTTCCCATCAAGGCTAGGATTCATCTTAAAAATAACTCAAAAGCAAACACATTTCATTTCATATTATACAGTGGCTCTGACCTTTCTTTTTCAGATGTAAATCAAGATTTTTTAATTTTTATTAATCAAACCAGATTTTAAAAAGGCCCATTTTGAAGTTTCATGCATCAATGTAATTTGAAACTTATCATTTTAAAGTATGTTTTTTATCACAATAACACTCTCGTTCTTATCAATTATGACTTGTCCCCATCAATCAGCCCATTCACAGGTTTTACTATCTGATACTTGTGTCAAAGTATGTCTCAAAGTTTCTCAGAAGAGGAACTGAAATGCATTTCATACATATTACTGATGACACACAAAAAATTGTAATGATGGTTTGTTGAATAATCTGTAAATGATTAATATTAACAAAAGGAAATTACCTGTGAAGGTGAAGTAGGTGTTGATTTTGCCAAATTATTTGTGACATTTTGCTGCAAAATATTGTTATAGCCAGATTCTATAGCAGACTGATGACGAGGAACAGTAGTTTCACCATTTAAGTGCATAAGATTTTGGGGCTAAGAAAAATGTAAAATATTTCAAGAAAACCAAATATATTAAATACAAAAAACAGTACTTTTCTGCAATATAAAACAGAATTCCACACAAAATCAATATAGTTGAAAATTAAATATGTATATAATGTGGTACATAGTAGGCAGAATATTAAACTTTTTTTCTCTCGATGTTGAGAGAATGAAGTTCTACCATGCAAGCATGACCCTGAAGCGCTGAACACTGCATGCTAGAGTGCATTCCACATTTAAACCTAATATGTAAAAATCTGCCTTTTACCTAAATATTTAGATTCATTTGCACAGAACTTCATAACAGTGCCTATTATATTCTATCACTATATTTACAAAAAAAAAAAAAAAAAAAAAATTATGCTGCTTGCACTGCGTGAAATGTTCTGAATTCTGAATGTAGGTTGTAAGCATTGCATGTTTTATTTGTAACAAACATAACACTCAATAGACTCCATTCAATAAGATTTTGCAACAAATCTGACATCATTTACACACATTTAAAATTTAAATAAAAGGTTCCAGCTCAGCATATCAAACATGACAACAGAGGGCCACTAGTGACACTTTATTCCCATATCACATTTGATATGACGAACACATCAAAGGAAACTGAAGCGTATCATATATGATACACAGGGAGCAAAGAGATTAATGATAAAAAAAATATCACCATGTTCATTCCATTTATACGAGTTCCAACAAGATATTAATTTTTTTAAATTACAAATTATCAAACAGAAATAGACTTCAGCTGCACTAAATAAAAATGATAAAATTAATTACAAAATTCTGATGTATTCTAAGAAATCTATTTTTCACCAGACACAAGAAGATAAAATATAACTTAAAACTAATCTTAAATTCACCAAAATATTGATAATGGACAAATTTAGAACCATTTAATAAAAGAATTCACATCCCTAAAGCGAAAAGTTGTTTAAGAGCTCTTTATTGGAAAAAATGAATTTTAAAATGCTTATGTTTCACTTCTTGCTTAGAAACTTGAGTATCCCATCACTTATATTAGAAATAGAAACAAATTATAATTTATGAACCCATTCAAAAAATAACATATATGTCAGTGAATCGCCAAAAATATTCCTCCAAAATGCTAATTCACACTCAAAATGGCAGTTGTAAAAACAGACAGAAATTTCAGATGATTAAAATTAAGAACCTACTGCTGGATTTTGGCAAAAAATTAAAAACTTTTAAGGGCCAAAAATCGATTAAAAAAATCTGAAGACTTTTAAAGACTCGTAAGGACCGCACGAACCCTGTTTTTTATTAAGCCACGGCCATTTTCTCTTGTAACATCACTAATATTTACCTCCAGTAACAAGCAGCTCCAAAAGAAGATCAGTTTTTCCATCTTTTATTTCCAGTAATGAACAGCTATCAAAACAAATAAATAAATAAATAAAAAGGAGTGTCTCTTTTTTTAATGCGGCTTTAGTCCTCCTCCCAGCAAAGAATAAAAAATGTGAAAATTCGAGCAAAATTAATCTGTTCTTTTAGTTTGGGTTATTGCACCTTACACAACTAATCTTCTTCAAATAATCATGTGCTGTACTTCTTGGAATATTTACACTGTCTAATAGTTCCTAAACTGGATAACTTAAGGCTTGTAAGCTGTAGCTTCTTTTAATAGGTCCTTGTTTACAGTGGCCACTTACCCAAAGCAAAGTATATGTATATATATAAACACCTACATAAATTAATTAACCAAAGTAAACGTCTATTTGAAAAATGGCACTTAACAGTGTTGCCAAAAACTTTTGAGTTAAAATAGCAAAGAATAACACGTGATATTACAGATTACATGATTTTTGCGATACAACGAGTTCACAAGATCTCTGATGTCGTCATAAATTTAATCTGTATGCAGTCTGTAAATTATTTCAATATTTATGGAACCATAAATTATCGTAATCTGATTCTTGATCTTTTCATTATGTATATTAGCTTTGAGATAAAATCTTAAAATTAGATTGCTAATTTTCCATTGTTCAAATCTCAATTAATAAATAAGATTTTAATAATTTAAACAATTCTGAGTTAACTTGTAGTGTTATTTTCCAGATAATTTGTACATACCCATTATTAGGTACTTTCTCACATTTGGATTGTTACTACTGTTGCACTAATTCTTTTGAATTATTATTCAAAAGTTATTGATATTCATTTTTTTATTATGTTAGTTATTGATTATTTTTTTAATGTGCTCTTAGTTCACATTTACACAGCTTGAAATAAGCAAATGACATGCCTATTTTCATTCTTTTACCCAGTGGGTATTTCAAGCCAAGCATTTGGTTGGATTTTTTTTGCATTACTAATAATTAACAGCTCAGTTGATTTAGTTAAACTATAATCCAACTTTAAATCCTCTTATCCCACTCAGATCCCTCAAAATCTCGCTCAGATCACTGAAATATTAAACACTGAATAAATCCTACTCAGATCACTGAAATATTAAGAAAGGCAATGAATAAAAAATGGGAAAACAACACCAGTGACTACAGTCTGCTATAAAATAGGAATTTGAACATAATTTTTTGACATCTGACTTGCATCGTAACCGTGAGAACGGCAGCTGCGCCAGAGTTGGTTCAGTTGCAATTTTTTCCCCTTCCACTCTATCTCCATTTAGCATATTTTGCTTAATGAAAGCATGTGGGTGAAATTTTGCTCAAATGAGGTGGAGAAAATAAGCACCATGCAATCATATGACATGCATTACACGATCACAAATAGGAAAAGGTAACAATGGCCTTAAAGAGCCCATTTTAAAGAAAGAACTTAAAGAAATAGATTGAAAACCAAATGCACATACTCTTATGAGCTACAATCTTACGAATCCAGATGCCAATATTTATTTATGCCTAAATAAATATTTTTCATTATAAGCCAATTTTATAGATAGATTGTACAGGCATTTCAATATATTAAAAAAAATTCATGTAGCAAAAAGTAAAACAAGGAGATGTGAAATAGCAGGAAATTCACAAAATTACACTGACAAAAATTTTGCTAACAGATTTGTGAAAAGTAGTAAATTTGTAAAAAAATTGTATGATCTGAAAACACTGCCACATAATCCTATTACATAAAAAAACTTAGTAGACCTAAACACATTAGTTAACAAAATAAAGCAAGCATAGCTTTAATACATACTGATTGTCCATTTTTCACATTTCCATTTTCTGATGTCATTTCTGCTATCCTCTGCTTCAGCATAGCATTTTCTTTTTCTAATTTCTGGACCTAAAATTTAGGGGGGAAAACTAAAAATCTACATACTATTACAAAGAGAGACAAATAAACTTGTCACTTTTTTACTCAAAGTAAACAGGATATCCTTGAAAATATAACAATCATAATTTGTACACATTGAGAAAGATAAAAGATTTGTAACGATTAAATAAATTTAGTATCTCAATGTTTCTCTCACACCTTTGTGCTACTTAACCTTTTCGCAATGGCGCACCTTTGTTTAAGACGCACATACGAGACGGAAGGGAATCGAAGGGAGTCACTGTACAGTACAGAGGTTTTATAAAAAACTAAGCCTAATTTTATTAAAAAAAAATCAGAAAAAAAAAAAAAGTTTCGCTTCTAGCATCGAAATTTTTGTATTCTTTTAGATTATTACTTGAGCTCTTATATATGTTAAAATTAGCACTTAATAACTTTTTTTTTCTTTATTTTACATGAAAATATACTTAAAAAATTGCTTGTCTTGTAAAATAATTTTCGGAAGCGTTATTCAAATTATTCCAAAGTTTTAATTGATAAAATCCAACAATAAAGTTTTAAATTAATAAAACAACACAATAAAGACTATTTACAGTAAGAAGTAACAAAATTTAAAATGAAGACTGTGGTAAATCTTGAAGTACGGAGAAGTATCACTTTCTAACTCTTAGAAAAAGTATCACTTTCTAATTCTTTAGAAAATGAATCATCACTCTTATCTGCGTTAATTAAATGGTTCATTGACCATACACGGGTATTCTTCCTCTGATAAATAGTGCCTTTCCGCTATAATAGACTGGAGGTGAGGCTTTCCGAAATAAAAAGAGCAGAAAGGGAAATATATCTGAAGGGCAATGCAAAATGTAACAATACTCCCCATATTAACCCTAAAAGACCGCATAAAATAAAGGAAAAAATAGAATAAAAAAAAAAGAATTGGATATAAATCAGACACGCGTATGTTTTCATTAGCACGCAGCGATTTAAAGAGCTCACCTCTGTTTGCGTTTCCCCCCCCCCTCACAAGAGCTGATGAGTAAAATACCAAAGTCAAGCGGAATATATCAAACTCAAGGTCAGGAACTTGAAATTGTGTTCATTTCAAAAGTAATGGACATAGGATGCCATCTAGTGGCCTTCAGAAAAACGTTCCAGCTTAAAATGCGCATACGCATCACCCGTCCTCTGAATGCAATCTCTAGCGATGCGTGGATGGGATGCCCGGCTGTAAGAGACGTTCTTAGGGAATGCGTATATGGGACACCCGTCCTGAAAGGGTTAATCCTCTGCTTATCCTGCAATTTTGAAGGGAAACATGAAAGTAACAAAATTTGCTCATTGCATGATTTTCATGCATTTCCCTTGCTTTAATCATCAATAATGCATTTTCTAGAATATTTAGATTTTGAGTATCTTTTTGGTCAACAGATGGCATTCTTGTAGCATAAATTTTCCCACAGCTAGCTGATTTTGAAAGCACTGCTATCATTTTTATTTCTTATATTCATAGTATAATATCATAGGAAACATTCAGCGAGTGAGAATATGTTTCTGATAATATTTCTGATACTGAAAGTGATTTTAGTTGTTGTAAAGATAGCTATAGTGAAACAGATTACCATTTCTCAGATTAATCTCCAGATAGTGTATAAAAACAGTTAAATAACCATCCAAAATATTTTGATCTCCAAAGTCTTTGTGGAATGCTTATGCATTTTACAGAAAGGACAATCCATTACAAAAATTAAAGCTTCTGGAGTTTTATATGCAAATGACTGAGCAAAATGTCCAAAAGTATGTGGTACATCTGGAAAACCTAGTTCTACTCTCAAATTTTTTAGCTCACCATTTTGCAAGCCAGATATTTCCTCCTCTTCATCATCATCATACGTGGAATAGACAGCCCATTGTGGGCCAAGGCCTTTCTTTCAAGGTTTCTGTTGTTCAGAGGCGAATATTTAGAGTAAAGAAGCCATCGTAGGACAACACACTTTATTTACATGAATAATGAATAAAAATATCACACAGGAAATCGTATTGACCATCACACAGCAAGTAACATCTCACCATCTCCCTACGCTCGAAGCTCGAATGACGGATGTGTCGGTAGAAGAGACAGCTGCGCCATCATAATTAATATGCATGCGTATAAGAAAAAAACGTTCGCTCGCCTCAACCCAACAGTTTCTCCACAATGACTCTTTGGTTATTTTCGATCTTTAGTTCCTCTCCTGAATAGTTAGAAAATTTGACTCCACTAAATCTCAGGTGAACTTTTTTTTTTTTTTTTAATCACTATACATTTGGATCACATAAGGCAACCAATTCATTCTGTAGGATGAATGATGCTGTAAAGTCGCATCACACCATGACCTTTTCAGGATGAAGTGGTACAGGGTGCGTTGCCAGTGGATTTTCTGTTGCCCATATTCGACAATTCTGGGTATTAATGTACCCTGTCAGATGGAAATGGGCTTCATCTGTCCACAAAATTTTCCATGCCCATTCATTATCCACTTCCATGTGAGCAAGGAATTCTAACGCAAACGTCTTTGTTGCTGCCAGGTCAGACGGAAGCAACTCCTGCACATGGCCAATTTTGCTCGAATAGCATTGCAGGATGTATTGTACAATTTTCAGCACCTTGCTCACAGGCCTGTTCAATGTTCGGGCAATTCCTCACGCACTGCATGATTGCACACCACCGGCCGACCCCTCCTGTAAATGCTGTGGCCACTTCTTCAACTACTGTTGAACGACCTCGTTTTCTCCCTCTACCTGATTGCACATCAAACAAACCTGTCATTTTGAATTTTTGCATCATTTTCTTTAGACCCACAACATTCATTGGACCAATGCCTTCTTTTATACCCTTCAGTGTCTTGAATTTTTGCAGATCTACTCTTGCACAATCATCATTCTTGTAATACAGCTTTACCAGCAGAGCGCGAGCTGCAGTGAAACACCCATGGCGAACGTCTGAGACACAAAATGACGAACAGCCTTGTACCTGGCGGTTTTATAACGCTGAAATTTAACTAACATTTTAATTTACATCTTCTTCAGCTCACAGCGCTATCTGTTGCTAACTTTTGAAACTAAATTTTTTCTTCTGCCATACGCTTTCCGCCTTCTTCAATAACATTCCTTTCAAATTTGACGTCATTTTCATCAGTGGTTCTTTTTTTATAGCATTTTGAAACCTAAACTTTAATTATAATCACCCATTTAATTATATATATATCATTAAAGCTCATAGAACATTTTGTAGAATTTTTCTTTCAAAAGTTGCAATGTGATTCTGCTCCAGCTTTGTAAATATTCAAGTCCCAGAAACTTATTTCTAAACAGATCAGCCAAAACAAGTGTTTTTAAATCAAAAACTTCCTTTTTATTGAAACCACTTATCTCCTAACACCATTTATTAAAAAAAAATAAAATAAAATAAAATAAAACCTGCAGAATGCTGTTTGCTGCTAGAAAAAGCTGCAACTGGCAAAAAAAAAAAAAATCACAGAGAATGTGAAGTGGGACTTTGCCTGGAATCTTGTTTTGCGATTTCCCATACTAAACTTAATTCAAGTGTAATTTGAGTGAATATTGAATATTTCCATTAGTATACATACTTTACATTTTAAATCAAGTTGTATTTTCAGAATTTTTGTCTTCATATGTTTACTCTTAAAACTGATTTTTATGAAAGCCTATTCTTATGCACAAGACCTATATTACAAAAATCTTGGTTACAAAATTGAGCTACAAAACTCTGCATAAGAAAACCTGCCTTCTATTTTTCTTTTACTTTTTTTTTTTCTGCCATACACATTTGCTGGCTCAGGAATCATTTACATATATAATCATCCTACTTATATTATGCATAGTATTTGAATCTAAGTATGATTATGTAATTAAAATATTTAAAATGCACTAAAAAAGAAACCCATTACAATTCAATTAAAAAATAGTCCAAATTAATGTTACATATATTATCCCAATCTTAAATTAGAGCTTTCTAACATTTGATAAGTCAATAAATTTTAATATATTTGTAACATATATTCTTTACTTCACCTTTTTTTTTTTTTTTTTTTCTTGGTGGCAGAAAACTGTTTTTTATAACAGTCAGCAAAAGTGTTTTTATTTAGTTTAAATACGCTAGCAAAGTACGAAAAGTTTACCATATTATGCTTTGAAATGGAAAAAAGGCTTCGCACAAAATTTTTATGCTGTAATACATGGCAGCTGCTACAAAAGATTTTAATGTTCATAAAATGGTTTCAATAATTAGCAAGCAATTTTATTCAGGGTTGCATTATGTTGAAAGACTGCCATGAACATAAATAAATTAAGGTCATGATTAATGAGTTAAAAAGCTAACCGAAGCAAATCAATAAATTTATTTGCAGTGTAAAAAAATTAGTTCATTCAATTATCAAAGAAATTGCATGCTTTTACCTTTTTCTGCATTATCATCAGTTGCATTTTTGTTTCCAGATCTTTCCCTGATGTATCTAGAAATTTTCGATAAGCTAAATCAAAAGCTTCACCAATTGTTAAAGTTATGTCTTCTGCCTATTAATAAAAAGATGCAAATCACTAATTCATTCCTGTAACAATATTATTACATCATGAATGAATGAAATTTTTTTCAGCATTTCCTATAAGCCAGCATTCATTGAACACATGTTTGACAAATGACATAAAATTTGATATTAAAAGATCAATTAAATAGGCCTTTTTGATTTTCCGCAGGTATTGTTCGGCAGTTGCATTCAAAATTGCACCAAATAGACTCCTATGTTCCATAATTTTTCTTTGTTTCTATATGATATCTGTTAAACAGGTGATGAGAAGCTGTATCATATTGTATTGTCACTTACTTGTATATCCTACCCCCACACATATTCCATTATCTGTGCAGGTGGTTTCCGGTCTCAGGATTAACAAAATTATAATTGTGGCTATGCCAAATGCTCAGATATGGTTTAAGTTTAAGTATTTCTGTATTTTATTTCTCATGAAATCTAGAAAATGTATGTTGCAAAATGCAGTACAACACAAGATGAACAAACATTGCACCTACAGCTTTCCATTGGAATAGGGTAACCAAATAATGAAGCAAAGCAGATATGTGCTTGCTCTAGTTCATCTCAAAACTGATATTTAAGCATTATCACACCTTTGAAATACCTTAAAAATATGGTAATTCCAAAATAATACATAAAAATAATAAATACAAATTAACGCGAAATAATACGTCAAAAACGCAAAACAACACATCAAGAAATATTATCTTCAAAACTTTCGAGCACTTGAATTATTATATCAGTTACTGATCAACATTTTTTGCATAAACGTTTTTATTACAAAAAAAAAAAAGTTTGATGACATTTATTTTGCAAAAAATTTTGCAGCTTAAAATAGAAAAATGTTTAAAACAAAATAAATAAATAAATAAATAAAAATAAATAAATAAGCACATTAGAAATAAATGTGTACCGGGTTTCAATATTTAGTACAAGATCTAAACAAATATATTGATCCACTGTGATCATACAGAGGAGAACTGGAATAAATTAAAGAAACTGAATAGTGAGGAAAAAACTATTACTGTTTTGTGGCTATTTAATATTGTTCATTGTTCAATAACATAATATTCACATTTACCCTGACCTTTACTTCTGTTAACAGAATTATAAATTAATATTAAGAGGGAAAGGAAAAAGAAAAATGTGAAAGGGTTTAGATTTTAACGGTTGCACCAAAAGGGTTTGTTAATGCTTTTTCCTTCCACTCTCGCTGAGCTCGCAGTCTACCAATCTGCTGTTACACTCATTCCTACTAACGCAGTTTGCTTTTTTGTCTTTTTAGATTTATTATCAAACATCATTTTCTTTGCACTTATGCCAATTCAACAGTAAAATTACAAAAATTAACAGCAGCACATGTTTAGAATTCCTGATGCACTGTTAAATGTTGGCATACACTTTTCTATTTTTTCAGTTCATCATATCAATGTTCAGTTTTCTTAACAAGATGGCTTGTAAAGCTTTCTTTTGTCTTTTTATCATTAATGTTTTGCGTGTCAAACTTATTAATTAAATATCATGCTCTTCGCACTTAACACCATATATAATTCAATGGAAAAATCACAAAGTATTTAAAAACAGCATATCTTTAGAATTTACAAACAGACAGTCTTGCATGCTGGAGATAAAAATGGTTTATTATGTACAACAGTATCAGGGGTGTTTGTGGGACCCCAAAAAATCCCCTGAAAATTTTAAGCACTTACTACCAACATTTTGGAGTTTCGAGAAGGGGGGGGGAGAGAAATGAAAAATTACAATTATGAAGTATTGAATGACCTAATTATAAAAGTTCAATGAGTTACTTTTTTTACAAAATTAATAACCATACATTTTAAACATATAAACTACTACATTTTATGTAAATATTTTAAATTACCTGAATTAATTCTTTAAAAATAATTATCTAATTTCTGCTGCTTTTTTTTTAATTTTCTGATGTTTGTGGGCTTGTCTTTCTTTTGTGGTAAACTTCATAATTGTAGGAAGGTTGACTTTTATTTTCCTCATTTACAGTTGAACAAATTTCCTCGAGAACTGCACATGCAGAGGTAGAAGCAGTTTGCTTTTCTGCTAATGTAGAAGGTTTTTCAGAGACTTTTATAGGTGACTCATCTGAACTAAATGTTTTTAAGTCCTCTTTTAAGTTTTTTAATGGCAAGGGATTCACAGATTTTGAAAAAATTTTCTCTTTTACTGCAGCTTTTCATATCAAAATAGATGTCATCAAACAAATCTTCTAAGTATCTATCAAAACATGAAGCAAATTTTTTTGCACAGTTATTAGCTGTGTGACATGTGTCACCATCAATATCTAATAAGTGGGGTGCTTTGTTTGATCGTAGTCTGGTTTCAACACCCTTTTTTTTTCCCACACATGGTGTTACATGAGTCCATTAATACACTAATTAAGTTTGCCCATGGAATATTATTATCTTCAATAGTATTAACAACTGCTTTAAAAACAGCTTCTGAATTGCAAGATTCCATCTTTAGAGATGCAAAATGATGAACTACAACTTCATTTTGATTGTTGTCATAAAACTGCACCAATATTGCCAGTATACTTTCTTGAGCATTGCTAGTACTTTCATCCAAATTTAGAGAAAATGGAGTCTCCATTAAAGTTTTAATGATATTTTCCTTAATAGTTTTTGCGAGCCCATATTTCATCTTATAACATGCAGTAGTCCTGGACATTTCCAACGAGTTTAGTGCCTACTGATCGCGGCTCAACTGTTTGCAGAGTTCAATTAAATTGGGAGCTACACTGAAAGAAAGAGAATTCTCGGCGATAAACGAAGTTATTAATACCTCTTGGCGTGCTTTTCTTGTCACTATATCCAATGGCCGAGCATCAGTCTCCAGTAAGTCATCAGTATTTTTTGAATTAGCATAATTACTTAAAGTCATTGAATGTCTAATGCACTTTGAATATTTTATGTGCATCACAGTTTTTGAAAGCCTTGAATCCTTCCCCACCATACTTCAGCAGCAAAAAACACAATATGCTTGTCCAGCAACATTTATTTTCTTGCACCATGTGCCGATGGTATCCCCATTACCATCTCTCCATTCAATCCAATTCCACCTAAATGCATTCCGGACACCTTCTTCTAATTGTATAATATCACTATTTATATCGAGAAATTTCATAGTGAAATTCTCTTGCGTACATAAATAAAAAAATATTTCAATAAACGAAACGAAAAATTTACACGTGCATCAATAAATGAAACGAAAATTTTACACAGCGGAAAAAACAAAGTTGAGAAGCGATCAATGACAAATAGCTAATACGGCGAAAAATCCCCCTTCTCTACTTATTGGCACCACGCCAGGAGAGATAAGACCTTTGAACCCAGAGTCACGTGATCCCACATCTGGTCGAACGAAGTCTCTCCCTTTTTTTTTCTGCCGCGCCTACTTGCCGAAAAGAATCCAGAAGAGAATGTCCAAGAACCGGGGGAATGAGTCATAACTCGCAATAAGGAAAGAACAAAAAAGAAGTTATTTTCCCCCTTTTCACGCATTATCACTGCCTTTGGAGAAAGAAAGGGAAAGTTTTCACCACACACACTGACCTTGCGTTTTCTGCTTTCAAAGCAAACAAAATTACCCAGATCAAAATAAATAATTAATTATTATTCCTACTTCCTTTTGAAAGACAATCCCCGGAATTTCCGGGTATCGAAGTTCAAAATCCCCGGAATTCCGGGGTTTCCCCGGAGCACAAACACCCCTGCAGTATTGCCACTGCTCACTTCCAAATTGTTGAGTTCCTTAATCAAAAATTCATTACTTGTTTTACAAGACATGAAATATAAAATTTGATTTTTTTTTTCAAAATACAAAACATAAAATTCATAATCTTACCCCCCAGGTGCACATGTTCGGGGAGGAGGACTACCTTATTCAAAAAGTTTTTACAATATAAGGAACATATACACATATATGTAGATTCTTCATCATTTATTTTCTTAAAAAATAATACAAGGCAATAACATTTCGGTCTTATACAACAAAAACTGCAAAATGATCTTGTACAACAATTTGAAAAGTGATACAGCCATTCACAGTGGACGATACAAAATCCTGTTTTGAGACTAATAACCAATTTGGGCTTATTGAGCTAATAATGAAAACAAGCACGTACACAAAAAAATTACTTTCTGGTTAACAAATTGTCAGTCATAACTGCACACTAAAGTGCCAAATGTAGTAGTTTATTTTTATTTATTTATTTATTTTTAGACTTGCACCGAAAGATGTACATCATAAAATGCACAATTAAATACAGATGTAGTTTGAAAATTTAAAACTAAATACATTTTGCTACAGTTCATTATCTTCCACACATAAACAGTATGGAAGATAACAGCAGACAAATTTTGAGATGCTTTTATGGTAGTAATTATCAAAGGAAGCACTGAAGCAACTAGCTATGCTGTGAGATACATATAAAGAATTTCTACTATAAAAGTAGAAAAACACAAAAATACTACATTTCTACTATAAAAGTAGAAAAAACACAAAAAATACTATCTCCATTTCATAGATTACAGATTTTGTCATGTGAAATACTTATTTTTACTTATAACAAAACTGGTTTGTTTTTAATTTTGTACTTTCTTTACTATTTTATCAAACCATATCTTATTCAGCTTTATAATAAATATCAGTAGCTGGATCAGCAACAGTTAAACATATTTAAATGAAATTCACACTTCACTAGATATATGATAAAACGTTTTGAATTATTAATTTTAAGAAAGCACTAACTTATATTATTTAATTTTTAAAAGATATCTCATATGCTTTTTAACACTGCTGAAAAAGATACCAAAACTGATTTAAAAACGTTTGTATGAAATTAAAAATTTTTATAAGTATTAATAAAATATACCAAATAATAAAAATGAATTAAAACATAATAACAAACAAACCAACTTCAAAGACTAAGCAATATAGCATCTTATACAGTGTATACTAACTGTTAGGACACTAGATGTCACAACATAAAAATTTGAATAAAATTTTTTGACAGGAAAAAAATTAAACATTTGTTTTTTCGGGGACTTGTATTTTTTAATTTTATTCACACATATTGCTTACAAAATTATTGGCAAAATAACTGATTTTCTTTCATATGTGCTATTCATTATCTTCTTAAAACCTGCTTGTTTTGGAAAAAGCTTTTTAAAATGTTCTGAAAATTAACTCGCATGAATATTCAGACACTGAACAAACAACTTATATTTACTAAAATTATGGGTCACTCAGTATTTCTTTGGATATTTAGCTAAAATTACTCTTTTCATGTGATTTTGGCATGGATTCAACAAATTTTTCATGCAAGAATATTTGATTTTGTTTCATTCCTGCACAAGAACTGCCATTAATAGAGCTTTCAAAGAAGCACATTTCCTTAGTCTTTTCTCCTTCCTATGGATTCAAAGAATTCTTATTTCAAATTCTATATTAGGATTATTATCCTAATAGACTTTGAAAGCAGTTCCAAGTAAGTTCCAAGTATTCTCACAGATGCTTTCACAGTTTTTCTTTAAGAATATTTCGATATTGATACTGATCTACATTATTTTCTGTTAAAACTAAATTTCTCATCCCAATGGCAGCAGAGCATCTCCAAAATAATATGCATCTAATCCTGTGCTTAATAGCAGGTAATGGAACCTGAACAGAATTTGCATCCAATCCTACGCTTAACAGCAGGAAACTCAATTCTTGTTTCAATTTTCACAGCCTGTGCATCCACCTGAAGTAAAAGTCTTTAAATTTTAACTCCTCTGCAAGTTCCCGTATGATATAGCTTTAGCTTAATGGATTTTGTGAAGACCAGGTGTTTTTCACTTGTTTTAGACTGCCTGTTGTATCCATGTAGCATAATGAATCTCCTCACCATTTCAGAGTTAATTTTTATTACAAAACTTTCTAATGACCTATTGTGCTAATAATGAAAACAAACGAAAAAACTGCACACTAAAGCACCAAATGTAGTAGTTGTTTATATCATAAATGCCATGTTGAAAAGAATATTTCCTAGCAGCTGTGTTTGTTCAAGGAAAACTTTCAGCCATAATAAACATTATTAGCAGACGATTTGGTTTGGTCTTTTTGATTATGGCCAAGAACACAAGATTTACCTGCTTAAGGAAAGAAATGCCTCTACAGAGGGCTTTCTCTGGAAAATTGTCTCATATCCATGATGCACACTAGGGAGAACCATGAAAACACTAATGCATCTATCCTGTTTGCTGGAATTTAAGCAGTTTCCATATATGAATACTTGCAGCTTAAAATATCCCTTGAGGTGATCTGATACCAGATGATACATGCAAATTGTTGAAACGGAGAACATATGCCAGTGAGACCCTGCCCCTCACTACCTAAATTTCTACTCAGCTGAATTCACATGACATATGTAAAGAAAAATGTTCTGGCATCATTAAATGAATTTAGCAGCTTATGCCTCCTGTGCAGTGTAAAATTAATTTCGTAAAATCCATGTCATATTTTTCTTATTTGTGAATGCTCATATCTGTTTTTATTGTGTAGTTTGGCTACTTTTTTTCCAGAAAGCTGTATATATTGTTTGGATTATCATTTAGCCTTAACATCAGCATTTATACTTGGTAAGAAGTAGCATCACATTAACCAAAAGGTATTGAAAAGGGTTCAACAAACTCGCATACATTTTTAAAATTAACACGTTGACTGCCATGGCACTTTTCGGATTCTGGTCGGAGAAGCCAAATCGATTTAATCATATTATATTATCAAAAATACTAATTATGATTCATAATAATCATTAAAAAGTTTACACAACCTTTTTTTTTTTTTTTTTTTTTTTTTGGTAGAAAAAAAAAAGAGTCCTACGAATTATCTTGTGGTCGGCTTTTGTTAGACAAAGCTCTTTGCAGAAACCCACTATGAGTTGATTCGTACAGACATGCTTCGACTTGTTGCCTCGGTACAGCTAAAACAAGCGCTAAGCGAGTAAGTGACTCGTAGTGGTGGAAAAGTGGCAAGTCAAGAAACTATGAGATGACTCATATTGGGCATCCTGAAGAAGAGCATTAATATGAGTTATCTCATGTTGGGCAATCAACGTGTTAATAATTCAATTAATGCTAAACACAATTCCCTGTTTTGCAACAAGAATTAACATTTATACAGATTTAAAACAAATACGCTTTCAGAAATTAATAACATACCAACTTATCACTTGCAAAAACAAAACACATATGTTTGTCTCCATGCTCTTCTTTAGCAATGAAACTGAAAAATTTTTTGTCTGATTTGTCATTGGCACAATAAGATATGCGATGAAGGGGATACTGATGGAATATTTGCTGCAAAAAAATCACCAGTTATTAGTCATAAATGCATGATTACATAAGCATTACTATAAAAATAATTCCTTTTTTAAGCTCCAGAAAGGAAAATAATGTGTCAGATTACTGGAACATTCATTTGAAAAATACAAAATGATTTTATATAATGCAAGCTTGGAAATATTTTAAAATATATTTAGATTACAAAAACCTATCAAGTGTTACTTTATTTATTATATTTTTAAAAATCTTACACAAAAATGAATCAATCAGCATTTCCCCTCAAATTTTAACAATTGGCATGTCCCCCCCCCTTCCTTCAACACTAGAGAGGTGTAAATCACTTTTTATGGGATTGGATCAGAACTGTTTGCTTAATGAAAATGAACGTGTTCTTATTTAAGACTCCCTCCTCACTATCAATACTCTTGATGAAAAAGATCCAGAATGAAAGGAGAATCAAGAGCAGTTAGCAAAGGCTAAAATGAAGAACTGAAGAACAGAAAGAATCAAGCAAGTTGTGGGATCTAAAAAACTGAGCCAATCAAATGTTACCTTCCTAAACTGATTTTTTTCAACTGCAGTTTTGAGATTCCCTAAAACTTCCTTTCTATACAGAACTAACAATAAAAATCTATAATAAAATATTTTGAAAACATTGGAAAATGATAAAAATTTATTTTTAACATGAGGAATAAACATTCCTTTCTCCCCCCAAAAAAGGGGAGCTGGAAATCTCTATTCCTAGCCCAATCCCCCCTCCCCGAAAAAAAAAAAAAGCTGCCCGTGAATTGTAAAAGAACAATTAAATTTTCTAGTGCAGAAGTAAATTTCTCAGCAAAGTGAGATGGTTCTTTGAATGAGTTCCGGAGTGGATCATCCAGCTCTACTCAATACAGATCCAAGTGTTTTTTTTAATGCATTACCAGAGCGTGATTAACCCTTTGAAGCCCAAAATGCCCGAGACAGCCTTTCATTGAAACAACCACAATCACCCGAAACAAGTGATATCGTGATGTTATTTCCTACCCCCCCCCCAAGTTACGCAGTAGCAGATGCAGTTTCCCAAATGCACTGTATCAGTTTATTGAAGACAGCTTGCCCTGAAAGGCTAATGGAAGCTTCTTTGTTAGGAAGTAGAAAGGATATCATTTGAAATCTTCACACCTCTTTGTGCATTAACAAACGGGAAGGAGAGGAAATGGATGGGATGGGCGTTTCGGTGTTTTAAGCACACAGGTTAGCGACGGCTTTTATTTTTCAAGGGTGAAGAACAGGATAACTAATCATCATTTTCAAGGATTAAAGTAGCATTTGGAAGGATTTTCAAAATTAATATGAATGTTTGAAAACTGGACACATGGATTTGAATTTTTGAAAAGCTTAGCTTTAAAAGAAAAAATAAAGATATATTGCAATACAAAAAAAGGATGGAGGATTCAAAAAAGAACATTTCTGATATGCTGACAAAAATCTGTACAGTGATTGCTTGGGATATTTAGATATAGGGACTGAACCAGTTAAGGAATTTTATTATTTCAAATGGATGAAGCTTGAAAACTTTTCATGTACAGAAAGGAAAGGCAAAAGGATAGCCACTGATGATAATTTAACTAATCTTACAACCTAAACAAATTATCAGTTTCATTCTGGAATGCATAAATAATTTCATTAAAAAAAAGGCTTAGTACACTAATGATAACTTAACTAACCTTACAACCTAAACAAATTATCAGTTGCATTCTGAAGGGCAAAAATTAATTTCATTAATTAAAAAAGGGCGGCTTATTATTTCAGATCATCAAAAAGTGTTAAATGTCACTCTGAGGGTCTGAAAATTATACAGTAGTTCTTTGCCATTCCGGCTCATGACACAAATGGGAAAAAAACTATTCTTCGTACTATCTGATTATTGGAATTTCGCTGAATAACTGTGAAAAAAATGTTTTTTCACGAGGCAAAGCAGTATGTCGCCAAAATAGATATGTGGTAACACCAAAAAGTATTCATGTGGAAACCCATGTATACATGCAGCACATATCTGGTTTGGTCAGTATGCAATGCCAGAAGTTTTATGGATGCCAAATCTGTGCAATACTCTGATATTTTTAAAGCGAAAACAGATCAGTCTGTGCATGGGGAGAAAAACATTTTTTTTTTAAACGAATTTTCCAAACTGGTTAAATGTTTTATTACCTGTGTTTTTGTCTCTTTTAATTTTACTGATTTATTGCTCTTGTACAGAAGTCTTAGCATGCAGATAGTAGTTTTGAATTCTCTGATGTTTAGATAAAAGCCATAGGCCATGAAGTTAACAGAGAAGATATGAATAATTACTGGAGGGTTAGAAACAATAACCTCAAGTAGAAAGAATCAATACAACTTTAGAAGCAGCAATGAAATGCTATTATGAAAGAAATCTAATGTTCAGAGGAAGATAAGGAAAGAAAATTTACTTTAGTTCTCCTATGTGCATTTGGGTAATACGAAAGTTTGCACAAAACAATATTACCCTGACAATGCAGCAGCAAGCTACAACATAAGCATTTTCAATTACATGTCTCAATTTAGAACATTTTACAACGTATACAACAGCAACAAATCACATCGGACAAATTTTGAGTGACACATCAGACAAATTTTGAGTGAAACAGACGACCAGTGAATCTCACGCAAAGTGGAAAAAAAGAATAAAAGAACATGCTTTATGTTTTTATGTAAGAGAATTTCAAAACCAAACAACAATATTTCCCTTTTTTTTATTTACACCACCCACTCTCCTTTGTACAAGTACAGTAAAATTAAGTTTTAATCTATTTTATCTGTTTAATATTGTGTTAACATTTGTTGTTTTATATTTAATTATTTCTATTTTTGGTTATTCCATTTACGTTTGGTTATGATTTGGAGTTATAAATGTGTGCACAAAGTACTAAAGCAAACCCTTGCCAAGTGCGTATTGGCTGAATGCAATTTTGCTTATATGTAGTAACTTATTTCCATTTGATTTATCTGATGCTGGAATTTCATTTATACACAAGTCAACATTTATTCATCAACATTGAATGCTTACTGGCATCAGTTCTGGATGGAAGTTATCAGCAATTTTAAAGGTTTTCAATGACACCAAAGAAATTGTAGAAATTGCAAAAGATATTTGTAATGAAGCAGTTTCAGATGTGGAAGAAAAAGAAGTGAAAGAATTAATCAAGAAACGACAAAGAATTAGATGATCTTATCATACCAACCAACGGTGAAAGCAGTGGTAATGAAAAACAATTTAAAATGAATTTATTTACCTTTGAAGAAGTTAAAAGACTTGTTAAAAAAAGGCATACAAACAGCCTGATTTTGTATTGGAGATTGAGTCATATGAAGAAAGAAGAGGGCATTTCATGAAAGGCACTGAAAAACTACACTCTTTACTGTGACACTTTCAAAGAGTTGTATTTTTAGCAAAAATCACCAACTTTCACCACCAACTATACATATATATATAAAATTATCACATATTTATTAAGCAGCAATATATTTCAGTTAACAGTTCGTTTTCCTTTTAATTACAACTATATATGTTTGTTTAAATTATACATACTTTCTTAAACTGAATTACACCTAACACATTTTTTCCATAAAAAGTTAACTTTGCGGAATGCGATTTTGTTGTATGTGCAAGATTGTAAAGTTTGAACAGACAATCAACTGTGATTTAGGAACAAATTAATACATTTTAAATTAATTTCTACATGAAAAATTGCTTTATTTTATGTTTTGGTTGACAAATGCTCCTTATGAATGAATTAAGTTTGTGAACTGTGGTTTATCAAAATATGCTGCATGCTAAACTTCAACAGTTTGAAACCTTCTCCTACTACGAGAATCTGTCTGTAAAATGTTATTTAACTCTATTAAGATCATGACAGTATTTTAATTTTTGTGCTTCAAGATATAATAACTGTTTCTTGAATTAAGTTGTAAAAAACTGCATTCTTTTCTAGGACAGAGGAAAGAAATTTGGTACAAGTGTACTAACGCAACCACCTTAGCAATATTTGACATTTTTGACTGATGAAAAGATATAAGTTACTTACCAAGCGCAAATTGGCACCTGATTTTTCCAACATGTTTTAAAAAGGTTCACAAACATTTGGAATTTATCGTAAATGGGCAAATTTATCAAAAGAAAATGCACTTTAGCAATTTAAGACGCAAATTTTAATTATTAAATAAGGATTATATGATACATTAAAAAATAAAATGCTTGAAAATTTCACAAAATTCCTCTGTAATTTTTTTTCTGTTGTCCTCTCCATGCACACATCAATCTGTTTTACACACACGCAACAAAACAAAACCAAAAAAAAAAAAAAAAAAAAAAAAAAAAAAATCCACTGCATAAATTTGGTTTTGCGCACAGCTTCAGGATTGTGCACTAGCTATCTAACAATCCATTTTCTTTAGCGATTTAATATCAAAATACTGTATTACTGCAAAAATGTTACCGCAGTATGTTACTTTGCATTACCACAGTGTCCTACACTGCAAGCAAATTCCACAGGTTTGTATTTTAAAATAGATTTCAAGGCAAAAAATATGACATTTAGAAGCCACTGGAACTTGGAATATAACAGAAGGAAAGCACATGAAATTGATGACACTGATTGACTGAAGGATTAAGTGAAGAATGGTTTAATTGATACGCACATGGTTGCCAGAATTTTGTACATTCTGAAAAATTTGCTGACTCTAATTTATTGAATTTTTTTTTGTAATAAGACAATTCAAATCTTTAAAAAAAAAAAAAAAAGTAGAGCACGATTTACTTTTAAAATATTAAAATTTTAATATATCCTAATATCTATGACATATTCCATGGAAATGAAAAATTTAAATAATACGTAAAAGTCAGAGAAAATAAAATATTTCAAATCAGATAAACAAATGAAAATCATACACATTTGTTACCTGACAGATTTTTAGCACAGTACATTGAAATATGAACATTTCAAACTCTTTTCATGTATAAAACAATCAAATGCTCTGAAAATTTTAAATAATACGTGAAAGTCATAGAAAATAAAATATTTCGAATCAGATAAACAAAGGAAAATCATACACATTTGTTACCTGACAGATTTTTAGCACAGTACATTGAAATATGAACATTTCAAACTCTTTTCATGTATAAAACAATCAAATGCTCTACAGAGTTATATTTTAAATCTAATATTGTGATAGTAAAGACAAAAAAGGTTTTATGAACTTTTTCCAATATTAACAGTTATTAATTTTAGTATTAGGAAAGCATACATTTTTGATTAAATACATTTTGTGCCTGATGCTAGAATCTATTATGATAGGAAAAACAGAAAATTACTTTGCTCTTTGGATCTTGAATAGCAACACCATCTATCGATATGGTTACTTCAACTTTAGGAGTTTTTGCTCCTTCTGCTTTCTTCAATTGTTGGTTAAACTGTTCAACAATTAAACAAGAACAACAATAATTTAAATGCTAAAGCATTTAATGCATATACTAATATAAAAATATCAGATTAAAAAATGTCATTATAAAAAGATAAAATAAATATTTAAATGCAAAATACATAGTTAAAATTATATATAAAAAAACAGACTATTAGTAATTAAGTCTAAACCCAAGGAAAAGAAATCATTTTAATTTTCTTCTACACAAATTGAAAATTCTGCTAAACTAATCATAAAACATGAATTATTGTTCAATCAATATTCATAACTATAACAAACAAAAAGAATACAAACTTTTAATTTTCGAATACCATCTTTTACCACATCAATTCCTTTTGGCTGATCAACTTCAGTATTACCGAGGAACTAAAAAACATCAAAGAAAAACACTAAGCAAACATACATCAAACATTTTTAAAAGATGCATATTATCCATTCACAGTTATACAGTACAAAGTTTGAAATACGGACTCGCCGGGACTTCGGCGATTCCGGATATTAGATAATCAGTTTAAATCTAGTAAGATAGCATGTTAAAATTATAAAACTAAAAATATGAAGTCGTGATTTATGAGATAATGACGTATTTATGATCTAAAGGGTATCAAAATTTACAAAAAAAAAAGCTTAATGTTTATTTGTTTACCTCATTCAACATTTCTTTCAATGTAAGTTGTTTAAGTTGCTTTGTTTTTTGTGCTAATACTTTCTCTTTAATTCTGTAGACAAACATAATCTCTTGTTTAGTTACATTGTTGAAGTTCTGTAACTGCAGCGTCGAAAATTCTGACTAACTTGTCAACCAAAATTTTTTCGTTTTCAGTAATTTTTCTGTCACTTTCTTCACATTGGTAATGGTATTTTCTGGACCTAGAGAACCACACTACAGATTTCGCCCTTCATTGATCGATTGATGATTGAGAAGCATTGTCATCACAATGAAAAACTTCTACATCATCTTCATTTATTACCGCTTCTCCACATTTCTTTACAAATACAAAATCTGTTAATTGGAAAATTTCACCTTTGTTTTGTGATATCCGAAAACCTTAAAATTTGCGGCTATCATAATCAAATTTTGCTATCATTCACTATAGATATTTGGCTATGCATCATGAGCCTGGCGACTAATGGCATGTTCTTCCATTAAATTTTATCTTGCTTCTGTTGCGCACTGATTAAGCACACAATTAAGCCTGAATTGTATTAGTTTATTTATTTATTATATTTATGTCTATTTCTTGCACATGCTTAAGGCTTATCAGAGTTCTGAATAAATATATTCCCACATATACTTAAGCCTTATTGAGGGCCAGCACTGGATATCTTACTGCCTAATGCAGTCTCTGAGGGTCCTAAATTCTCCGGTGCGGCCATACGAGCCCTGACACTGGTTCTGGGTTTATGTGAATAACAAATCAGTTATTCTTAATTCAAATAGCTCTAAATATAATTTTTGGGTCTATGAGTATCATTAACAAAATCTACTTTTAGCATATGGAAAGAAATTTTTTCAAAATTTTTCCTCATCAACATTTTTAGAGCATTAACTTAAATCTATAATAATCGCCAAGGATAATGTCAACATAAAAGGTTACCATACTCCTTTATTATTCAATTACTAACATAAAAAAAATTGTTTAGGCATCATTACATGAGTCATTACTCATGTGGAATGTTTCGGTTTGAGATGTGTGCCAAGCAGATATACAGCAATGGAGCCAAATTACTGATCGTACAAATTTATGCTAAAATGCTTGTTTCTTCAATAAAAAAGTCTTTTATTGAGTGTCGAAGTGAAATTAAGAATCGGAACGCTCTACATGTTTCATTACGTGCGGAGGGGGGAATCAAATGTGCATGCGTAAAGCCTACAAGAAAAACGGTGGTGGTTGGTCTGGATTTTAGATCATTCCGGATATTGGACGTCTGGATTTTGGGCTTTGTACTGTATAATATGTTATTTTGTTACATTAGTAATAAAAAGTTTACTACAAGTATCAAAAATAATAAATTCCTTACGCATATGCTTCATTTTCATGTTATACAAATTGTTATAACATTAATCACCATAAAAAGTGCTCACATGAAGATGAAGAAGCTATATAATTGTTTTAGGTTTATATTTTAATGTTAAAATGTATTTGATATTTCAATCCCTCAAAAAAAAAAAAAAAAAAAAGGTCTGTTGTGAATTTTATTTTAAAATAGTGATTTATTATGTTGCATTCTGCTTAGATTTTATACTTACATATCAATTTCTAAAATACATGAAAAAAATTAATAAGTAAAACTTCAGTTGACCTTCTGCCTCAGCAAGGCTGTATATACACTGAAGAGCCAAAACATTATGACCATCAACTCAATAATGCATTGTGGAACCTTTGGCCTACAAAACAATTGGAACTTGCCTTGACATGAACACCACAAAATCTTGGTGTGCTCTACCAGTTAAGATTTGAATAGTTAGGTGGCCAGGGCATTAACTGAAATTCATTCTTATGCTCCTTGAACAACTCCAACACAATTCAAATCTTGTGACACAGGGTACATCTTGTTGGTAGATTCTATTTGCAAATTGGAAAGATAAGACACTATCCACAGTTATCTTGCAGTTTATTATCAGATAGTTCGGATAGTTTTTAGATGGTCGGTTCTACCACAATTAAGGATTCTAGAGTCGCCCATGAGAACATCCCCCAAAGCATAATACCCACACAGCCACACAGCCTTACTATACAGGGAGGAGAGTAATTTTTTGTCTGGAAGATGGCATATCCTGGCACAACCATCCATGTTATGAATGAGAAATTGTGATTTATCTGACCAGTCTCAATGTTCGTAGGTCAACTGTATTCATAGTTGACAATGACACTTGGTCAACAGAGACACATGTGTCGGACGTTTGCTGCACAACCCAATATCAAACAGTGTCCGCGGAACTGTGTATTCCAAAACGGTTGCACTTAAGCCTGCATTATATTGGGCTGTCAGCGGAGCCGCTATCGGGCACCGATTTTGCTGCACTAAGAAGGATAGTTACCGACATCCTTTTTTTTTTAAAGACATGTGGATGTCCAACACCTTGGTGTCTACTGTAGCACCTTGATGTCTCAGTGTTTTACCCACTTTGCATATATACTAGCAATGGCAGATCATGAACAACTTACCAGTCGTGCAGTTTTGGAAATACTCGTTTCAAGTCCTCGGGCCATTACAATCTGTCCTCTATTAAATTTGCTTAAATCAACAGCCTTTAAAATCACTCATGAAAGTAAGCACAAGAATGATTCATTACCCTTTCCAACAGCAGTTAAATACTATTCACACTTAATCATGTGCCCTACAGTCATCCAGATGAATTCATTGAAAAATGTGGGGATAGTCATAATGTTTTGGCTCAACAGTATATATATATATATATATATATACTAAAGAAATATTGATTATATTATCTCCTAATATAAATTTATTAGAAGTATCTAAGAAGAGTGAACCCATGTGTAGGAAGTTTAATTCTGAAAATTGTGTTTTAAGATCATACAACATATATATATATACAGTCAAAAGTCTTTAATCCGGACGTCCATAATCCGAAATGATATATAATCTGGACCTCAAAGCTACAAACTTTCTGCGCATGCATAAACGCATAATACCTTTACACATGCGCATATGCATTTACGCATGCACATAATACGTTTACGGATGCACATTTCATGTATAATGGACAGTATAAGCTAAGCTAAAATTATCTAATTATCTATTTCAGTTAATGTTGCAGACTGCGTTGTACTTTAATCTTCTAATTGGATCCAGCTTATTATTTTTTGTAGACTGTTAGAGCAATTTTATAAAATGTAAGCTTGAACTTTCGATTATGTCAAAAAGAATTTCCGATTCTGGAGCTGCCAAAGGATCTACAAAACGAAAGCCTTTTTTATGTCCATCAAACAAAAAGTGGAATTGATACAAAAAATGGATAAAGGCATATCTTTGTTTCTCTAAACACTCCAAAATCTGTTTATCAATTTCAGGCTGCTCTGCGAGGGGGGGGGGATGTCGTGACGCGCAATTAACTGGAAGTTGATTTGTCAGCACTATCCTTATCTTCAGGGCAGATGTTTTTTATTTTATTCGGCTTATAATTCCTTACTAAATGTAGTATTTCATCTCGATGTACTTTGTCTATGATATGATTTAAATCAAATTCCTCGTCATTATAAATATCATGAATACACATCAAATAGTTTTCTGGTTGCAATTTTCTAATTTCGGTTATAAAAATAACAAACAGAGTGATGGCTAATTAAATTTTGAACTTTATTAACAAAAAAAGTAAAGAGAACTTACGTACGTCTTATTGTTTACATGACAACTTTTAGAATGACAAAAATAACAGTGATGCCAGTCGCATAGAACATAATAAAACAATAAAACAATGATGCCACTGAAACTGCACATAATATTAATTAAATGCTCGATTCTCAACAATTTCGACTATGCGTAATGTATGCTTTATGCATGCGCGAATTGAAAGAAATGTTTAATAAAGTAAACAAATAAATATTAAGCCTTTTTTTTTTTTTTGTAAATTTTGATACCCTTTAGATCATAATTGCTCTTTATTTCATATATTATGGTTTCATATTTTTAATTTTATAATTTCTGCATGCCATCTTACCAGATTTAAATTGATGATCTATAATCCGGAATCGCCAAAGTCCCGACGAGTCCGGATTAAAGACTGTTGACCATATATACATAAAGAAACTTAATAAGAGGCAAAAGTTAAAAACAAATTTTCACAAACTTAAAGCATCTAAAGTTAAAAGTAAATTGGAGTCAAAGCATGGCCATTGCTCAACAATATTAATAATTACATCCTTGTATGAGAGGTTTAACACAATATCTAAACAATTCAAAATAAAAATGATCATAGTAGTACAAACTCGAAAACTAAAAATGCAAAAGGGAAAATATATGCAAGATAATAAAAATAGAAATAGAAAAATTAATCTCCTTTCATTTATGGCCAAGGATATTTTCTAAGTACACATACATGCATTTTGAAATATAAAAGTACAAAAATCCAGGTATACCAGAGACATTTTATATTAAAATCATGAAAATACATCTTTCTCATGGCAGTTTTGGGAAATTAAAGCTTTCTCAGCAAAAGCCCGCATCAATTAGATGGTTAGTGTAGTCTGGGTGTCATAATTTAGATCTCCAGATCCAGGGGGGGAAACACATTTCCTTAATACAAATTTCAGAAACTCGGTTAAAGTTTTTAACAAATGAGATTTTTTTTTAAGTAGCATATATGATAAAGATGCAGTATTATAGTAGATTCTAAAGTCACAAACACTTAATTCAGTTCACGTAGAAGTTATCTGAATGACAAGTGCTTTAGATCAGAGTTTCTCAACTGGATTTACTCCAAGGACCGGTAAAATATTTCAGTACGTTCTCGCGGAACAGTAGGTTTAAAAATTTGACCCATTGGCACAATTTTTGGACAGATAGCTGGATATTTCGCGGACTGGTGGCAGTTCGCAGACCAGCAGTTGAGAAAAACTGCTTTAGATGATGAATGGTATCTCGAATCATAAACATAAAAGTTAGCAATAAATGATTTTCAAAAGTGATTTCAGATAACCTATGCAATATAATTAAGAGTCACGGACTTCTAAAAATATTATTTTAATATTTCTTATTGCTTAATTCTCCCCCGGAAAGGTTAGCAGCGAGAAATTTACAGCAGTGGTCTCAAACTGACAGTCCCCAAAGCAGTTTTATGCAGCCTATGAACAAATTTCACTTACATACCTGTTGCAAATATGGTATTGAAAAGATTTCAGTATTTTAATTATTTGAAGCTTGAGTTTATATTATTTTCTTTAGTATTACTAAAATCAAATGTAAATAATGTGACAAAAATACATAAACTGGATTAATTAATATATAATGTAATATCTCATTGAAAGATTGAAAGATACAAGTTTAACATTTTTTCATAACATGATTTTTCAAAAAATCTAATTGCAAATATTATAGGAAAAAAGTAAAAAGGTTTAGAATTTTGCAAAATGCACCTTTAGATTAATGTTAGTTTTATAGGAAACCACTCAATATAGTAAGAAATATTGATAGGTAAGTTATTTCAATAAAAAAAGAATTAAAATGGAATGATATAATTATAAATATTTTTTATTCACAGGAAAACACAATTCTGTTATAATCAAAACATTTAATTTAAAAGCAGCCAATAGGCAATAATATATGCTAAGATTGCTCAAATACGTAGTTTCCATGTAAATCTATATAAATTAGAATAAAAGAATGACTAGTACTTTGGCACATACATCTTTTTTTAAAAAAAAGCCAAAACTTAGGGAAAAAAAAAAAAAAAAAAGTATACAATTGGCAATTTTGGCACCATAACACAAAGTAATCATTACTGCAACCACGTGACATTGCTAAGTTTTAAGAATACCTGGAAAATAAAATTAAAAAAAAAAAAAAAAAAAGGGAATGACTATTTATACTGACTATGTGCTGCCTATTCTAAAAGAATTCTAAAAAGCTGGTTTTGAACTTCTTAAAATGTGAACCAAAAATTCAATTTTGTGGATACATGTTCAAAAGTTTGTATGCCAAATATTGGGACAAGTATAGGGTTCTTAAAAATGGTGGAACAAGGAACATAGGCATACAACAAGGCACCATTTAAAAGTCATACTTAGCAGAGTTTGTGTGGCAGCAAAAGATTGTAGCTTAAGGTTAAAAAAAAAAAAAAAAAGTCTTCAAAGCATTTGCCAAACACTGTCAACCCAAAATAATGAAAAAGTAATTGTATCAAATTACTGCCAAAGTTAGCCAATCCTTCTCCATTAAAAGGTAAGTACCAAAAATTGTTTGGTAATTTTTTTTTAACAGAAAAGATCCAAATAAAGCTTAAATAACAGCTCATATCAAAAATGGGAGTGCCATCTAAGAATCTGACATTCCAATCAACAGAAAATTATAGAATTAATATTTTCTCCTATAAATGAAAAAAAAAAATAAATGAAAGTTTTGAAAACTCAAATAAAAATTATGAAAAGGTTAAAAACAAAAATGTTAAAAGGAGACTAAAACATATTATTTATTACACACCTGATATTTATTAGATAATTACAGATCACCTTGACATTATAGGAATTGATTACAGGATTACTAAATAACAATAATATAATATGATTAAGAAAAACACATTTTTGTGAATTCTATCTGTATATGTTTGTGATGTCTCCCCCCTCCGTGCATAGTGATATGTTTTCATTTAAAAAATCATCAGAAATTGCACAAACTTGGCACTGAACACCAGCTATCTACCAAACACATCCTATTGCTGTACACAAAATATTCATCTTCTATGCAACTAACCCATTCCCATGCAACACTGTAACAGAGACATTTTACTCTGTGCACTATGTTCCTGCAGAAATTTTACCACAGTTACTTCAAAAGTGCATATTTTAAAACTGAGTTATTAGGTAAAAAATTATCACAGTTTATCTATATAAACTGCTGAAACTTGGAATATAATAAAAAGGAAGCATATGAAAATGGACACACTGCTCGATTGAAAAATTATTATGTGCATGGTTGCCAGAATTTGGCACATTCTGAAAGTTTGGTAACACTTCAACTAAGGTGATTAGGTTATTAGGTGATTATGCATGTTCTAAATTTATTTCCACAATTTTTTTATTGACATTATTTTTGTATTCACTTTTCTTGCTTGGTAATCTGGTAATATGATTAATGATGGGTGATTAGCATATTATATCCACAATTAACTGGAATTACAATTCAAATCAAAATATAAAGACTTGAAAATAAATAATTTGTATAACTGACAATCAAAGTAGCAACTTATAAATCAAATGTGAAATTAATATACCTTTCCAGTTTTTTATTACTAGTATTTACGCTTTAACACAAATGAAATATTTATACTTGTACTTCTCAGATACATTCTATTACTTTACCTTCACTAAATATGCAACATGGCCATTTTGAAGAGCCTCAGGTGGATGAATCCAACTTTTATTTGCTGTAACAAAAAACATTGAAAAAAAAATTATCATACAAATTCAATGAACAAATATAACACCAGATGGCCCAAGATAAACTGAACAGAAAGCAAATGAAGTATGTCCAGTTAGGTTTATCCTGGGCCACCCAATAAAACTAGGATCTAAAATATCAGTTTATGAAACATTAAGCAAAATTTCGAAATGTATTTACATCATGGAAAAAAATTTAATATAAAATTTTAAAAATATTAATATCAGGTTATAAGAAATTCAAAGAGCCATCTAAATGCTTTACCTTTTTTTTTTTAAACTTTTTGAGTTAATATTAAGAAAGCTGATGGTATTATCAAACAGAAATACCTTGTATTTAAATTTCAATAAATTTTATTTTCTTTCATGAAACAACAATTCAATGGCTTTCATTTCTCAAATTAAAACAAAACTATATATATATTCAAAATATGTGTTCCTTGGAGATGGTATATGGAAAGTTTTCTTATTATAAATTATATACATAAACAATGTATAATATATAAATGTGTATATATATATATATATATATAAAGGTATTTTGTTTGTTATTTGTGACAAAGATTGCTGTAGGGTAAATGCATGGACTCAACGGCTTATATTTCTCACAGATATTGCAGTTATTATTAACAGCAGAAGTATGCAACTTGTAGCTCAAGAAAAATTATCAAGATTCACCCCGATGATGCACTAATATAGCGTTGTGATTGGAATTTGAAATTCGCATTCAACATGGGTGGAAGGCCAATTTCAAGAAGGAATTTCTTGAAAACATTGATGCTGATACTGTATACTTTAATAGAAATGAGGTGTCTTAGTCGCATGTGAGATGTTAAACGATTTTATAACATACTTAATGAAATCAAATTTTTTAGGATTGAAAGCAAAATCTTGTAATGCTAACTAGCTTCCAGATTTATCATTTTTGTTAGATTTGACTGCTCATTTAAATAACTTAAAACATGCACCTTCAAGGTAAAAAAACTCATTCCAAATGAAACTGAAAGTATTGCAAGCCCATATAAATACAAATAATTATTTAGATTTCAACCCATTGGACAAACATAATACTAAAATGTAAGAAAAAATATGCAACCTTATTTTTTGATTTCGTATGAGCATTGTTCTATATCTCCCGTTCTACTGGGTCGATTGACAAAATTCAAATTGCGTTCTTCATGTCTCGAAAGCGTGACTTACGATATATATTACGTTTATACATAGCACTATTCTAACATAGGTATTTTGACACAAAATTGGACTTTTTCTGAAATAACATGCCAATTTTTTTACATATTTCGATTGTACGACTCAAATTATGCCCAAATATGCAATTTTGTAAAATTTCGTGCGAAATTTACGGAGAAATTCACAAATTTACGTTGTCACTTTTTCAGTTTGCGCCAAGAAGAGTTCATTTGGCGAATTTCTTAATATATGGCAACCTATTTTCCTTTTCCATGAGAGGGAAAAAAGTCACAACATTCTTTCTTTCAAATAACGTTCTTTATATTATATTTTTTATGTTATAATTTTAAATATTTTTGTTTTCCTTTTTCGAATTTCATTTTAATTCTTTAAGTTGCATGGTTTCTTTCGAATAACTGTTTTAAAAATTTCTATTTACTCATTCAAGCCGCGTCGTTTAAATATAAGGTGCATCATTTATTTTTTTTTTCAAAGAGTTTTCTTTATAATTTTTTTGTCACGGTTATTATTTTAGGTAATTTTTAAATATTTAGACTTTTATTTTAATTGTTTGTGTTGCATTGTCTCTTCAAATTTACTATTTTTTCATTCGAATTGAGCATTTTAAATATATTTATAATTATAAATTTTCCATGATTTTATTTTATTTATTTGAATTGCGTTTCTTTCAGAAGAATACTTTGTGTCTCAGACTACGATGCATCTGAAAACTGAATATATTAAAAGAGAAAATACAGTAAAGCACAGTTAACATGCCTTTCAATGTTCTATTCAGAAAAGATGTATAAATGAGAAAGATGTATAACAGACATTTTAACTTAGGATGACTTGCATATATTACTTTAAATAGCTTTAACATTATGCTCATTGCTTTACACAAATTTATCATCCTACATTTAGTTTCTTAATGTAAATCTACATTTAGTTTCAAATATCATAAGATAAAAAAAACTTTAAATTAAAAAAAAAAAAAAATACTAAATTTTATGCAAAAATTTATTTTTTACTTCTGAATGGCTTGCTTTTTTTCTTCAGGCATTCTGCAAGTATATTAAAAAGCATCCAACTTTTCAAAACATCTTGGTATTTCTGACATTTATTTTAAATAAATGTATCGCCTTCCATTCCATAAAGCCAGTAAGGGCTGAGCGGTAAAGTCGCTGAACACTGGTAGTTCGCTCCAGGGTTCGAAAACGGGCTGGTTGCATGGGCATTTTCATGGTTTTTCTCATTGTAATGTGTATACCAGCTTGTTTCCCTTAGAAAGTTCTTCACGAAGGCCTTTTAGGGCAGATAGCCATACTTTGCCGTAACTTAATGATCCAATTTAATCCATTTGATCAGTACTTGGTCTGAGCCTTCATCAGTCTTTAGAGGCTAAGCATTTTAAGGCATGAGATGAAAGGAAAGACTGGTTTCATCAAGAGGGAAAACGTCTTTAGGTGACATCCACATACATCACTGGATAAATTCATGAATATTCAAATAATTCGACTAAGAAATCATGGGATTCTCTGTTTATGATTATATGATGTTCTATAACATAATTTAAATTTATACAAACATATAGTCAAAAACCAGTCGCTTTTCACTTTAATCTGCAATGATATAGTTTGTCTTTTGCTTTAGCACAAGCTCAATTAATGGTATTTGCTAGTGTAAGTGAACTCGCTAATCATACTATAGAAATGATCCTACGTCCAAGTGTTTTCGCTTTGCAAACTCAAATTCCTTGAAGTATTCTGAAAGTATATTCAAACGCATCCAACTTTTTAAAACACCTTGGTATTTCTGACAGCGAAAATCCCCTTCAAATTTTCGCTTCCTTTTCTCCCTACATTTCATCCTTCTACATTTATTTTCAGTGCTCACCAAAAGAAAATTAAGATTTTTCGATTGTTACACTTCCATAAATTCTGCATTATTGTCTTTTTTTTTTTTTTTTTTTTAATATCAATTATATCAACTGTGTTTCAGTTGAAGACAGCTTTTCATTTTCTAAGCATTTTAACTATAAATAAAGTTTAAAGCAAAGTCCAAAGGATAAATATTTTAATTAAAAGATTTTTTGCTAAATGACAAAGAAATAAAACAATCAGAGTTTATTCTGTACCACCCAGCAACCCGATTCTTATATCGGCTGAAACAATCTAAATCATATTAAAGATCATGTTTTTTTTTTATACAATCTATAACGTGAGAGAAAAATTAGCTTCTTAAAATATTCTTTCTAAGAGGATTAATATAAAAATTTATATATATATATTTAAAGCTTGGACTTGAACCAAACTGTCAAACTTTTAAAGTTTAATTTACATGGTGGTTATTATTAAAGTTCCACTTTGAAAATAATAAACTACTGGTCATAAAAGGAAAACTACCATACCAAATGTTATCAAACTTGGTAATAGTGTAAAGGAGGTTATAGGAATTTATTTTCCACAGGAAAAAAAAAAAAAAAAAAAGAGTTCAAAAACGCCACCAGGGGGAAATGGCGCTGTATGCAATATTGTTAAATGAAATAAGACATGAAGACATCAGTTTTAAATGTGTTTAATCATTTCTAAAACATGTTACAAAGCATGTTCAATGTAGCGTTCAGTATTTTCCGAAAGCAAGTTAAATCCTGTTACTGCATTCTCAACAGCAGCTCTTAGCGTATCAGGAGGAATGTTACGGACATGTCAGTGTATCCCATTTTTCATTTCTGCAAAACTGTTTAGATTACCACCATAAACAATGCTTCTGAGATAACCCCATAGCCAAAAGTCACAGGGGTTGAGGTCTGGTGACCAAGATGGCCAAGAAGTGGGGAAAAGTCGGCCTATAAAATGTTGATTCGCGAAATATTGCCTAAGTAACTGTGCGACACATGTGAGGTGGGGCCCAGCCCTACATAAACCCACATTACTGCAGCTCATGTGTCAGGAAACATTTTAACATTGACTCTAAGCGAGCTGCAGTCACAGTGGTCCAGCTGTCGACTGCTCTTCAAATAAAAATGGTTCAGTTGTGAAACTAGCTCTCATTTCACACCAAACAGTGTGGAATGACTGCTATGCAATGGAATGCAGTAGGAGAATGCAATGAAACTAGGTAGATAACATGAGGGATTTTTTTGGCCCAAATTGATTAAAAGCGTTTTGAATCAGTATCTTCATGCTTTAGAGCTGAATTCAGGCTTCAAAAATTATAAATTAGCAATCTGTAAGAAAACGATTTCCAGATTGTACGCACTTTTGCAATTGATTTGCGATCTCACATTTTCTAATTGCCAATTCGCAATTTTCACGGACGAATTTCTCCCTTACACAGATGGTGCACTCGACTTTTATGCCTTTAAATGGTAATTTGCTTAGTTCAAAGTTTCTTTAGGGTATACAACATGTTAAAACTAGTAACAAAAGGTTAAGTTAGGTTTCGACCCTTATTTCATTTAACAATCTTACATACAGCACCATTTCTCCCCTGGTGGTGAGGTTTCGAATTTTCTTTTTTTCACGGAAAAAAAATTCCCATGAACTCCTTTACACGATTACCAAGTTTGATAACATTTGGTCCAGTAGTTTGCCTTTTATGACCATTTCAAAGTAGAACTTAATTATAACTACCCTGTATATTATTAAATTTTAATTTGAAGTTATGCGTTATAAGTACTCCATGTGTAAAATTTTCGCTTTTATGAGGGGGGGTAATCGATGCAAGTATACTTAGAATAATGGACAAACTGAAAACATTTCCCCTCCCTCCGAAAATAAAATATTTAAAATTAGACCTTGAATTTATTGGATTATTGAAATATTCAATTTGACTTATCTTCGAAATCCTAGTTCCGACAATAATTCCGTCAAAAATTCCAAATTACTGAAGCTTAAGTAAAAGATTTAGTATATATTCACTGTATGTTAATAAAGTAATCAAGAATTTGTGCTGATGCAACTTTCTGTCTGAATGCACAACATGGAAGAGAAGGCTTGTAGAGATTTGTTTTTGACATGCCTCTAAAAGTAGATGTCATACTCCTTTTGTCCCTTCCATGTCAAAAAGATTAAACGTTAGATTAAAAGTCATCCACTAATTCTCAGCCATTTACAAGTCAAATACTTGGGCAACTGCAGAATCGTTTTGATACCTGAGCTTGTAAGTCAAACCTAATATCATTGGATTTAAACACTTCTTTAATCTTCCGAGAACATTACTTCTTTAGCACATATTCCCAAGAATATTAATTCCTGAATCTTCAAATAATTCGACTGAGAAATCATGTGATGTTCCGTTTATGATACGATATGATGCTCTATGACGTAATTTAAATTTATACAAACATATAGTCGAAAACCAGTCTCTCTTCAATTTAAAATGCAATGATATGGTTTTTGTCTTTTCTGTTAGTACTAACTCAATTGCTGCTGTTTTCTGGTGTGTACGGCCGAATGTTTTCTCTTTGAACACCCAACTTCCTTGAAGTAGATTCCTTTTAAATTTATGCTTTTTCCCCCTCTAATTTTCTTCTTTACTTCTACATTTGTTTTCAGTGCTGACACAAGAAAATTAAGATTTTTCAAATTACAGTCAAAAGTCGTTAATTCGGACACCCATAATCCGGAATGATCTATAATCCGGACCTCAAAACTAAAAACTTTCTGCGCATGCGCCGCGTTGACACATGCGCATAGGTGTTTACGCGTGAGCGTAAGACCTTTACAACTGCGCATATGTGTGTGCGCAAGTGCAGAATACGTTTTTGCGTGCATGTTTAATGTATAATGGACAGTATGAGCTAAAATTATCTAATTATTTATTTCAGTTGATGTTGATGATTGCGTTATTCCTTAATCTTCGAACTGGATCCGGCTTATTACTTTTTTCAGACTGTAAAAGCAATTTTATAAAAGTAAACTTGAACTTTCGATTATGTCAAATAGAATTTCCGATGCTGGAGCTCCCAAAGGATCTACACAACGAAAGTACGTTTCGATGTCCATCAAACAAAAAGTGGAATTGCTGCAAAAAATGGATAAAGACATGAAGAAGGTAACAGAGAGTTTAGTGAAAACGAAAAAATTTCGATTGACAAGTTAGTCGGCATTCTCGGCACAGCAATTACGGGTCTTGAACAGCGGAACTTTGTAACTGAACAAGAAATTATGTCTTTTTATAGAATTAAAGAGAAAGTATTATCACATAAAAAGAAGCAACTTAAACAACTTACATTGAAAGAAATGTTTAATAAAATAAACAAATAAATATTAAGCTTTTTTTTTTTGTAAATTTAATACCCTTTAGATCATAATTGTTCTTTATTTCATAAATTACGGTTTCATATTTTTAATTTTAGAATTTCTGCATGCCATCTTACAAGATTTAAACTGATGATCTATAATCCGGAATCGCCGAAGTCCCGACGCGTCCGGATTAACGACTTTTGACTGTATTACACTTCCATAAATTTGGCATTCTTGTCAAATTTTTTAAAATATTCGTTGCATCAAATGCGTTTCAGCTGAAGATAGCTTTTTCATTTTTTAGACATTTTAACTATAAATAAAGTTTTAAAGCAAAGTTCAAAGGATAAATATTTGAATTAAAAGATTTTGATAAATGAGAAAGAAATAAACCACTCAAGCAACGCTTATCCTGTACTACGGAGTGGCCCAATTTTTATATCGGGTGCAAACAATCTAAATTGTATTATTTAGAGTTTTTAAGCGTAATAATTTCAAAATTAAAGGACATGTTTTTTATATAATCTACAACACAAGAGAAAATTACTACTTAAACATTCTTTAAGAGGATTTATATAAAAACTTATTTATATATTTATATATATATATATATATATATATTTTTTTTAAAGCTGGGACATGACCCAAACTTTCAACATCCTGTTTGCTTAAAAACATTGTGAAACATCAAACGAACTTTCTCAGTTTTAGACAATTAAATTTAAATGCAAAGTAAAGTAGCAGACAATAACACGCCGAAGGTAAAAATTTACTCTTACAAATATTTTTAAAAAGGAAGAGAGAAAGAAATTTTAAAAAATAAATAAAAATTTGAATAATATCATCTATAATTAAAAAAAATAGCTTTACATATAGTATTAATAAATATTTATTATGCATCACTGAGGGAAAAAATTTCATATAATTAATTCTCCGTAAAAATTTATTTGAAATTTAAGGCTAAAAATAGCTGTGGCAATTCACTGTAACAAAAATTCATAAACCACATTTGGCGTTATTATCACTCAAAAAAAAAGATGCCGAATTTCAATACGCGAAAATATGTAAATTTGTGTATATCTTAGAGAATTTTGAATAAAAAACTCTAATTTTTTGCACGTATGCTTAGAACTAACTACACCTACTTTACGCTTCCATAAATGATGATGGCAAAAATTTTATAGGTTATAAAGAAATTTTTTTTTCGAAAAATTTATAAAAATTATTTAAAAAATAAAACAAAAAATGGCTGAATTTGGAATGAACCTAAGTTTCGAAATGTTAAAGGAAGAATAAAAAAAGTTTAATAAAAAAAGCAGTATTAATAAATATATGCCAAATGCAATTAACATTGAGGAGCTAAAACTTTTGAGAGCTAATTTTTTAAAAACTACTTGTACAATTTTTACAAAACTTGGCAGTTTGGCATAATTTGAAGTTGTAGAATCGAAATATGTAAAAAAATTGGTATGTTATTTCAGAAAAAGTCTGATTTTGTGTCAAAATACATATGTTAGAATAGTGCTATATATAAATCTAATATATATCCTAAGTCGTGCTTTTGAGACATGAAAAACGTAATTTGAATTTTGTCAATCGGCCCAGTAGAACGGGAGATATCGAACTGTCCCCCCTTTTTTTTTGAGCAGTGTACATTTGTGAACAATTATTTTTAAGAGAACCAAACTAAGAGTAAATGCAGATGAATCTTGTGATTTCTGTGTAACTCGCGCTCTTATTCACTTCTTATAATGGAACCTCGTTTCAAAGGTCTCAGTCAGGACAAAATTAATAAGTTGCTAAGAGATTTAGAAGAGGAAGCTTTTGCTGATACATATTCGGACTGTTCAGATACAGAAGAAATATGTTTTTATCAATCTTTTAATGAAGATGAAGTTGCCGATAACTTCAAAAGCAATGATAATAATTTATTTGAATGGAGACAGCCAAGTGAGCATGACAAAGCAAACATATTGGCCTTTACTGGTAAACCTAGCATAAAAACTGAATTTTCAGGAATTCATCTTGCTGTTGATTTTTTAAGTTATACTTTTCAGGTGAATTGTTTAAAATGTTAACTATAGAAACTAATCAATACGCTTCAGAAATCTTAGAGTTGCGGCCAGATATAAGCGGAAAAAGAAAGCATGAAACCGACTGGACGCCAATTACATCTGATGAGCTTCAGAAATTTTTTGGATTAGTCTTACTCATGGGACATGTTGAAAAGGACAGCATTCGAGATTATTGGTCCACGGATGATTTAATTGACACACCAATTTTTCATAAGGTAATGTCAAGACACAGATTTTTAATAATTTTAAAATTTTTGCATTTTGAAAACAATACAGAAAAATTTAATAAAATTATAAATTATGACAGACTGTGGAAAATTCGAAAAGTTTTTGATCATTTAAAAACAGCTTAGAAACAGATTTACAGCCCTGCAGAAGAACTTGCGACAGACGAAATTATTGTCAAATTTAAAGGGCGAATAATATTTAGACAGTATATCCCCAAAAAACGCAAGCAGTGGGGTATAAAATTATACAAGATCGCTGATAAGGTAGGGTACACCTATGATATGGAAGTTTACCTTGGGAAAGATAAATTCTAAGGATCCCAATTTCTCAGCATCTTATAATGTCGTTAAAGAAATGAGAGGCACTATTAGAGACAAAGGCCATAAATTATTTATGGACAATTTCTTTTCCTCGCCAGAACTTCTCATTTATTAAATGAAAATAAAATAAATTCATGTGGAACTATTCATCCAAATAGGGAGCATTTCCCAAAAGATGTAAGCAAAGGAAAATTGAATAGAGGAGAAACCACTGTATGTTTCACAAATGGGATGACAGCTCTACACTGGAAAGAAAAGTGTGACGTTTTCATGCTGTCAAATATGCACAATCTAATGGTTATAGCCGATGAGCAGACAAAGCCCGAGATCATAACATGCTACAACAAAAATATGTACTATGTTGATTTAAGCGATCACATGGCCATAGTTATACTTTTGGCAGAAGAACTTTGAAGTGGATGAAAAAACTATTTTTTCATCTAGACCTAACAGTGCGTGTATGTTCTAAGCAAAATAAGCAATATCGAAAAGAATCACAAAGTTTTTCGCATGAATTTGATTAGAGAGCTGATTCATTATTCTGATCTTCAAGCTCATACACTGTCTCCATCAAGTCGAAAAAACGATACAAGTATCTATGCTCCCATTTCCCTTTTGATACAAAGAAAAGACGAAGATGTGCTGTTTGTTCTGCAAAAGGTTTACAGCAGAGATCAACTGTCATATGTAAAGCATATGATGTAGCACTCTGCATAAACTGTTTTGAAGCTTATCACACGTCATTTCAGAAAAACAGTATAAAAAAAAAAAAAAAAAAAAAACAGCAATAGTTAATTAAATGAAAGCACCTTCCTATAATAGCAAAAACAAAACAAAAAATTACTAATCTTACATCAGAAAATAAAATAATCAGAATTTAATAGAGCATGTCTCTATTAAGCCTTTTTATAAGGGCCAAAAATTGAAAAAAAAGAAACTACACTCAGATGATCACAACGAACGTAACATTGAATATATAACTCTGAATTTTTCATGTGAAAACAACTCGGTTTAGATACCGGTGGATGAGCTATCTGTATGATCCTTTTCGTAGTTTTTCCGTTAAAAACGTGAATGTGAGCCAGTTCCGTCAGTCTTTCACGAAACATCACTTTTCAGCAAATAGTAGTTACATAGCTACACTCAGTTGTTATGCAGACAAAACTATTGACAATTCCATTTGGTAACAGACAGTTCAATATAGGTTCAATAAAAGCGAATAAACAGGCTCCATAGGATACCCCCCATGTGTAACGCGATTGTAAACCGCTTTCTCTCCAAATGTCCTCGACTAAGGTTACATTAATTAATTCAGAAAAGCAACTCGAGGGCTATCTCTCTATGGGTAGAGATGTTATCATGGAAGACTTTCTAAGGGAAACTCTCTCATATTCAAATAATACATTAAAAAAGCCACGAAATTTCTCATGTTCGTCTGGATTTTAATCCAGGTCGAACTACCAGTGTTTAGGGATTTTACTGCTCTTTCATCTGGTGGATTCCTCCACAAAGGCATTCATATTTTGAGGCAACTTATCAGATATTTTCTCCCTCCTTTCTGCATGCCTTCGTGGTGTAACGGTTAGCAGACTTTGTGAGTATTTCAAGAGATCCAGATTCCTGTCCCGACGAAGGCATTGCACATTTTTTCATGTCTTCTGCTTCAAAAAATAACCTAATGACTCTATAGTGGTGCACGAACTAAAAGGTGATGGATGGCGGTTCCTCACCACTGCGATTTAACTATTGGGTCTCCTAATCCCCTGCCACCCACTAAAAGGGCAAGTATATAAGGTATTTTCTACCTCCTTCCAGCATGCCTTCGCGATGTCATGGTTAGCACACTTCGCGCATATTTCGAGAGGTCCAGTTTCGAGCCCAGAGGAGGGCATTGCTCATTTTTCAAGTCTCCAGTATCAAAATAACCTAATGACTCTAAAAATTAATCTTAGCTTGCTTTGTCAACCTCGAGTAAGCAATAAGCATTTCTTTGTTATGATAAACTCCGTAAAATAAATAAAAAGGTTTTTCACTTGGCTAATAACATTTGCTAAAGATGCATATATTTTTATATTATGTTTCAAATTCAGCGATCTTGCACTCTGTTCAAGATTTAATGTTTCTAAAGCTCATTTTACAAAGTAGGCAAAACTACCTTTTTAGGGCCTGCTTTACACTTGAAGCTTAAATCTAATAAGATGTTACTTTGGCCTTTCTTGATGCCGAGGTCATAAAACTGTTCAGTAATGTTAACTGCGTTCAAACTTCTACTATTATGCATGCAACTTTCTCACATTTATCCTTTTGTCATTTTCATTCATTCTTAAGTAAATAAAATGGAAAAATCCACATGTAACCAACCTGTTCTTTGGATTTGATTGGCTTTATTTGGTTTGTTCACTGGATTACACTGAAGCACTCGACAGCTATCTGTATAAGGGGAGGGATGCCTTCATCAAGGACTTGCTCAGTAAAGCTGGCTTATACCGACGTTATGACAAAAACCATGAAAGCGCCCATTAAGCCTGTGATTCGAACCCGAGAAAACTACCAGTGTTCAGCCAAGAAAAATGATTGAAATAACCGATTTAATTTTCTAACCTATGTTTATCATTCAGCAATACATAAATTAGAAATTTTAGGTGATTGTGAATAAACTATATTGCAGTTTTCTCCAATGTTTCATATTAGAGTTTTACATGGATTTTTCAATGTTTCATTTTACGATTTTACATGGAATTGCAGCACTATGGAATTATTTCTCATGCATTTATTCCGCTCTGTTCATCATTCTGATTCTTTATTCTGCCAAAGAGAAGATTTCGCACTTTAACAAAAAGACACATAAGAGGATACTTTATGAAAAATTTGACGGAAACAATTTTCTTAATTTTGCTTTGAAAATATTCCTGGGTAATCGTTTTGATCACTGAGAGAAATATGAAAAACATATTTCCTACACTGTAAATGTGAATACCCTGTATGCCCTTATTCTTTTGAAAGTATGAAAGATTAATCTTTTTAAAATAAATTAGAAAACTTATTATGTTTATTTATTTTGTATTTATTATTTTATTATGTATATGTATATCCATTTCGTTTAAAATCAAGGAAAAAATCAACGAAAATGCAAAGATTTAAGAAATTATCTCATCAGACTTCACATTGCAGCTATAAAATGGATTGCATATATGGGTATTCGGAGAATTTTTTAACTGCTAACGCAAACAAAATCCAGTTTTATAAAGAAAATTCTCTCTACAGATATACCTCCTTTGCCCGATAGTCCGAAGTAATATTTGTTAAAATTATAAAATCAAACGCAACTAATATATCTCTGATTTTCTTTTTTATATTACAATAACATAATTATGAAAAAAAAAAAAAGGTTTTAAAGCTTTATTATTGGTATAAGTTCATCTCAAAATCTAATAGTAATGATATCATATTCTAAACATCTAACAGTAATGAATATTATTAATGAATTCATTATTATTATTTCATTAAATTATTCATTACTGTTATTTTATTAATGAAAATAAATTATCAAGTATTGCATTCCGACCTGCAGGCATATAAAGCTAGTTCATATTTGTTATATTTTGTCATGTTCTGTTCTCTTTCCCTAATTTCTAGTAAAACCAAAGAATTCACAAATTACTACAGAGATTGATCAGAATTAGTAAATGTTATATAAACATTGTATACATTTTGCTTTTAATAAATAAATGCAGTTTAGTTTAAATTAAATCAAAATAAACCTCGAAAAAATCGCAAATATAGTAACTTATTCCAGACTATTGTCCAGCGTGAGACGAACATGTAAATTTTACTGCATCTATGGAGGGGACAAATGACCACCCTAATGACTTTTCTCATTAGGGAACAGTAAAGGAGGGGGAAACAGTTTTTTGGATCACACCATCCTAAAGGTTATATTATGAGAATTTAAGCCTGGTTTTAGAAGGTTAAAAAACGTTTAAGTTTGCTTCTCCATCTCACTAATAAAAAAGGAATGAATATCACTTTTAAGTACTTATATATTAGCAAAACAACATTAGTGCAATATGATGATTTTTTAACCCCCCTTAAAAAAAGGAATGGTGACTTATTTCTATTAATAAATAATGAAACGTCCGTTTGTATATTCCTCACACTGTGGAAAATTGGTGGTATCTAGAGCCACCAAATTCTGAATACACATTTTCCTCTACTTTAAAATGTGCACCTAAACAAAAAAATTTTTAAATCTGCATTTTTGTATTAATTTAATGAATTTTTGATTAACAAACTCAGTGAGTTAAAAGTCAGCATTGCTGCCACTGACTGAAATGAAACATTTTTATTCCTAGACTGTTGGCATTTGATAATATTTATCTTTCAATTTTAATTGACAAATTCAGCTATTTAAAAATAGTATGCTGCCATTGCTGAAATAAAGAATGTTTTATCTTCAATGCACAAGCAGGTACTGTTGCCTCCTACGTGGCAATATGATGTACAGCGCATTGTTTCTGCGCAATTTTAGTTAGTTAAGATTCGAACTCCTAGCGTAGCATACATGTTTTGATACCGTATGGTCGGGAATTTATCATTTTCAATTTAGATTTTAGTTATGATACAGTCCACGAAATAAAATTGTTGTTGTTATTGTAAAGTTGTCTATAGTATAGAGTCTAACCAGCGACCTCAAAACATTGGTCAATGTCGAGCCTGAGCTAATTAGAATAAAAAATGGCTAATGAAAACATAACTACGTTGAACAGAAAACGTGGTGGAATTAAATCACAAATAACGAAATTAAAGTCGTCTGTCAGTGGAAAAAGTGATGATTTTGGTTTCGAACAAATAGAAGTATTGCAAGAAAAAGTTCACAAGTTAAATAAACAAATTGATGAACTTCGCTTGGATTATTACAAAGTGTGCAAAGATGAAGAAATATCAGACATCGAAGCTACTTTTGAAGAAATCGAGATGGATATTACCGATGTTCAGGTAAGCCTGAAATGTCTTTATACTTCATTATGTAGTAAGAATGCAAATGATGAGTATGCAAATAAGTTATTTAAAAACCAATTTGTAGCTTTAATTTCATCTAATAGACAATTAACAGATTCTCAGAAATTGTTTTATTTATAATCTTGTTTAATTGGTGATGCAAAGCAGATACAAACAATAGATGATACATTTTCATCCTTATTTAAGGCACTTGAAGAAAGATATGATAATAAGAGACTGATTGTAAATTATCATATCAATGAATTACTTTCTATTGAAAAAATAGTTCATGAAAATCCTAAAGATTTACACTCATTAATTGATAAAAGTTCAGAAACATTTAAGAGCATTAAAAGTTATAGAATTAAATATGGATAAATTAAACGAAGCTTTGCTGATTAATATTATTCTCAATAAAATAGATAAAGAATCACGTAAGCAATTTGAAATGTCATTAAATAGTAATGATTTATGTGAATGGGATTCTTTCATGACATCTCTTCAAAAGTGATGCCAGATGTTAGAAAATATGCAAAACAAAACTGTATTTGCAAAAACAAAACATTCCTCCAAATAAGGTTCGATCGTTAGTGACAAAAAGAAGAAGAAGAAGAAATTTATGTGTCCCGGTTTACAAAGATAATCACGCAATTTTTAAATGTGAAACATTTCTAGCATTAAATCCAATGGAACGATACGAAATGATTAAAAAGCTTTCTTTGAGCATTAATTCTTTACATTCAAATCATAAAGTAACTTCCTGTCAGTCTAGACACTTTTACTCGGTTTGCAAATTAAAACATAATTCACTTCTTCATCGGAATGATGGATCCATGTCCTCTGCAAGAAGTGGGGGAAAGCAAAGTGAAACCACGCCCTCCCCAGAGAACCGCAAAAATGAGGCTGTTTTGAATAGCAATAAATCAACACAAAAAGCCTTATGGGTGTGTCTTTTTTCGAAAAATAAAACTGTTCTCCTTTCAACTGCGATTGTTTGGGTTAGAAATATTTATGGCCAATTCGTTAAAGCAAGGGCAATTCTTGACTCAGGATCGATGTCAAATTTTGTTACAAATGAATTCTGTGAGCGTGCAAATTTAAAAAAGGAAAGAATAAATATTTCCATTTCTAGTTTAAATGGGCAAATTTCAAACATTAAATCTCGTACGCTTCTATTTTTAATGGAAATAATTTGTTCTCTGCTTCATTAAATTTTTTAGTTGTAAATAAGATAACAGATTTAGTACCTTCTACAAAGTTAAATATTGAAAATATAGATATTCCTAATACATCAAGTTTGGCTGATCCAGAATTTGCAACTCCATCTAGTATAGATCTGCTTTTAGGAGCAAATATTTTGACATTTTTATTAATGGCCAATTTAAATCTTCTACAAAATCACTCGTTTTCAGAAATTCTGTGTTTGGTTATATAGCTACTGGTTCTTTGAAAACATCCCTTGAAAATTGTCAGAATTATTTTGGACTTATCGGTAATGTTGATAATATTGATAGAATGGTAGAAAAATTTTGGTTAGTGGAAAATATGGGTGAAGATAAGCCAATGCTTAGCTAAGAAGAAGAATTCTGTAAACAACATTTCAAAGACACTTACAGACGAAATGAAGATGGCAGATTTATTGTAAAAATGCCTATGAAAGACGAACAATTAGGAGATTCAAAGCACTTAGCCAACATTAGACTCAATCAATTAGTTAAACGTCTTAGCAAAAACACTACATTCAATATTTATATCAAGATTTCATAACAGAATATGAAAATTTGGACCATATGGAAAGGGTCGATGATAATTCAAAACCGGAACTTCTATATTACCTCCCCCATCATGGAGTATATAGACCAGAGAAGTCAAGTACAAAATTAAGAGTTGTGTTTAATGCTAGTGCCCCAAGCTCAAATGGATTAAGTTTGAATGATTTACTTTTAACGGGAGCAGTCCAAGAAGATACTTTTGATATTCTTGTAAGATTTAAAAAACATCAAGTTGCAGTTATTGTGGATATACAAAAAATGTACTGGCAAATTTTAGTTGATGAATCCCAAAGAGACTTACTTCGAATCTTATGGAAGAGAAACCTTAGCGACTCACCTGTGACATATAGACTCAAAACGGTGACTTATGGTGCTAAAAGTGCTCCATTTTTAGCCATTAGATGCATAAAGCAAGTTGCATATGACAAAATGCATAAATATCCTGAAGCTGCCAAAGCTGTCTTGTCAGACTGTTATGTTGATGATGTCATCTCTGGTTCATCAAACTTAGACTCAGCAAGGGAATTGAAAAATCAGCTTATACAGCTTTTTCATAGTTGTGGAATGACTTTGCACAAATGGAACTCTAATTTTCCTTAACTGTTGGATAGCCCTCTTACAAGCTCTGAGCTTTCATTCTCCTCTAAAAGTGATAATGTGGTTAAAGCTTTAGGCATTACATGGAATTCTCAGAAGGATGAATTCAGCTTTAAAGTCTCAATCGAGGAGAAATCATCATATACTAAAAGAGACATTTTATCGACAATTGCCAGACTTTATGATCCTTTAGAACTGATTGGTCCGGTAATCACCAAAGCCAAGATATTTTTACAAAAATTATGGGTTCAAAAACTGAGTTGGGATGAACCACTTTTTGCAATTATTGCTCACGAATGGCAACAGATAGTTTCAAACTTAAAGGCTGTTGAAACCATAAAAATTAATCGTTGCATCCTCTCCAATCATCCAAGCAAGATTTCACTCATTGGATATGCAGATGCTTCGGAAACCGCTTATGCTGCAGTTGTCTACTTGATTTGTGTCGATGAAGATCACGGCTCGTCATCTCATCTACTAGCCAGCAAATCTCGTGTGGCTCCATTGAAAACTTTATCTATTCCAAGATTGGAACTTTGTGCATGTTTGTTATTGGCTCATCTGATTTCGAAAGTTAGCAACTCATTGAAGATACATTTAGATGACATCATTCTGTGCACTGATTCAACGATAGTACTGTCATGGTTGAACACTTCTCCTTATCTTTTGAAGACCTTTGTTGCAAATAAAGTCTTCAAAATCCAAAGACTAGTAGAGCCGCGACACTGGAAGCACGTATCATCAGCAAATAGCAGATCTGATTTCTCGTGGTGCTTATCCTCATGAACTTGTGACATCTTCCTTGTGGTGGAATGGTCCTGAACAGAACGAACTTAGTGATGCTTCTTTATTTGAACTTGACAAGACTCTCATAGATTCTCCTGCTTATCAGGATGAATTTAAAAAACCTTTAGATGTTAATTTGAACTGCAATTTAAACTTGGTTTGGAATACCTTTTTTGAATTAACAAATAATTATGTTAAACTAATTAGAATTTTAAGTCTTATTTTCAGGTTTCTGTCCGATCTGAAAGGTCCAGTGAAGAAAACAGGCCCCATTAGTAGCACGGAATATCAAGATGCGGAATGCACTTGATAAAAATGGTTCAGGTAATAGAATTTGCAGAGGAGATTAAATCACTTCAAAATCAGAGAGTAATCAACAGTCAGGTAAAAACTTTAAATCCATTTTTAGATGGAAAAGATATATTACGTGTGGGCGGTCGCTTAACTCATGCCACAATCAATCATGATTCTAAACATCAAATTTTATTGCCAAAAAATCATAAGCTTACCAAGCTATTTATTCATTATCATTTGAAAAATTTTCATGCTGGTCCTCAAGCGTTATTACATTTTGTTAGGGAAAGGTTTTGGCCCATTGGTGGCAAGGACTTAGCTAGAAAAACAGTTCACGAATGTGTAATTTGTTTTCATCATAAACCTATCATTTCAGACCAATTAATGGCCAATTACCTCCTGAACGTGCAAATCCAAATCTAACCTTTCATAACACAGGGATAGATTTTGCAGGCCCTTTTCTAATCAAATATAGAAATCAAAGGAAAGGTAGTTTACATAAAAGTTTATATAGCAATCTTTGTTTTAGTTACAAAAGCGATTCATTTAGAAATAGTATTTGACTTAACATCTGAAGCCTCTGTTGCATGTTTAAAACGATTTTTCTCGCGTAGAGGTAAAAGCTCATGTCTGTTTAGTGGCAATGCAACTAATTTTATAGGAGCTCACAAAGAGTTAAAGAAACTTGCTTCTTTAGTTACTGTCCCTGATGAAGTTTTGGGTAAGTATTTGGTTTCTGAAAATATCTCTTGGAAATTTATTCCTCCTTGTGCCCCCAATTTTGGTGGAATTTGGGAGGCGGGAATCAAATCTTTTAAATTTCATCTTAAAAGAACTATTTCAGATGCTAAACTAAACTATGAAGAATTTTTAACCGTAACTGATCAAATTGAAGGAATACTAAATTCGAGACCTCTTTCTCCTTTATCGTCTGAACCTTATAGAAAAAAAGTGATATATTTTGTTTTAAACTCAGTTTTGACCCTTGACGCCAGGTCACTTTTTAATAGGTAGACCCATAAACTCAATTGTAGAACCTCAAATTTTGGACTTGTCAGAAAGCAGATTGTCAAAATGGCAAAAATTAACTAAAATGATACAGATTATATGGAAACGATTATAGATTATAGGATTATAGGATAACTTACTATCTTAATCACTTGCAACAATGAAAGAAATGGTATTTTTCAAAGGACAATATAAAGAAAAATACAATGGTTATTATTAAAGAAGATCAGTTACCTCCATTTAAATGGTTATTAGGAAGAATTGATCAGACAATTCCTGGTAAAGATGGTAAGATACGAGTAGCAGTCAATAACACAAAGTTTGGTCCAATTAAAAGGCCAATATCAAAAATTTGTTTATTGCCTATTGAGGATAACTTCAAGGATTAAGTTTCATTGTTAATAAAATATACATTTTTCTTTATTATACTTATATTTTGGTAATTTTGATGAAAAATGTCAATATTTTTTACTGTTTGAAATGTTGATATACATAATCATTGAAAAAATTTGCAAATGTTCAAACTTTATGGAATTTTTTGAATCGTTTATTTCATTCTGTAAATGATTTACTAACTTTAAGTCTTTGTTAATGCTTAAAAAACTGAATAACTGAATTGATATTGAATTGTATACTTAAGATTTAGTTTGGCGGTATGTTGCCTCCTACGCGGCAATATAAGTAATGTACAGCGCATTGTTTCTGCGCAATTTTAGTTAAGATTCGAACTCCTAGCGTAGCATACATGTTTTGATCCCGTATGGTCAGGAATTTATCATTTTCGATTTAGATTTTAGTTATGATACAGTCCACAAAATTATTATAGTTTATATTTTGTTTATCTCGTCCTATACATTTTCATAGCTAGTTATTGTTTGTTAATCAAAATCATAAAAACAACCTTGTATTTAGTGTAAGTATATTGAAACACTCTAAATACTTACGCTAAATATAAGGTTGTTTGTTACTTGTTGAAAATTATAAAGTATCTGTAATTTTTTTATAGTAAACTCTTGTTACATCATCAATATGTTGGGTGTTTGACAAAATTACGCTCTGCAGAGTTAATTATCTATGGAAAAAATGTGTGAATTATAATTCAGGTTAAGAAAGTATATATAATTAAACAAACATGGATATTATTTTAATTTAAGTGAAATAAATATTAATTAAAAGCATTTTTATTACTGCTTGATAAGTATGCGACACAGTTTTTTTTAGCAGTTTTTATAGAAAAAAAGTGATATATTTTGTTTTAAACTCAGTTTTAAAATATGTGCTTATAGGATATGTTTGGCACAGAAAAAATTTTCAGTATAACTGCAAGAATGCTGTTAATTTTTCCCAAATGGCTAAAAGAAACAATTGATTTGAATTTCTTCTTAAAATGGCTGCCACAGAATTTATACAAGGAAAAAAATTGCTTTTAAGTTAATTTTATTGACTGATTCTCAGGATAATTTATAATGTCTGTGTAATAAATAACTCTTTTGCAGTTGCTAGCTTTCGCATGGCCTACTGTAATAATAAAAAAGAAAAAAATATGTAGTGATTTTAATGTCTCCAGCTAGCAAAATTTCATAAAAATGTTTAATATTTATAGTTAGACATTTCATGATTTAAATATGTTTTAAATTAAATTAGAGTAAAAAGCAGAGAAAAATATTCTTAAGACCTGCACTTTTGTTAATCTGGGGGAAAAAACAGATAAAATAGAAAAATTAAATATCGTATGATTTATTAAATGGTACCTGTTTTGAGGTCGCTGGTTAGACTCTATACTAAACAAATGAATACAAAAACAAATGAATAAGGTATTTTCCCCCATTGCGTTCAATTATATTAAAATTTATGGTTAGAAATTCAAAATTATCTAAAAAAAATATTTCTTTTATGATACTTATGTATTATCCCACTGACAGTGAAAGGTGGTTATTATCAAACAATGAAAATCAGCAGTGATCCCACCAAAGCTATGCCAACTGTTTCCGCAATATTCTCAAGGAACTGATGCCTATTTATTTAATAAACAATCTGATTTGACTAACTTTCTTTTTGCGGTTCATAAAAAGGCTTTTGTTGGCTTCAACCATTTTATTATTAACCTTCAATTTTATCAAAGCTCTATTTAGAACACAAAGAATTAAAACTTCCCACATGTGATGTATGCGTGACACCAACCAACAAGATGTATAGAGAGTGCTAACTCTCAGTCTGGGAGGTGCCAGAAGTTTAGGTTCCAAGAGATAGACCTATAGAGAGATCATAGATAAGGAGAAGGCTCATGGGAGCTGTAAATCAAAATGAAATTAACTTGTATTTCTTAATGTAAATCTTCTAATCATCAGTAGTGTAGTTTATTGATATAGTGTGTAGTTTTCTGTGTACAATAAATGTTTAAAATACAAGAAGGTGGATTTATTTCTCTATGAGGCGGTGTATGAAGAAGGGGTGATATCACACCACAGGATTATTATTACTGTTTTGTTGACCATATTCAGCTGCCCATGTCATATCCATTAATACAAATGTTTCTTAACGATAGGATCCCATAACTGTGAAAATAATCTACTGTTTGCTGCTTGGTAGAAGGCAGGTCTTATTTTTCTTCTTCTTTTTTTTTTTTTTTTTTAAATTGCTAGAAAATATACAACAATAAAAGTAAATTGATAGCCTTGCTCATCACAAAAAAAGGTGGCTTACTGAGAATAAATTGAGGTTAAATCAGACAAAAATGCAGATGAGTATGTTGTTATGTCACACTTATCCATAGCTTCCACTAAATCATGTTGCTCCGCAACAGTTACATGATTGGCAGGATAATACTCAAGTACCACTTTTATCAATACTACAGTAACACAAAGTATTCCAGCATGAATTTCATAAAAAGAATATGTAAAATAAGCACAAAATTTATAAAAGAATTATAAGATACATACTTCCATTTTTAACATTGTTTTTATTATTATGTGCCCACTTCAATAAATTTGATTGCCTAATCATAATTGGACTTGGCTGTTTTATATATTGAAGACTTGAATAAACTGTGACTGCTATCTACTTAGCAAACATTTTGGCACTTAGATAATAAAGTTCATTCCCTGAAAATGAGAAAAAAAATTACAGAGTTAGATCACACAAGTGAAAGCAAAATATCTAAAACACTTTTTGTTTATTTTTAAAAATATATACCTAGTAATGAATCCGCTTATGTTTTAGTAAGAATAAAGGCTTGTAAAAAGAAAGGTTCTTCCTTAACAATATGGCCTTTATTTTACAAATAGCACCACTTATCAATAAATCGAAATTGCAAACTATCTTCAGATGAGCAGGAATTGCAATGATAATCATTTATAATTTGCTCATGATAAGAAGACATTTGAGTAATGCAAGTATTATCATACAGTGGTACTACCATATGCATCATTAGCCAGTTCTAGATCCTTGGATGTATACCACGCAATACATACACAAAATGAATTTTCCCAACAGAAAATAAGTAAAAAAACAATCTGTTCTTATAAAAAAATCCTATTGTTATTATTATAACACTTTAACCTTTTGATGGTCATCAATGAGCTCAACTTGCACTCCAGTTACATACCACAATGCGCCCAAATGAACAAAGCTGCAATTACAAAGTGATGACTGACAGATATTGTGCATAATTTGGGAAGAAAGAATTGCTTAATCTTCGACTGCCAAAGGGTTAATACTAAAATACAAATGCAGTGAATGAACTATATACAGTACATAAGGGTTTTTCTGCTATTCAGATCAAAAGAAATTATTCATCATGCTTAAAGGTCTCTGATCTTTGTCTGGTAACGGATTTCACCCTCCACAACATTAGCTGATTTAACAGCACTTTTGCTTTTTGCAATAGTAGACACCATAATACTCAACATACAGTATGCAAGACCCATGTCTCAAACACACATGCTACCTTTATACTTTTCAACAGTCTTCTTGTTTCACCTCTGCGGTATTCCTAAAACGTTTTTTCATTGCTCCAACATTCTTAAAACTCAATAATAATGAATTTACAAGAAATTGACACAGAAGAATCCAAAATCACTTGAAAATTCAGAGTTATATAACAGGATATTTACTAAATAGTAGCAACAGGCATACTGATGTTCAACAGTTATAACATTGTCTTGAAAGAGGTGAACAAGAGTAGTGCATGCAGTTGAGACTCATCAAGCTCGAGTCCTACTCCACACAAAAATTTTCGTCCTTAAATATGACATATATCAAGTTGGATATATAATGTGGTACTACCGTATTTTTTTTTCATATAAATGTTAAGGATTCATAATTTTCTTGCCATGAGAACAGCTCTGAGTATTTTAACATGTTTTCTTTAAAAATCTTTTTTTTTTTTTTTTTTTACATATATATATATATATTTGGTTTAACAACATACAAAGGAAGATGCTATATCTTTCTTCCAAGAAAGATACATTTTATTTCGAAATGGAATATGCAAAAATGGCCGTTAAATGAAAGTACATATCAGTGAAAAGCATTCAGAGTCATCAGTGAAAAGTTTCAACAGTAAAAAGCATATGCTTGACTGGAATATTTTTGTGAGACAGGTGTATTTTCTACATCTAATCTGATAGCTAACTAGGCGAATAGTTGACCCTGTAAAAACTGTGGACACAAAAAAATGTCTCTTCGAGCAAGGGGGGAAAAAAGAAAAAGACAAAAACTAGCAGTTACAGGATTCTAGTTAGTGGAATATGTCGAAAAACCTCTCACTCAGATTCTGAATAGGGAGGTTACTATGCTCATGGCATATAAAATAGAAGAGCTGCAAAAAGCAGGTTAGATGCATTTTACCATTAACTATAAATTTCGTTTTGTTGATCCAACAACAGCTACTCATACATAAAATATTGAAAGACTGTGGCACTCTGCTAAGTGGCAGAATAATAATCAATAATAATCACCCAGAAATAGTTTACCATCATCATGAATCCACATGTTGAAAATTCTTGGGGAAATTTTTTTTGATGCCATATTAAAAGCAATTACAGAAACAAGGCAGTCACAAAGTAACGAGTGGCCATAATTAAACTGACAGCGTTCACAGTGTTCTGTAGCGTGATCTATTTGCGAAAATGATGCCACATTTTGTAGGAAGAGTAAACAAGATGGGGGATGAAGGATTCCACAAAAAAAAAAAAAAAAATAGTTCCAAAAGTCACCGCTAGGGGAATATTTGGCACTGTGTAATAGAAAATAGAGTGTTAACAAATGCAAATCAATACGGAAATTATCCTTTATTTTGCATTCAAATGAGGTTCAATGTGGCTGCCGTTGTTGTGGACCACATATTGCATTCTGTGCACATTATGCACAACAGCAGAAAGTAACATGTCTGCAGGAATCTCCCGTACAGTCCGTGATATGTTATCCTTCAACGTAGCCAGGTCCTGGACCACTCCTTGATAGACCTTGGACTTAAGATAACACCATAGCCAGAAGTTGCATGGGGTAAGATCAGGCGACTGAGGTGGCCATGCAGTTGGAAAGTAACGGTTAATGACTCTTTCTGTTGTGAATTTCTCTCGTAGCATCTGTTGCACCTGTACAGCAACGTGTGGAGGGGCACCATCTTGCATGAAAATGATTTCCCCCAGGCATTGTCTTTGGTGAAGTGCCGGAATGACAAAGCTGTTCAACATGTGGCGATATTTGTCTCCGGTAACAGAACAGGTTTCCGGTCCTGTCGAGGTAATGTTCGCATAGAAGAATGGACCTACGATAAATTCCTCTGTGAACCCACACCAAACAGTTACCTTTGGTGAATGTAAGGGAATTGCTGTGACTGCATGTGGTGATTTGTCATACCAAATTCGGCAGTTCTGGGTATTCACAGTTCCATTCAGGTAAAAGTGGGCCTCGTCTCCCCATAAGATTTTGCACGGCCAAGCATCATCCACCTCCTTTCTGGCAAGAAAGATGAGAGCAAAAGTCAATCGCTTATCATGGTCAAGGTACAGTAACTCCTGTACAGGGCTGATCTTGTACAGATAGAAGTTGATAATCTTTCGTAAGATTTTCCATACCATACTGTAAGGCATAGCCATAATGAAAGGTAATTTTATTCTGTATTAATTTGCATTTGTTAACACTCTATTTTCTATTACACAGCGCCAAATATTCCTCTAGCGGTGACTTTCGGAACTAATTTTTGTTTTCGTGGAATCCTTCGTCCCCCGTCTTGTTTAATCTTCTTACAAAATGTGGCATCATTCTCGCAAATAGATCGCGCTACAGAACACTGTGAGCACTGTCAGTTTAATTATGGCCCCCCGGTACATATGAGAAGTAAAATGTGAACATCACAATATTCCTGATACCAAATTTGCATTTAAAAATAAGGATCATAATAATAAAGAAGAACCAAAAAGTCATACTTGAATTTGTTTTGAGAATTGTTATCACAATTTACTTCAGAATTCAAAGATTCTCTTAATTTGATTCACTCTTCTTGTATAAAATTTTAAAAAATTATTTGATTCTGTCATTAAATAAAAATGAAATCTGCAAATAGGCTGCTGTAAAATTTTAATATCCCAGTATGGCACAAGCTCCCCGCAGATCAATTATATTGCCAACATTTCATTTTTATTGCATTTATTTTCTAAATAATTATGAAGGAAACAAAATATTATGAAAAACTAAGCAATCTACTGAGAAATACAATTTACTAAAGAGTGTACATTAGCATAATTAAATCACTACATTGTCTACTTTCAAAAATGGATGTGATATAGATACTCTTGACAATGAACAATTTCAGTTTTTAAAAGTTGCTAAGAATAACAGCTCGACATACTTGCTTGATTTGAACTGGTTTTGTAATAAACATATAAAAAAATTATTTTCTTACATAAGATGCAATAAATTATAAGTTTATAAAGTGACTAAGTTTCTTCGAATAAAATCTGATATAAAACCTTCATCACAAAACTATGAATAAGGAATACCATATTTCGTCATATGTTTTCCCCTCTAGCTTTTTTAGTGCTAAGTTCCGAAAATTTAAAAAACATTCAGGTAACTTTCCCCTTCTTCAGTGATTCACAGAACCAAGCTTCCATAAACTTTTAAAATGGATTTGTTCACATACTGGTTGTTTTCATCTTACTACAAACATTCGCAAACTACCTGCTAATGTTATGCTGAACCTTTGACTTCTAACTGTTGAACTTTACCTGAACACAAACTGACATTCAATCTACTGTTTTGCCAAGTTGACTGCACATTTACTTTTTTTAATTATTTATGGATGATAGGAGGCTTAAAGTGTTGATCTATGTGGAATGTTTTGGTTTGAGATGTGTGCCATGCAGATATGCAGAAACGGAGCTAAATTGCTCAGCGTACAAATGTATGCTAATTTATGCTTTAATCAAAGAATAAGGACATTGTAGACTGTCCTGCTTGGTACAGCAAAATCGATGCCAGACATTGGCTCAGCTGACCGACTAATACAATGCAGGTTCAAGTGAAAGTGTTTTGGAACAAACAGTTCAGCAGAAACTGTTGGGACTGTGCAACAGACATCCTACTTGTGTGCCTCAATTGACTAAGCTTTATATTCAACTATGCCTACAAAGAGCCCGGGAGCAACAAGACGAGACCATGGATAAGTGGAAGAGAGTGACCTAGTCAAAAGAATCATGATTTCTCATGCATCACATCGATTGTCGTGTCAGGATATGGTATCTTCCAAGCAAACAGTTGCTCCACCCCTTTACGGCAGGTCATACACAGCCTGGTGGTGGCGGTATTATTATTTGGAGGAAGTTCTTATTCACGGCTCTAGAACCATTAGTTGTGGTAGAACAGACCATGAACACTGTGGACTATCTGAACATAACTGCAGAGCATCTACATCCCTATATGGCATGTATCTTCCCAACTGGAAATGCAATCTTCCATCAGGACTGCATTGTATGTCACAAGGGTCAAATTGTGTTGGAGTGGTTTGAAAAGCATAAGAATTAATTCCAATTAGTGTCCTGGCTACCTAATTTGCTGGATCTTAAATATTAGAGCCTATTTGGGATATCATGCAGCAGCTCAGAGCTCAAACTATATTGGAAGACACCCCCACGTCTGAATATCTGGACTTTGCATGACTACTGCTTAAATATTTGGTACAGCCTGTCTCCACTCATCTACCAATAACTTGTGCTATCCATGCGAAGGCAAGTTGCAGCTCTTTTGAAGGCCAAAGGTCGTGCAGCGTGTTATTGAGTAGATGGTCATAATGTTTTGGCTCTTCAGTGTATATATAAATGTTAATGAAGTGCTCAATGAGTTAGGCCAAACTCGAAGTTAAGTCGACGCAAATGCATGTTCGGTGAAGGCTTCGGTTATTTACTTCAAAAATATTCCTATCATATATGTTTAACACTCTCAGAAAACTCGTACCTCGTTCACTGCTTAGCAACGAGAAAAAATTAAATCTCATATATTTGGTCAGTCATTCTGCAGCTGCATGCCACTTACAAAAATTGCTCCAACTTGCAAGCAGTTAGCAGTCAAAGGGTTAAATAGATGACAAATTTAAATTACAGTATCTTTTTTTCAAAATTTCTTCATTTTCAGAATGAGATAGCACTACTATTACACTATGGCCATCATGTATTATTATTCATTAACTATTCTTTAATGGGTAGTTTTTCTGCAAAAATCTGTAGTGCACATGAAGTATATTACTTTCACAGTTTTTCAGCCTCCTGCACAAAATTTCCCAGTGAGTGTGGATACAAAGCAAAAAGCAAAGAATTTCTGCATAAACATAAAATACTCAACGTCAATGTTCAATTCAATGTTCTTTTTAAAGTTTTCTTTCTAGCAACACTAAATTACAATCATTCAGCAAATCCTTACACTTCATTACATAATGTTTCAGGAACTGCATTTCTAAAAAATATTAAAAAAGTTCATAAAGAAAAAATTAGACTAGTACAAACAGTAAAGAAAAAAATAATTAGAATAGCAGAAATACTAAATTAATAATAGGACTGTCAACACAAAAGTATTAACAAAACATAAACTAATGGCTATCTTCTTAATAATGGTCCTCCAGTCCTCATTAGGGCTGGCTACAGGATAAATGATCAAGGAGACCTTACTGGCATAACTAATCTTAACTGTTTTTAGCACTTTTATTCTTTTAATGACAAGTAAAATTGCAATATAACTGATATATATGTAAATTATTTCAAACATGAAAAAGTTTTCGGATATCTATTTGTTCAAATAATGTCAAAATTTGTAAATACGTTTATCATATAAATTCTTTTACAATTTAAAAATCATACCTAAAAATTATAATAGACACATTTAAGAAAATCATGCACAGGATATCGTTATGCTAGTAGCATTTTTAATTACAAATTAAACAGAATTACAAATTTAAGAATCCATTTCTCATTGAAATATTTTTCATTCAAAGAATATTTTTCTCTCTATAAAGGATTATGCAATACAAGCAAAAAAACATCTATATAAATGAAATAGACATTAGTTCCCATTATAACAACAAAAATTTAATATAAATAAAAATTTAGTATAGTATAAATCAATAAACATTTATATTATTAAAGTCAAAGATCATCTGTTTCTCCAAAACACTTCAGGCTACTTTATAATACCCATAAAACTACTACTTTACAATATTCATAAAAATTTATTTTAAAGTGAAATACACAATAAAATCATCTGTTTCTTCATTGAGGCATTGTTTCTTCATTGACAATTCAGGTTACTTTGTCAGGCCAAGAATGCCCAAAATTATGAATTTTAATTGCACAGATTAAAACTGCATTTGATAAAATCTTAAAACAACATTATAGAGGATTTACATTTCATATTAAAAAATTTAAGTGAAATGTTGGATGACATTACGAAGAACAAAACTAACAATTTAACATGTGCCACAAAAGTTTAGCATCTTCTGAGTTGATGCAACAGAAAATGCATTTTCAAAATATATAAAAATACACTAAATCTAACCTTTTCTTTATCAATGCCATAAATTATTATATTTTCGGTGCTACTTTGGTACAAATAGTTTCAATAATTTTTGTCCTCAAATGTTTTCATACATCTTTGAAAAAATATATATATTAACTATTCATTAAGGTTTACCCACTTTTTGACCGATTTTCATAAAAAAATTAACTGTACTATTTTTTTTTTTTTTAACTTTCATGAATTTCATTTGGGCACGTATATAATATAGGTGCAAAATTAATTTTAACCAGAAAATTCTGACAAGCATTCAAAACTCGTCACTATCATACGACGACTGAAATAGATTTCTAACTTGGTAAATACTTATTTAAATTGTTCAAATCACTTTAAAAATACTACATACATTCCGAAATACTGCATCGAATTGATGTTATCACGTCGGAAAAACTAATGCCGCTTAATAGCATTTCCCTTATTTCAAGGCATTAGTTTTAAAACCAACAGAACAACATGTTGAAAACACGCATAAAATTCTGCACAGGAAGTAAAAAAATTGGTAAACGTTTTTTTAACTAATTTCGAAGAAATAATTTTACTGATACAAAACTCATGAATATATTAACTTTTATATCAGCACATAAATGCGTAAAATTGCACCAAGAATAACGATTAATTTAAAAGAAATACAAGCAATGGATTTAAAAGTGTCAAGCATAAAGGAGTAAGATTATATTAAAATCATTATAAACGCTATGACACAATTTTATAATAAATAAGAACAAATTATAAAACTTACATAACATACCTTGATTTGAAAAGTAAATTACTATTAGAAAATGAATACTATCTTTAATTTAAAATACAGACATTTGAATTATTATGGGGGCGTTCTATTGATAAATAATCATCCGGATCAAAACACGTTTCTGTTTTGTGTACCAGTCGGTGAAAGGTCTAACTAAGATATGGCAGCTCACATTCAGTCTACTTGGCGGTGCAAATTCTTCTCTTTGTCGCCAACTTGATCGGAATACGGAAAATTTCACAGTTGGAAAAGTCTAGCAAATTAGCAATTCAACGCATACTTTTTGTCCGAACGCAAATGAAAATTTTCACTGATACTGCCATACTTCTCTCAACAGTGAATTTATTGAAATAAGCTGCATTCTATGGCTAAAATAAAAATTGACTGCAATAGGAAACAAAAAAATGCCACCAAAAACGCAATAAATTGCCAAAGTAGGAATCTTAAAAGAATAAGTGTAAGTTTTGTTGAGTAATTTTATTACTGCTATATTTAATCAGAGCATAGAGAGCAGAATAAACATGAGTACGTCTATATAAACAAAAGGTATCTGACGAAAATAAAGCCTCTGTTTAATATATATAGTTTTTTTTTTTTTTTAAACTTAAAGGTTAAATCTTTTTCGAAATCGACGAAAGCTATTCATTTTTTGGCCAAACGCTAAAAGACTGTATTGAAAACCACAATATTTAATTATTATAACGCATGCATGCGTGTGTATGTGTGTGTGTGTGTGTGTGTATTTAATTATGGCAAAGCACACTAGGGCTATCTGCCTAAGGGGAGGGATGCCTTTCGTGGAGGACTTTCTAAGGGAAACTGGCTCGTATACACGTTACACATGGGGAAAACCACGAAAACGCCCATGCAGCCAGCCCGTTCGCGGGACGCATGCATGCAGAATCAAAGGGATATTTCAATTTGTCGGTGAAACAATTTTGTTATTAAACAAAAACGATTAAAAGCACATGTTTAATACTAATAATTAAAAAAAAAAGAACTTTGTTATTGGGATACAAAATGATTCAAAACACGTACCTAAGACAAATTTAAAAAAATAATTTTGTTATTATGACACGAAATAAATCAAAGATCAATATTTATTTAGAGAAAGAATTTTGTTATTATGGCGCAAAATCAAGGAGGTTAGAATAGAAGGAGGGAAGGTTCAACTCAAACGGTGAAGCTTGGCGGCCATATTCCTGTTATCACTGTGACTTGTGCAAGGAAGTCTGTAATTGCAATATTTTTTTTTTTTTTTTTTCTTTTCTTTTTGAAGCATGTCAGCTTGTGTTGTATATGGATGCACAAACAGATTTTCGAAAAAGATTCCTGGGATTACTTTTCACGCGTAAGTATTGATTTTCTTTTTTTATGTAATTTGATAACTATGGTAAAAAATATCACAATGTCATGTTGTTTTCTTTCCAGATGTGAAAAAAAGGACTTAATAATAATCAAAATATGTTAAATACATTTTAATGTTTCTGTTTATAGCTGACATCTTTGTTTCTTAACATACAATGATGTATGCTAGGATTTAAACTGTATAATTTGAACGTTTTAGGTAATTCGTTTGATAATTTTCATGAAAAGTAAGACACCAATTGTTACTATTTTTATGAATTGTAAAGGTGTTAAATAAAGTAATGCTTTTCTTTATGTATTAATTATAATTCATTTTAAAGGTTTTTGAACTGTTAAGAATATAATTTGTGCATTTGATCAAGATAACAAAAACTAAAATAACTGCGCATCAACTAAAATAACTGAATTCACATAATTCTGTTTTATTTTATTAATATTTTTTTCTTGTTATAAGTACGTTGGTCGTGGAAGGAATCTATTTAAAACTTTCATTTTAAAAAATGCAACCTGTGACTATTTTTTTAGATAATTATCTGCTATTAATTTCAGGTTAAATATATTTTAAATGATTCTTTAATAAATTACAATATTGTGAATAAATCAGAAATATCACTTCTTAAAGGAAAAACTGGAAAGTGCACCCAACAGGTTGCTAATAAAACCTAAACAAATTTTTGAAATATGCAGAAACATTATTTTTAAAGGCTTTAATGTTATGAACATGCATTTAGATTTCGACCTAGTTATTAATGATTTTCTGTACTTAGTAAATTACGGATATTATCTTTATAACTTTAAAACAAAAAACTAACAGTAGCGAAGTATTTCATTATGAATTTTACATATTTTTAGTGGAAAACACATGCACGGAACAGCTTAAAAAACACGTACGTTTCATTGCCGTAATGCAATGTTTTGAAGTTACAAACATGGACGCCTCTTGTTCGCTGGAGTTTCATTCCCCGATAGTGGAGGAAACTGCGAACCCTCCCTCCTTCTATTCTAACCTCCTTGCGCAAAATGATCCAAACTATATGAGACTAAAATTTAAAGGAGGAGTCCTAAGACTAAAATTTAAAGGAGGAATTTTGTTATTATAATGCGAAATGAATTGAAGTACATGTCTAAGACTAATATTTAAAGAAAGAATTTTGTTGTTATGATGCAAAGTGAATCAAAGTACACGAGTAAGACTAACAGTATTTAAAGAAATAATTTTGTTGTTATGATGCAGAATGAATCATAGTACGCGTGTAAGACCAATATTTAAAGAAAGAATTTTGTCATTTTGATGTGAAATGAATCGAAGTACACATGTAAGACTAATATTTAAGAAAGAATTTTGTTAATATGATGCGAAATGAACCAAAGAAAAAGTCTAAGATTAATGCTTAAGGAAATTATTTTATTATGAAACGAAATGATTGAAAGTACATGTTTAAGACAAAGATTTAAAGAAAGAAATTTATTATTAAACTAAGCTTTCATTCAAGGTTCGTACTTAATGGCATTAGAATATTAATATATTCCTTTCAGTAATGAATCTGAAAAATTAAATATGTTTTAAATGTCAAATGCCAATGTTTTGAGAACTGTCAATGTATAATGTTGAGAGCAAAATTTATAATAATAAAAACAGTAAAAATTTATATTTCAAAAAACGTTCTGTGGTCAAAATTTAAATAAATGAAGCTTTTCAGTCATGTTTAAATTCCATTGAATGTATATAGGGTACTTTAGTGAGACTTCTGGCAGCTTGATCTTATCCTCCAGATAACACCAGACAACTGAAACAGATGCTTCCTGAGTAATGAGAACTCTTACACCAAGAACTTTTAGATAATCTGGTACTGAGTATCAACATGCTGCGCAGCGCAACCACTGCAGTTAGGGGAGGTCTTACTAAGGCTATTTTGTTTGTTGTTCTCCCTCTTGGCCAGACAGTTTTTTGTACCAACGTCATTCTGACAATAAAATTTTTTTCTCTTCAATCCGTACTGTACGCGTCCTAGAATTAAATCATGTCTACATATTTTAATAACAATAAACCAGCCGCGTGATTTCATATAAAAATGTACTCTACCTCTGTTTAGAAAAAGACTGATTGCAATTTTAAAATTCCACCTCGTACGCGCTGCCGAACAGCAATGAAGTTCAGCGAAAAAAGCAACTTGCAAGGTGCAAAAATTAGCATTTTCAGAGTTTTTAGTTAAAATCTTAGCTTTATGTTGGCTTGTTTATGTTGCTGCTTTTTTTTTTTTTTTTTTTTGGCTTTTGTTTCAGGTTTATGTTGGCTTGACTAATTTCAGGTTTATCTTAGGCTTGACTTATTTCTTTACTGGAAAGCCTCTCTGTAAACGATATTTAGAGTGAATATTTTAGACCAACTGAATAGCAAATGGCCTTGCTTCTTAGTGTCTTTCAAAAAAAAAATATTTCTCATAGATGAACATCTTGAAAAACCTACGTAAAGTCTTCTGCGACTGAAAAATGGTTGCGGTAAGTAAATTTCACGATTTTTTTTTTTTTTTTTTTTTTTTAAGTCCAAAGGGATTTGAATTCCGAAGGACTATTAGTTTCGTTTTGGCATTTTGCGTCGGACTCATAAATGTCGGTTCACTTTTCAAACTGTTGCCACAAAATGTTAGAGTCCTGCATTATATTTGAAGAAATTAAATAATGAAAAATCTGCATAAATGTATGTATATTTCTCGTATTGTGATAAAACAACGGTACATAGAGTCATCGAATTTTGAATAACGTAATCCTCCAACGAATATGAGCATGTGGAAGACCAAATTTGAAATTTGAAATTTGTTTTATGATCGATTTCTTATTTTTTAAAACTTTGACGAATTTTTGATTAACAAACTCAAGGATTTCAAAGCGAGCAATGGCAACGTTGTGCAGAAAAAACATTTTTATCTCCAGCGCGTGAGTCTCTGTATCGGAAATTCTAAAGATATGCTCGTTTTAAAACTATTTTGCGATATTGCTGTTGCACTGGATCTTATGGTTTAAGTGCGAGGAACATGATATTTAATAAAGAAAGGTAACACACAAAATGTTAAAAAACGCCCCTTTGGACGTAATTTAAAATCTGAAACATTTCAGATTTTTTTTTTTTTTTTTTTTTTTTTTCCCAGACCAGGAAACATAAACTTTTAACACTTCAGGTTAATATGATCGGTGTCTTGATTTAAATATAATCTAATAAAGAAACTTTTTCGCAATATCAATAAAAGAATTAACGTAGCACTAACATATCGTGTTTATTATCCCAACCTGAAACAAAAAGTTGCCAACAGCAGGTATTTATTTAAAATGCTGGCATTAAAAAAAATTTCGACACACAGTACGTCACATGCAATTGCGTGCTTTCTTCAACGTCAGAATATAACCTATATAATTATAACAATATGTTTAACATTTTACAATCCTAATTTTATTTCGTATTTTGTAAAACTTAGAAATTTTTGATTAACAAACTCTACGATTTGAAAGAGAGCAGCGGCAACACTTTTCAATGTAAAGCATTTTTATCTACAGGGAGCACTACTATTGCCACTCGGAAAAATTGAGTGCGAAAATTGGCGTTTCCAGAGTTTTTAATTAAAATATCAGCTAATTAAAGTCGTACCCGAGATAAGAATGGCCGAAATGGCTTATATATAATATAAATATTACAGAATTATTATTTATGTATATTTCGATAAATATTTAATAAGTGAAATCCAAAATTTATTTAAAATATTTTTTATTTTGCTGATAAAATATCTTCATTTTGATTAAAAAAGAAAAATAGGCCCTGTCGGTTGTCTTTAAATTGCTGATTCGGCTCACATGATATGTGAGTTTGAGAGCACTGGCCTATAATATGCTTGGATGTGTACTAATATCTGCGAAGTCTAACAGATTGGATCAGGAAGAACACTGTCAAGAATAAGATAGTAGTTTAAGGAACATATGCTGTTATCCAAATATAATGTGCGTCACAATTTACGAAACGGACGTATTTATTCCAAATATACACAATATAAAATCATATACATATCATATACATGCAGTTTAAAATAATATGCTTGGTGTATGCCTGAAGTCCATTATTGGAGCCATCTTCCTTGATATTCCCAAGACTTTCGACCGTGTCTGGCTGGAGGGCCTAATGCACAAATTAATAATCCTGGCCTTCCGAAATTACATCACACGCATCACCTATTCTTATCTTATGGATAGATACTTCGTTGTTCGTGTCAACAAAATACTTTCAAACACTCCAGACCTATACAGACTTGTGTATCACAGGGGGCCGTTCTTGGCACTCTTTAACATTTACACGGACGACATACCACACAAAAGACACATCACTCTTGCAATGCATTCAGATGACACTGCAATTTTGTCGCAAAATGCATCTGAAGGATCAGTCATTCAATCATTACAAACTCACATCCAAGCATTGGAGATCTGGCTGCAACCCTGTAAAGTTAAAATCAACGTGGAAAAGTCTGATGCCATCCTATTTAACAGAAAAAGAAATATTGATGATAGCCTACATGTATATGTGTACCGCAATAATCCTCCTCCCTGGATTAAGCAGGCCCGTTACCTAGGCGTTACTCTTGATCACTGTCTCACATGTAGTGATCATATTACACAGATTTTAACAAAGTTCTGAGAGCGTCAACGTACGCTTGCCCCCTAATTGCACGGAACAACTTTCTCTCAGCTGATAATAAACTACTTATTTACAAGACGATGTTGAGTCCCATACCTACCCATGACACTCCTATCTGTGGATATGCATGTAAAACCTCTTTGAAAAAGCAACAAATTGTGCAAAATGTTATTCTTCATCAGGCGGTTGGTTTTCGCTTGTTAATTAGGAGCTTGGGAAACGAGCGAGAATTCAAAATTCTAGAAAGCCACAGTTATATGGTTAAACTAGCTGTTTCATTTCTAGTAAAATATCCAGAGTACAAAATTTTTCTATTCCTTTGCCTAATTAGGATTATAACAGATCTGTAAATCGTAAACGATCGCTTGCGATCCTCGAGGACCTGAATTAATGCTTCCTTGCCTTTATTATGCTTTTCTGCGCTCTTTGTTTTATGTTCAATTATGATATATATATGCATTCTGCTTATATATATATATATATACATTGGGTTTCCGAATTCGACCGAGAAGTTTTTTTCTGTTCGACCGGAGTGCTCCTGATCCTCGCATTTGTTTTACCACTCTTTTCAGGTTCATTCTCCTCTCGATGTCTATTTTTGCGACTTTCACAGACTAAACGTGGTTTGCGACCCCATGTTCTATGGCGATTTTCATCCTCTTGATGCCTACTATCACCCCTCTGAATATATTGGTCGAATTCGAGAACACCCTGTACACGTAGTTATAAATAGTCATGTAACACTGCCTCTTTCATGTGTTCTGTTGTATCCTATGTTTGACGTAATTAATGCTGTAAAAGTATATATATATATACACACACACAGATATGTCCTTATATATGTACACGTATGTCCTTATATGTAGCTATGTAATGTGGTTTGCTCTATACGTTTGTTTTACTTATGGCTGTCTGCTACTTATGGTCTTTTTTTTTTTTTTTTTTTTTTTTTTTTGTGTGTGTGTGTGTGTGTGTGTGTGAACTACATGTTATGTATTACTGGCATTTCTTTTCTCTGGTTGACAAACGCTTGTCGCACTATAAATACCTCCTGCAACTCCACAATTTTTCTTCTACCTAATCTGGCTGGTAGTAGCATAGTTCAGCAAATCATCTGTATCCGTCGGTCTTTACTATGCATCATTATCTGTTTGAGTTTCTTTTTCTGAGTTCCACTCCCTCCGTGGATCCTGGACTGTTACTTAATATAATAATTGCTTATCTTGTGTGGTTCAATACCTCCTACCACTGATGTAAATTTAGAAACAAAGAATTATTCGAAAGTCGCTTAACTCCATATACTGAGATAGATATAGCACGCAGGAATCCAACAACAGCGAAATGCTTTCTCCTGATCCGAGGTATTCCTGAACCTAAGTATTATGACTGTTAAGTTTTCACTCAATTTTGATGGAGAATACTTCGGGGGGCGAGGATTTCCCATCCCACTTCCCGTACTACCAAATTTTCGAGAGGGCATTCGGCTTGCCATGTATTTTGAGTACCCCCTGCCGCACAGAATTTATACGCTTAAAACTTCGATGTCTTTTCCGGGATTTGAACCTCAGGTCATCAGTATGACAGCGTCACTAACTATTGCAACGGCTGGGCGTCCTCATACATCTGTCAGAAAATTCGGTTCACCAGCGGCCGAGCGAGAAAGTAGCTGAACACTGATATTTCGACCCGCGTTCGATTCCAGAAGAATGGGCATGGGTGGTTTCGTGGATTTCGCATTTTCGTTTTTCTTTCGAGTTGCATGGGAGTTTTGGTGTATTTTTCCACGTGTAACGTGGATACGACCCAGTTTGTCTCGGAAAGCGCTGTGCGAAGGCATCCCTCCTCTTAGGCAGATAGTCCTCGCGTGCCTTGACGTAATCAAATAAACAAAACAAAACCAGACCTGTCAAAAAAATAAAATGGAAGGTTGCTTGTATTTCCATCATTTGGTATCCACAAGCCTCTTACTGTTAGTTTTGAAAAGACCTACTTGCGGCTGAGTGGTAAAGGCGCTAAGCACTAGTAGTTCGATCTGGGTACGAATCCTGCTGAACGAGCTGACTGTATAAGTGGTTTTCTTAGTTTACCCTAAGTAAAGCAGATACGAGCCAATTTCAGTCAGAAAGTCCTCCATGAAGACATCCCGTTCCTCAGGCAGATGACCCTTGTGTGTTTTGCCATAATCAAATAAACCAAACCAATCCTAATTTTGGAAAGCGATAAGATGCCAGTATTTTTTTTCCTTCGAATTCATGTATCTTGATTTCAATGCTCAGTGTTCCACTGATACACAGCGTATTAAAGCATGAAATACTATTATTACATTTGATGTCATGTGTCGCATCACCGAAATAAATCTACTTTCATCAAGATGTTTCTCCAAATGTCATCTATTCAAGAACTCGAAGAATCCTAAACTCTCAAATGTTTTATGAGTACTTATTAAGCTAAACTTTAAGAGCACCGATGTTATAAAGTGTAACTTTTATGTTGCACTCTTTCCGGAAATCGCATAATATAGTGATTCTACAGCTGAAAACGAAATTTATTTTTATTATCAAAAATTATCAAATTTATTCATATTTTGTTTATCAAACACTTTCATTTGACGCCTTTAAAATGAAAGTGATGTTAAGTGGCTATTTCATAAAATCATAACGAAAGGATATATTATCGTTGTACTGTTACAAAATTAAAATGCTATTAAGGGAATACAAATGCATTCTGTCAGTAAAGATAATTTTGATTCAAAGATTAACAAACTTTTAACATTTGGTTGATTATCTTCCGAACTGACCGACAGAAATACAATATGAACATAGGTTGATATAATACCAAGAGAGAAAAAAAAAAAAAAAAAAAAAAAAATGCACCATATAACAGATGAGTAGCGCAGGCAGAGAGAGCCGGACCAGGGAAACATTTTTTGGGGCGGCATTTTTCGCGTGAAATAGCGGTTAGTCATGTGAATCGTCCAGGCACGTAAAGAATAAGATCTGAATTGCATATCGAATTAAAATGAAGGAAAAAAGCAGTTTCTGCTCGAGGTACAATATTCGAAGAAATCACCACGAGATTTCAACAGCTACATTCCCTTGTTATACCTTTTTTATTTCGTCAAAACCTTTGAATGAAAATTAACGAATATTGACTAAATTATGATTACAGCTATATTCGGAGAATTCCTCATTAAAGAAGAAATATTTCAAGAGTTTTATTTCCGTTATTGCTAGAAAAAACGAAAGAAGAACTTGGAAGGGCTGTTTTCTTGAATTTTTCGAGGTTATTCTAAAATATAATCTCCAGAACAAAGTTCCAAATACTGTAATACTATTGCAACCTTCCTCACAACCGCTATAAGCGCTGCCGATTGTGAGAAGAGTTTTCTAAATAAAAATTATTTAGAAAGTGTTATAAAAATATAAAATTTATTCTGCATTTAAGAAATATTTCTATACTGGCTACATTATAGGAAGTGGAGCAGTCAAATAGACATCTCGTCGACGAATTTGAGAACAAAAAACAAGCAAAATGGTAATATAATTTTAAAATACTGAAATTACATTTTTATTCAAAAATAAAACAGAGTTTAAATTTAGTTTCCTGTAAGTCATTCTGACAATTTTTTAGTTATTTATTTGTATATCAAGAGGAGGGTCAAATTCAGGGACCACTCCAAGCGGCAAATGCCTCGGGCGGCAAAAGCCCTAGCTACGCCACTGTAGCAGATGTGATACACATGCATGCTCATAAGGCTTATCGACGCAGAAAAGTCTATAAAGTAAACTGCAAGATCGAATAACAAAGGAAAGCTAATAAGAAATATGGTCTCCTTTAACCGCATTGGTCAGCCAGATCTCCAGCCTAAACCCAGAATATTTTTGGAATACTCTTGAGAAGGCAGTTGCAACATGCAGAACCCTCCATGAGCTGAGGAGATCTTTGCGTCAAAAGTACGAATCATTGCCACAGGGACTAAGAACTTGTATCATTTCCATCACGATGTCGCTTCTTTTTAGTTGCAGAGAAATGGAGAATGCGATTCACTGACCAACAGTGTCGTGCAACACAGGATTTGTATGTTTCGTTTTTTTTCCCCAACATATGGCTCTTGTTCTTTAGAGAGAAATTTTAAATCTGTCTCAGTTTGATCAATGTAAATTAAACCACATTAGCGATGAATCTTGTATATCAAGAGTTCATGTTAAGTATGTTTAATTCATTCCAGGAGTTCATATTAAGCTCGTTACCATATAAATCATATTCATATTAACCATGTTTAAAACTTTGAAATTGGTCTGCAAATTTATGAAAGTTACGCCTTGCCTCAGTACCTCCAATAAACATTATTCGACATGTTTTTTTTTTTAACAAAGAACACCTACTGTTTGCGTTACTTTCATTTGAAGATAAGAAAGCCCGTTCAACTTTGTAAAGGGTACACCGAAGTTGGAGGAAGCATCAGTGGGTTACCATTCTCTTCAAAGAGGAATCCCTATTAACCCTAATCATTGATCGATGTATCTCCTCGAAAGAGAATCAAGGACTCGGTACCTATTCTTCAACATCCCGAAAAGGGACTAACTTGGCAGCGGATGTTTGATAGTTTGGGGAAGCATTATATTTGACGCCCATAAAACCTGCATGTCTTTGACAGAGACTCTGGATTCTGTGAGATATAGGGAAGAAATCTTAAAGAACTTCATTTGCTTTTTCAAAGGTGCAGCTGGACAGTTCATTTTTATGGACGACAGCACTGGATACTACCAGATAGACTGGTTGCCCGATTCCTTACATTTGAAAAATGAAAATATATACCATCATTTTACAAAAAATATTCGATGTTTTTAGACATATCATGAATTAAATGCATTTTTATTTAAATCAATCAGGTTATTTTTTGTCGGATTGCATTTTGTCAAATGGAAAGTGAAGCAACGCGAAATCGTGTTTCGAGACTAATCGCCCTTTTGAGTTAACAAATAAAAGCATCTTTTATTGGGCTTAAGAGGGAGAAGAAGGATATACCAGAATTTTTATTATTTGTATATTAGCAAATATCAAGTTTTTTTTTAAACAAAGTTTTACGTTTGTTAAATATTGAATCTCTGACTTGCATATTAAGAAGGAAACGCAATAAATAGTCAAGGATTTTAAAAAAAAAAAAAAAACTGCGCCTAAACGCAGAGAAAATTTCATTTTGCGGTTTTATAAATGTACAAATACACCTTTTGAAGGAGAATGTGTAAATTTGTTTTTGCAATTTAAATCGGCAGGAGAACCCGTTCATTATTTTCGAGGAATGTACCCGGTAATATATAAAACTCGGCATTTTAAAGACTCCTTGGCATTTTTTAGGCAAAGTACGAATTATAAGCATGTAAGATTCTCACTAGTGTATTTCTCAGTTACTGTAGAAAGTGACGAGTCTTAAGAACTAGTTAGCGAATAATCGCTTAAGTTCGTGTAACAAGAAACAACAAAATGGAAGGGTAACTAACCCTTTATTATTCCAATAAGATTTAACAAAACTCCGTCGTGGAGTGTACAATCAAAGCCGACACTTGGGCTTGAACTTAAAGAGACTAAAAATTAAACTAAAACTAACTAAAGAAATATAGCCGAAGCTATCAAGATTCTAAACGAGTTGGCCCCTTAACTCTATTCGACTCTAAGCTTATCAAGGGCCTGAGTACGGCCGAGTGTAATAACAGCTTGAGACAGAGAGTAGCCAAAAGGCAGACGCGCGTAAATCAGAAACTCTGAGTAGACTTCGCGGTTTAAATACCGCTCCTCCTCATTAAGTATTCAGAATGATTCCAAAACTACGTTCTGGCCGGAAGCAGTAAGCTGAAGTTAAGAATTGGACAGGAAAGGAACTTAAACTTAACTATTAATAAAGTTAACATAATCCTTACAAGGATTAATTATATTTTCCTTAGACATTGCATATAAAACCCAGGCATTCTAAATGACAAATGCTATTTAGGCAAAGTATGAAAAAAGGTCACTATAAGGCCATTATTTAAAAGATGTGCAGTCCTCAAAAATAACAAAAAAAATTATGCTATTTTCAAAAAATAATGAAAGCATTCTTTAATATTCTTAAAATGAAAGCATTCATAAATCGCATTCTTTCATTATTTTTTGAAAAAAAAATGTTATTTTCAAAAAATAATGAAAGAATGCGATTCAAAAATTTTTATTCAAAATAACGTAATGTAAAATTAAATTTGTACAATATAAAATGTATGCCTTTCTTGTTAAAGAAAACAGTGCATGAAAATATATGGAAAACGAAATGAAAATATTAAATATATGGATTACGTATGAATGTATTAAATTTATGAATCTTCGAAATAAATCGGAGATGTGTTTCATACTTTGCCTGTTTGTCATTTGGAATTCTATATGGAATGCCTAGGCTATTTATGAAATGTTAATCGTTTCCTACATTGCTGGCCAGTTTTTGGCATTCTATAAAATGCCTAGGTATTCTATAGAATGTCCGCTTTCGTACATCGCCGATAACATATAGATACGAATTCTTTGTTTATACAATGCCACAAAATTTTTTCTTTCGAATTTTAACTATAAACAAGAAATCACGGAAATTGAATTACGAGTTTGAGGAAAAAGGCGTGTTAACATACTTAGCAAATCATTTATGACGAGACAGATGTTAAAGATGTTTTGTTGGTTGAAAATCTTATAAGACTCACCTTTTCTCTTGACCTGGAAAATAAAGTAGGCATATCCATTGTGAAGTACGTCAAAAATGACATGAATGTAATGCATCTCTGTATATTTCACGTACAAATGAGTTGTGCCGACATTAAAAAGGGAATGCTATAAAACATAAATCATGTTGTTCTTTCTTTACACTTTTTTGCGTGATTTAACATTTCGTTGAAGCTTTCTGCAGAATTTATGATTCATTTTTACTGCGTTATACCTCTGTTGCTAGTAAATTATACAGGAATAAATCAAAGATTTTATGCATATCAGGCACCGCTTAATGTGATCGCGGTTCATGTTATAATTTGGATTATTATTATCGAATTGTCAAAGGCCTACACTTTTCTGTACGAAACTGTGGAAAATACATCGCTTGTTGGAATCAACAAGTTGTTTAATATGATTAAAGTATTATAGAATTAATTTTCTAAACTGAAGTAAAGTCTCCAAATAAAAAAATAAATTTGCCAAATAAGGTCAAAATAGAGGATAAAAATTGAGCAATTTTTATCCTCTATTTGACCTATAGATATATAGATATATAGATATATCGCCTCTATAGATATATCGCCATGTGACGGGTAATGTTACCAAACAGCTTGGTTTCGATTTCAGTCAATCATTTAAAATCAGGAGAAAGATCTGCCTTAGCTTGACGTAGACTTTGAACAACCCTATCGAATTTGATCACGATCAGATACGAGCTTTAACTTCTTCAGAAGCAATGAAATTTCTGCAGTATTTTTTTACTTGAAAATATCCACGATAAACTAAATTTGCTTTTTCGCTTAGCTTAAAATTTTACACTGGCATGTTCTCCTCCAGTGAAGTCTGCCCTCCGAATATTAAAACTAAGAGCATTGGTCAAATAATTTCAGACACGTTATGGGCAGTTCATGAATAAACTTCTGCATTAAAGACATTATGAACAGTTCATAAACTAACATTTGCAGTTTCCTACTTAAAAACTGCGAAAATACTTATCTATATCTTTCCGATATTTTTAAATTAAATTAGTTGAATTTCACTGTTATTTTGAAGGACAATTTTTCTCTTCGTTTAATGTTATCAAAATAGTGGTAGACAAAATGTCATCACATTATTAAGCGGGGCCTACTGTGTAGTTCAGTTGAGTTCCTTAACAACATCCTTAGAACTGCAGATAGTGACATCATAAAAAGCAAATCACAAACAAAAATTTTCTGCACAGCCGGAAAGCAGTTTTCTTCCGAAACATACGTTAATCGCCTAAAAAATAAATATTAAATTGTTTTTCTTTGTGTATGTATTCGCAAGGAAATTAAAATTTACAATTTATTTACTTTTGTTTATTTTATATACATTGGTGCCTACAAAAGTCTTTATTCAACCTTTGTTTTCGGAACCTTTGGTCGTAAATATATACTTCCTATCACAAAAATGTTTTAAATGCCTCAAAATTTCGTGTTTTAGCATTTTTAAATCTAAAGAAATCAATATTGTAAAAATTAAGAAAACATCTTCTTATAGGTTAATTCGGCCCCCATATTTTTATATAGGAATATTTTGTACTCGATATAAAAAATAAAACCCAAAACATGTGACTCCCGTACAACAAAAACCAATTGAGATATTTGATATTAAAATCGAAAATCATACTCAGGAGCCATGCAAAACTGAAAACTGAAATGTTTGCATGTTACTAAAAGTAAAATCTCGTTTAAAAAAATAATAAAATTAAAAAAAAAGAGATAGTGATACTAAGAGATTTAGTGACGAGTATTTCTTTCGTAGATTATTGTGTAAAATATTGATCAATATTAATATTTTCAGAATGCATATCTCTTTCACGGAATCTTATTGCATTCATGCTCCAGAAAAATTCTGGCAGGTTTCGGTATTAGTACTTAGTCAACGTGTAATATTATTTGCATTAATCAGAAATGAAAAAATATTTGGGTTCTAATGAATTTTTTGTACTATTACCAGATTATGATTCTGAGTGTAAGGTCCCTCACTTGAAATTCTAAGTTAATGTTGGAAGTGAGGAACCTAGGAACTGATAAGCGAATAATCTCTAGAGTTCGAAGACAGGAAACAACAAGAGAGAAGGGTAAATAACCCTTTATTATTTCTATAAGATTTCACAAAACTCCGCCTGGGAGTGAACAAATAAAGTCCGCACTTTGGACTTGAAATTAAAATACTAAGAATTAAACTAAAACTAAGATTAACTAAGTATAGCCAAAGCTATCAAGGTACAATAAGAGTTGGCCCCTTAACCTATTCTACTACGAAGCTTAGCAAGGGTCTAAGTACGGCCGAGCGTATAACAGCTTTGAGAGAGAGAGCGGCCAAAAAGGCAGACGCGCGTAGTTCAGAAACTCTGATTCTATCTCTGTCTCAGTAAGTAACTTCGTGGTTTAAATACCGCTCCTTCTCATTAAACATTCAGCAAATTCCAAAACTACGTTCTGGCCGGAAGTAGTAAGTTGAAGTTAAGAATTTGACAGGAAAGGAACTTTAACTTAAAATTTAACTGTTAATAAAATTAAAATAATCCTTACATAGCTTCCGACCAGACTTTAAATACTCGAAAAATAAGGTTTCAAAACGACCTTGTTTAAGACTTTAAAGTCTGAAAACTTACATTAACTACACTCTTCCAACTTTTACATTAACTAAATGACTTTAAAGTTTCGTTTTTAGGGCCAACTTTACAACAATTCTAAAAGCATGTTGTAGACTACAGCTAGGAAAAATAAAAATGTACAATACATTCTTTCTGGACATTATATCTTGACATAAATCTTCTTCCTACATACTCTTTATTCAGCTAGACTTATTTCAGGTCTTGATCCTTCAGGAAAAATAAAAATTTACAATACATTCTTTCTGGACATTATATCTTGACATAAATCTTCTTCCTACATACTCTTTATTCAGCTAGACTTATTTCAGGTCTTGATCCTTCCATATCTGGAAGGAAATGTCATTAGTAATGCATTTTTACAAAACTTTACTTTAAATCCTAGCTTTACGATTTTAATTCATTATTTGGCCCTTATGCACTTTCATTCATCTACAGATTTATTTCACCCATGCTCTCCAGCAAATGTACTGAAATGTACTTAGGGTATTCTATGTTGTGTTACCGCGAACAAACTACCGCTACACAACACCTAACTTTGATAAAT